>NC_041017.1:26627863-26950571 GCF_004193775.1 Glycine soja | reverse complement strand
CCCTCTTGTCATCCCAAATGTATTGACATATCAAGTTACAATCTAGTGCTTAGTTAACTTTTTGGTGTCTTTTCAATTATTTTGCTATCAATATGGTTTGCATATGCTCTGGAGGTATCTTGGACGTGGCATGTCATCCATGACGTACAATAACTACTTACTTATTTTCTTATCATTTACTATTATACAAGACATTTTATGCTTATAGGTACTTAACCTCATTATTTACCTCTCACACTTACGAACTTGATCCTCAAAAGTGTCTATATAGGTGTATGTAGGTCTTGTTGCTCACCAGAAATCGTTGTTGCCACTCATCAAAGTCACCATCTTCGCCTAAATTATTCACTTACCAGAAACCAAACTACATAAACTAAATCTACCCTAAGCACAAGGTAAAGGCTAACAAGTTGGTTAGATATTAAGATATTAATCTCTTGTATTAATTAAATGCTCATAAATGACCTAATTTTAGTCTGAAAAGCTTTATATTTTAACTATGGAAAAGATTTTTGTGGTGTGTGACTCAAAATCACACAAGGCACAAGTGGGAAGGTGTTAAGTGGTGCTGTCATAACTGTTTTCAGTTATTATAATTGAATTGGTTTTGGCACCAAAGTATAGCCTTTATTCCTAGGACTAGCATTTAGAGTGTATATATGTTTGATCATGTTACTCATTTGAAAGGGCTAAAACCATAGTAGTTGCAGAAAAACAGAGAGAGTTCAACAGAGAAAGAGAGCTAGGTGATTGAGAGAAGTTTTGTTAGAAAGAAATCAAGAGAGATCAAAGCTAGTTGCTGCTTGTATTGAACTTGTAATTTCTGCATGATCAATGTGATGATGAAGAGCTGCATTTTCCGTGGATGTAGGCACATTGCCGAACCACATAAACTCTTGGTGTAAATCTTTGAGTTCTTACTTGGCCGTGCTTGTTTTTTGTTGTTTTCTGGTTTTGTTTATCTTAGTGCAGGTTCTAAGAAAAACGGAACTGCTAGGAGACCACAACAGTTTTTAACCTTAGTTACTCCTAATTTCACCATGGTTACCTCCTCACCTTTAACTTTGCTACACTTCGATTGGTTGATTGAAGATAAGAGGTACGAGTCAAGTCTTTTCCCTTAAGTGAGATTCTTTGCTTCATTTAATTCTTAGAAAATTAATATCCTAAGTTGATTTATAATGACTTTAGTTAATAATTACTATCTATTTCTCATATCTATCTAGAAATTATTAAGGCTTATGTACGTAAATTAAAATTTTCTTATTTAATACACAACTCTTGATGACTGTAGTAGTAAGATATTAAATAAGAGTATATTTGAAAAACCAGTGTTGATTAAATTTTGATTTTTTAAAACATCAATTTTTTATAAAAAAATTCCATATTTTTTGGATAATTTATAAAATTTGGAAAGGCCAAAAGCACCGAAAAAACAACTACTCTACCCTCTTTCCACAACACCAGAAAAACACGTTAAGCCTCTTGCGCCGAGATGAATCCAAGTTTACATGATGGAACAATTATTTTTGAAAATAATGTGGATTGTAAATTTGATATCAATCCGTAAATAGGATTTGTAGATTTCCACGAGATTTGAGGGGAGTTGATTATCATGGATTTTAAATTTTGTACTAACTGCTAAGCAATGATCAACCGAGTTTGTTGTTCCCACTCCTGAAAGATTCAATGTCACTAATTGAACCGTGTGATCCAGTATTACAGTGATATATATATATATATATATATTGTTTAATATTATGTCACTCAACAACCTCCATTGCAGTAGTGAAATGCGTTCCACACTTGTCTCTTGTTTCATGTTGTGTTCGAACCTCTGCAGTCATTTTGTAGAATATTGTATTCAATTAAACATATGTATAGAATAGATATATTACATTTGTTACTATAATATCAATGGTAAGAATCACTCCTTGCTTGTTCCTGTTGAAAAAGGCATTTTTTCCCAGTATTTTATTGAAATGAGTGCATCAGGTAAGAGTCACCCAGAATTCGTGGTCTAGCGGTTCATCCAGTAACCCAGAGTCACACTTTGGTTGCCACTTATATTTCTCGTACTTTAGTTTTTATTATTCTAAAACTAGTAGAATGGAGAGACATTTTTAATATTACCAAGCAAACACTAGTAATATATTGAGATTCTCAGCAAAAACTTATTTAGAAGAGAAATGAAGCGATTTAGCATTATTATAGTCTCAACTAATATTTGTCTATAATCTAATACACAATTAATTGTTATTAATTTTTAAAAATCCCAAACCTCTGGATGTATTACACTCCCTTTGTCCCAAAATAATTATTGTCCTAAATTATTTTACACATATTTTTGGACAAATGGCCTCAATAACTTAAGGGGTGAATTAAGTTTCAAAATTTTTCACTAACAAACTTTTAACCCCTTCTAAATGATAGACTCAGAATGCAGAAGAAGAAACAACAATCAATTTAATAATGTTCTTTAAACATGTAAGACAAAATTGATTATAATAACATAAATGAGATAAGAGAATAGAGAAATGCAAAGTCGATTTATACTGGTTCAGTCACTTCCCATGCCTACGTCCAGTCCTCAAGCAACTCACTTGAGATTTTCCACTATCTCTGTAAATCCTTTACATAATTTGAACACACATTGGGATCCCTCACCTTTGTGTTCAAAGATTCTCCAAGAGACAACCCATCTCTTTATTGCAATTATCACAATCCAAGAGACAATCAGTCTCTTGATTATAACTAACTTTCTGATATGAACAGAAATATTTCTCTCCTTTAGAGTGAATGATACAAATTGAAGTTCCTAGAGGAATTTCTCTCTTTTAGAGATGATAATACAATTTGAAGTTCCTAGATGAATTCTCAATAGATTTGTAAGTGTTTTCCCAAGAGTTGTTGAGAGAGCATTTAACAATTAAATTCTCTTAGAATATCCCTCTCTTGCTTTTCGAAGTCAGACACACATATATATAGGCCCTTCGTGCCTTTTCAAAATGGTTTGAAGAGATATGTCTTTTCAAAAGGTTTTTTCTGAAATTCTTCACTGGTAATCGATTACAGGTTTCAGGTAATCGATTACACAATTATATTTTGAAGGGTCATGACTTTTCAAAGTGTTTTCTGAAGTGTCGTGGCTGGTAATCGATTACAAACATCTGGTAATCGATTACATGATTCAAAATTCAAATTCAAAACTCTTTTTAAAAGTTAATTTTCAAAATTATCTTTTGGTAATCAATTATACTGCCTGGTAATCGATTACCAGAGCCTTGGAAATTTGAAACAATGTGTTTTGAGGCAAAAGCTTGATCAACCAATGAGATTGTTTGAGGCCTTTTTTTTCTTGATCTTGTTTGCTTGACCTTGAATTAATCTTGAAGCAATGCTTATCCTTTGAATGTTTGTTGAAGTAACCTTGTAAGCAACCTTGTTTGATTCTACTTTGGCATCATCAAAACCCTGTATTCATACATTCACACATATCAAGAAAAAAAAATAGATAAAAGAAAATAATAATTTTACAAAATTAACCTTACATCATCATTAATTCAATTCTAGATTTTGTAATTCATCATTAATATGTTTTTTTAAAGGCAATTCATCATTAATATATAAGAGATACAAATGGAAAAAAATAATTAATGTTACATTGAAAAATCAAAATGACAATTATTTTGGGATAATTCTTTTTGCTTACACGACAATTATAATATCTAGGATGGAGGGAGTATAGAAATAGAGTTTGTTTAAGACCATAAACACATGGTGAGCCAAAACTAATTAATAATTTCTCTATTTAGAGAATTATTACATGAGCTCAAAACCTAAGGCTAGAAGTTTTACACCGTCATAGTTACTCAATTAGAGAGATTTTAATGATTTTAGTGAGACTTGAGCCCCCCCCCCCCCCCCCCCCACACACACACACATATAAAGATGAAAAAAATTAACTCGGATAAATCCCATATGTCGACCTACATTAAATCCACCCAACTATTTGGATTCACCTATTAACATTAATAAATGCAAGACTAAGGAGATGAATCTCAAATACCCAAAGACATGTTATGTTAGTGTCATAGTGTGTGTTTGGAGATGGATCTCAGATATGATTTTTCACATCAAAATGAATACAACCTAGTTTTAGTTTTTTCTTACTAGCCAACAAAGATATATTAATATAGATAGAAGAAGGGGTACAAGTGATACCCATCTAACAATAAAGGCCAACCAAGCACTAAAGAACTTGTCAAAATAGGCCAAAAAAGACCTTGTTCCCCAAGATTCTCGAGGCAACAAGCAAAACTAAAACATGTATCCCTCCATATATCAATCCTCCCTAACCAGTTTTGCATACATTTAGAGTGACCTCAAAACCTATATAAACATGACCAGTTACTACCCTCCGAGAGGAACATAAACACTCCATTACCCTCTTCCCGACAAACACATAAAAGGTTGTCCTCACTAATCAAATAAGGAGAAGTGAAAGTTCTAAGATTTGCTGAGAAGCCATGTCCATGACTTGGTTTTAGCCATATGCAAAACCTTCTTAGCATCCAAAATGTCATTCCTAAAAATGATATTATTCTTGTGATTCCACAAGCTCCAAACAATTACAAACCAAATAGCTTTCAGGTTACAATTACCACTTCTAGACAACATTGGTAGAAAGTGATGATCAAAGTGCCACTGTTGTCGACAATGTTTGGCTATGCTGATCCCGAGTGTAACATCCCATTTTTCATAAACTAATTTAAAAAGGATTGTTATTTGTAAATAAATATAGTTTTAGAAAATGATGAGGTTTTTATAATCAAATAAATAAGGAGAAATAACTATATTAATTAAAATAATGGTTTGAGAAAAAATAAAAAGAGTATTTTATTTATTTAATTGATAAGGAAGAAAATATAGTTTCATTTTATAAAATAATAAAAATAAATGCATAGAGTAAATAATAGGTTATGAGTATCCTATCTATAAATAGAGGCATCTTAAGTTAGTTTTCAAATTGAAGATACACTCTACACCTCCTATTCCTCTAAATTTCATTTTCCCCTTTCCTCCTCCCAAAACCCTCTTTTTTTCCCGCATACCACCAAACCTATCTCAGAAAAACAAAGATCTTGGACTCATTCATCGTTGGATAGTTGTGAAATTTGAGCATCAGTTTTGGAACTCATTTACGAACACTATCACCGTTGGGAATTACGAAAACATGTTGGAGCTGAGAGAAATATCCTTTGCATCGTAGCTTTTTCTTTTCCGGCAGAAACCCAAAACTGTCTCAGTAAAACTATGATCCTGGAATCTTTAACCTTTGGATTGTCATGAAATTTTTGTATATGGTTTGAGATTCAATTACTCACACCTTCACCGTTGGGATTTGAAAAATAATAATCACAGAGAGAGAAAACTGAATCGCATGAAGACAGTACAAAATAGAGGCTTCAATCTCTTCTCCTTCTCTCTAGTGTTTGGGAACCCTATCAGAGCAGTTAGAGGAAAAACTTGAGGAATCTCAGGAAATCACTAGAGATGCCGCTATTGCTGTCATAATACACACGTGAGCCCGCTTAGAGGTAAGGGATGAGTTTATCGCAATTGGGGATTAGAATGAAGTGTAGCGATCCTTAGAGGATTGAATTGAGTTTATTTTGGGATGTTTATTGAATTTTTCCTTTATGATTATAAATACAATATTGATGTCCTGATGTGAATTGGTTGATAAAATTGAGTGAGTTCTCTTGGTGTTTTCACTTTTCATACCTATGATTTTGATGAATTGATTTTGATATAATTGTGCGAAATTATTTGAGGGGTTTTACTTCCCATGTTGTGATAAACCTTTTGTATAAATAGTTATATTAGGATTATGAAATTATGATTGAAATTGTATATAAGTGATAAATTGAATATATGATGAATTGTAGAATAATATATTACTTTGAGATTATAATATTGTTTTGGAGATTGACTATAAGTGCAAAGTTGAATGTGTTAAATTGCGAGATACACGTAAATATGAGTTTTAGTTGTGAGTAAGTGTGTGGTTAACACCTGATGTGACATTACTTGTGATGTGAGCGGTGAATTATACAATAACTCGACCAGTGTTTATCTTGAGAAAAATGTTGATGTGCAGTGTTAACGGAAAAATGTAGGTTTCCTATTTAGGAACCAGTGTTAAATTGTAGCGCAATGTGTTAAACGTGTTTGAAACACAAGTGTGAGGTCGTGGTATTATATAATTCATGAGTAGTGTCTATAAATAGAATATGTGATGAATTGTGGAATAAATGTTGCTTTGAGATTATAATATTATTATTGAGATTGAGTATAAGTGCAAGTTGAACATGTGTTAATTTATGAGATACATGTAAACATATGATGGTGAATTGTGACATTATAAGATGTGAAATTGTGAACATGAGTCTTATTAGTGAATAAGTGTGTGGTTAACACTTGATGTGACATCACTTGTGGTGTGAGCTGTGAATTATACAATAACCCGATCAGTGTTTATCTTGAGAAAAGTGTTGATGCGCAGTGTTAAAGGGAAAATGTAGGTTTTCTATTTAGGAACTAGTGTTAAATTGTAGTGCAATGTGTTAAATGTGTTTGAAACACGAGTGTGAGGTCATGGGTGTTGTATAATTCATGAGCAGTGTCTATAAATAGAATATGTGATGAATTGTGGAATAACATGTTGCTTTGAGATTATAATATTGTTATTGAGTGAACATGAGTTTTAGTTGTGAATAAGTATGTGATTAACACTTGATGTGACATCACTTGTATTGTGATTTATGAATTATACAATAACCTGACCAGTGTTTATCTTGAGAAAAGTGATGATGCGCAGTGTTAAAGGGAAAGTGTAGGTTTCTTATTTAGGAACCAATTTTAAATTCTAGCGCAATGTGTTAAATGTGTTTGAAACACGAGTGAGGTCGTGAGTATTGTAGCAGTGTCTATAAATAGAATATGTGATGAATTATGGAATAGCATGTTGCTTTGAGATTATAATATTGTTATTGAGATTGAGTATAAGCGCAAGTTGAACATACGTTAATTTGTGAGATACATGTAAACATGTGATGGTGGATTGTGACATTATAAGATGTGAAATAGTGAACATGAGTTTTAGTTGTGAATAAGTGTGTGGTTAACACTTGATGTGACATCACTAGTGTTGTGAGGTGTGAATTATACAATAACTCGACCAGTGTTTATCTTGAGAAAAGTGTTGATGTGTAGTGTTAAAGGGAAAATGTAGGTTTCCTATTTAGGAACTAGTGTTAAATTGTAGCGCAATGTGTTGAGCGTGTTTAAAATACGAGTGTGAGGTCATGGGTATTGTATAATTCATGAGCAGCATCTGCATGCAAAAAATTTTTTAAGGGTTGGACCTGAATCAAGAGGGAGAGGCCCTGGCGGACTTTTCAGAGTGTAGGCATTAGGGGTAAATACACCCAGTTTGAGTGCTCCTTTAAGCCTGTGTCAATCCCACATGGTTGGAGGATCCTCGCAAAACAGCATGACTGGTCTCCCTATGATTTTACTTAGTGAGAGTGACCTGACATACCCATTTTGTGGTGTGTCTTGTTATGTATTCCTAAGCGCCCTAGGGTGGTTTTTCACTGACATGGTACCACATTGCATATTGGCTTGAGTCTTAACATAACTGTTGCATAACGCTTGCTAATTGTTTATTATGAAATTGATGTGCTATTATGTCTTGATCGGGGTGTGTGATTCATGTGTAATGTGATTGATGATTGAAAAGTGAATTTTAAATGACAAAGTGGTTGAAGTAAGTTGTATCTCATTTATATTATATGTATATCTAGTTGTCTTGTTTCTCTATTAGTTAGGAATGTGATAACTCACTCCCTGTGTGTTGTTTGTGTTTAGATCATGTGATGATCTTGAACTTTGTGTTCGGGGGAGCAAATGACTAGGTGAATTGCTTTAAGGAACCTTGTGCTGAAGGACGTCGGGACACAATGCTCTGATATGATGTGACATTGGGTATAGGTTTCTATATTAATTGTATGAAGTCTTGAATGACCTTGTTTTGAGCCGAGATGGTTTATTATTTATTTGGACAAGTTTAATTATGATGTTAGAAAAGTGAATGTGAGCCTTTTACCCTTTTGAAAGGCTTGTATTTAAATGTGTTTTAAAATTTTTTAATTAATTTTAATTTCTTACTTCTTTTATTATTAGTACATATATGTGAGGGATAGAGGGCGTCACATCGAGCCACGAGTAACATCTCGACCAAATATCTGAGGCAAAGGGGCACAAGAAGAAAATGTGTTGGGTGGTTTCCTCCTTTAAATGGAAGAAACAACAATAGTAATTGTCACCTTGCAACCTAATATTCCTCCTCTTCAAGTTGTTTCCAGTTTGAATACGATCCTATAGGAGTTTCTAAACAAAAATAGGCATGTCGAAAGGTGATGGCACTCCTTACAAGCTTTTGAACATCTTAGTTGAATCTAAAGAAATTTTTTCTTCCAAGAGAAAAAGGTAAGTGCTCTTTACAGAGAAAAATTATCCAAACTACACTTTCTCCTCCAGTTATCCTTTGCATGTTCATTTAAAGACACCATATTCATGGCAGTGATAAAATCATGCAACTAAAGTCTCTCATGTTGGAAACAATTTCGCCTCGAAATGAACTTTCAACGTCAAAATGCCATCCACCTAGGTCCCCATGTCCCTAATTGATGCATTTTTCTTCTCTGAATTCATAAATACCCTTCCAAATCTCTCTTTCAAAGTGTTCTCCCCGAGCCACTTATAAGTCCACATGTGAGTATTATTTTCGTTTCTCACATACTCTCCATATTAGCCTCAAACCACCCTTCCTCATGTGAGCCTTCGTAACTTTTACAACATCTTTCCACTATGTTGAGGCTTTAAAAAACACCCTAAGCTTTCCACCATCTCATAAGTTTCCATACCTAGCTCTCAAAATATTACACCATAAGGAGTTTAGTGAAGTGAAAGATCTCCACCTCTACTTTCAGATAAAGGCCATTTATATCTTCTTTATGTCTTTTAGCCCCAACCCACTAGCCTCCTCAGGCAAGCAAATATTGTCCCATTTTACCTAAGCTAGCTTCTTTGCATCAAGTCCACCACCCCAAATAAACTTTATTTGGATTCTAATTATCTTTTTAGCCAACAAGGATGGTAACCTAAAGCAAGATACAAATAAGAAGGGTAAGGCATAGAAGACAAAATTGATGAGGCAAACTCTACCCCTAAGCATAACTGCCTATTCTTCCATTTAGCAAACCTTCTATTCATGTTGGATAATACGGGTTCCCAAGTGCTCTTTTTGGTAGGATTAGCTCCCACTAGGATTCCTAGGTACATAAATGAGATTGAAGACACCCTACAATTCAACAATGATGCAAATCGATTTAGATTCCTCGAAGTCCAATGAGACTACTCTTATTAAGATTCAACCTAAGCCTGAAAAAAAATCTCAAACCACCTCAACATACTTTTCATGCACACCACATTCTTTATGTTTAGTTCCTAAAAGAAAAACGTATTATCCACAAATTGGAGCAAAGAGACATGTACCTTTTCTTTCCTAACCTTCACCCTTGAGAAAAGGTTTTCCTCTTCTACTTGTCTCTCAAACAAAATCTAAGCATCCTCAACATGAAATGTAAAAAGTCCCAGTTGATCCAGTCAAAAGCCACTTTTCTTTTCTTGCTTCATCAACCACCTCACTAGCCACAAGGATGCCGTCTAGCATATTCCCCCCTACAAAGGCACATTGCCTCTCATCATTGTCCAACACCCTTCTGATTCTCCTAGCTAAGAGTTTTGAAATAACATTGAAAATACAACCAATGAGTGATATTGGTCGAAACTCACCTAGGTGAAGCAGATCCTCCTTTTTTGGGATGAGGGAGATGAAAGGTG
The DNA here is from genome assembly GCF_004193775.1 of Glycine soja. Classification (NCBI taxonomy): domain Eukaryota; kingdom Viridiplantae; phylum Streptophyta; class Magnoliopsida; order Fabales; family Fabaceae; genus Glycine; species Glycine soja. The sequence goes on along the minus strand of NC_041017.1, from coordinate 26,940,599 downwards.
AATTTGTACCTTTCGGTAGCACTTCCCTCTCATAAAACTCTGATAGAACTCTAAGGAAATCCTCCTTCAGCAAGTGCCAAAACTCCTTGAGGAAATTAAAGTTAAATTTATTTGGCCTGAGACACTTTCCCATATCATAATCCCTTACGACCTCATTAATCACCATCTTTTCAAACTTTGCACAAAGCATATTATTGTCTTCTCCGCTGATCAATTTGAATGGGATCCTATCAAGTGTTGGCCTTCTCCAAGTTGTCTGACTAAACCTTCCTTTGAAAAAAGCAAACACCTCTTGTTTGATAAATCTTAGGTCCTCCTCCCATACATGATTCAATTACAACCCTTTATACAAGAAACATCCTTTCTCCCATTGATAGTGGAGTGAAAGAATTTGGTGTTATCATCCCCTTCCTTGATCCACTTTTTTTTAGACTTTTGGTGCATAAGAAATTCATACTTAGTTGACACTTTCCAAAATTCCTCCAAAAGCTTCCTTCTTAGCACTATCTCTTCCTCACTGAGGCCACTTTCCTCATCCTTCTTATCGACCTCATTCAATTCATTTACCACCTCCATGTTGAGCTTGTTGAGATCACCAAAACACTCTTTATTCCATCTTTTCAATTTCACTTTCAAAAGTTTCAACCTTTCCTTTATCACAAAAATGACTTTCTCTTCCACTTGGAAGTCCCTTCCGTGAGTCTTCCACAAAACCCTTGGATTTCGGATTTAAGAACCAATAATTGAGCATCCTAAAGGGTTTAAGGCCCCAATCAAGATCCTTGTTCCTTGAAACAAGAGGGAAATGATTTGTCACACTTCTATCAAACACAAGTTGAGAGCAAGCATCCCAATTCCCTACCCATTCGTTGGACACAAGGACTCCCACATTGATATCCATATTTACACGAGTGCTTTTCTTTTCCTCTTTGTCTTGAATCTAGAGGTTCTATGGGACCTTACAACATTGACTCTCCAAAGTTCCTCTCCTCCCTGCATGGACATTGCTTCTTTCTATGTTTTGGAGGCCAAGTTTACCATGTACATGTGCAACATATGTTTCTTTATTCTCGTTGTAGGGCTCAAACTTAATAGTAGTATTATCAACCTCTTCATCGTTTGACTTATTGGTCCTCACTAAGACACCTTCTAGCCTATCAACCTCCTGATCCTTGCATCTAACGTTCCTTGTGGTCATATATGAATTTTTCGATTTCTTTCTTTGTAAAAGTATTTGGGTTTAACAATGACCCAATTACCTTTTATTAAGCGTTCCACGTTTGGGCCTTGGTCCAGGCCCACATCTCTAAAGCTACACTTGCCCTTCTACCACTCGCCAAAAACACACGTAGGTCCACCTAACTTCTCCTTAAAGACCCCCTTAGCTTCTTCGCCCACTTCCCTTATGTTGACTTTTAATGTAGGCCTCTCTAGCCCTATCAAACCTGTGATAGTAGTTTCACCAATGTTGTTCCCCTTACCTACTTCCTTTCTTATTAAAAGACCATCATTTCCCCTTTTTCTCATTAACTTCCCCCTCCCCAAATGTTGTAAATCTTAGAGCTAAGTTGAGTTTCAACCAACAAATCCTCCTTATCAGTCCCCTTAGCACTTATCCTCTGACCCTGTGGAGTATCTCATACAATCTCATTCTCCCCCATGTACTTTGATTGGTCCTTTTTGTCCAAAGTATTAGTAAAGGTCCCAATCACATTTAATGTAGCCTTTTTGTTGTCATTCTCATTGGGGCAAGAGCCCAAGATTAGCATAGACCTCGTACCACTAGCTATTTTCAATACGACTTCACCAAAAGAGGTTGTTGCTCTAATCCATCCTCCATCTAACTCCATACACTTAGCAACACTCTATTCATCATAGTAGTAGGACTCCTCTCCTCTTGAATCTATGCCAAGAATGGAGGATTCTCCATCAATTTCCATCACTTTCTTCCTCATGCAACAACACTTCAAATTTTGATCTATGTTATCTTGCTTATGAAGTATAGTGACAACATTTTGATCAGAAATTTTGCTTTGACGACCCTTCTGAACAACCTTGCCTCTTCATCATTTGTTGTGAAGGTGCCTAAGGTTATTACAAACTGTTTGAAACATTCTAAGTTCTAGAACTGTAGGGGTAGTCCAATATAGTTGATCCAAACAAACCCATTCCCCATACACAGGTCTGGTTTACAAGTTTGAACAAATTCAAAAAGGTGACTAACCTAACTAGTTGTCTTTGCTAGACCATCCAAAGTATGTCCCTCCTCCGACATCAGAGTACTTTGTTCTCCCCCAAATAGAAAACCTTTATCACTTCCGATCCTTTCAAAATGAAACTCTCCCTCACAAGTCCATCTTCATCAGATCTCTCAATAAAACCACCGAGCTTCTATGGAGCCAACTAGTGTCTCCCACCTCTAACTTTAGATCCAACCATTTCCACCTGTCTACCTCTAAGTCTCTCCCCTTCTTCTCCTTGGATTGCAAAACCTTCTCAATAGTCTTCTTCCCCTTAGCCACCTTGCTTATGAGGACGTGCCAAGCACCATGAAGTTGTCATGCTTTCCTTTCCCCTTCTTCTTCTTTGTCCCTAGGTCTATCTCTTTCCCCTTCTTCTTCTTTGTCCCTAGTTCTATCTCTTTCCCCTTCTTTTCTACCTCATTAAAGTTGTTACAAGTGAATCTGGGGAGGTTAACATAAAGTTTTTGTTCTCCTATGCGTATAGAATCCAACTCACCCTCTAGCTGCATAGAATCCTTTATGTGCTTGAAATAGACGAATCCATACCTCCTTCCTGTTTCGTTTCTTCTTCTGCTAATAAACATTATCCATATTTTTTCCATCTACTGAAAGTCTCCCATAATTGATCAACCCCAAACCCTTCTGGGAAATTTGAGTAGTAAGTAGTTACATCGTTGTGGTCTCTCCAATTCTTCCCCTTGTTTTGTCATTTCCCTCCCTTGCCTCTTACATTCCTCCTCTCTCCACCCTCTCTCACCTTTCTCTCTCATTTTATTTTAAAAAAACTTCTAACAACCTAGTTCTAGTTATTGCATTTTTTTTACATCATAAGTATGATTTTTTTTTTGTTTTGTGTGTAGAATGTGTTTCCAAGCACATGATTATTTTGTGCATCGGGGAATGGGCTTGACCCAATTTAACTTTTTTTATGGGACAAAGTATCACCTAGTCACTATGAATTTTGTATAGATCCTACTACAACATAATATTACACACACACACAAAATCACTTAATTTGAATCCCATATTATATGTAATTTATGGAACAAGGATCATAAATAACCATAACCTAGGTCAAAGCCAAAGCAACCCAAAAAAAAACCAAAGCCAAAACAACCCAAAAAAAACCAATGACAGCATGTATACATTCCCTACCCATATAGAAACCTATTACGAAGCCTAATAGTTGCATCAAGCACCCTACCATCCACGTTCTTGACCTACCAAGCACTCATCGGCAAAACAAAACCAACCTCAATCAAGCCATTGATTCTTGTAAGAGAGTTTCTATCGGGCCCTCGATAATTTGGGCAATTTTGATATTATTAATTTTTTAACTAATCAAATTACATGTTATATTCTTATTAATTATTTTTGTTTTTTAAATTAGTCCTTGATTTTTTTTTAAATTGTAACTTTTTTAAATTAAAAAATATGATTAAAGATAACTTTAGAAATATGAACCTTAAAATATTTTGTTATTTTCAATATTTTTTATAAAAAATATTTTGGGATTTATGTTTAAAAATATCTTATTATTGTTTCTTAAACATGTGTTTTATTAAAAATATTAAAAGTAACTAAAAAAATTAGGATTTAGACTTTTAAAGTTATCTTTAATCATATTTTTAATTTAAAAAAATTAAAATTTTAAAATTTTTAAAAATAATAATCAAGGATTAGTTTAAAATAATTAAAAAGAAGATGACATATAATTTGATTGATTAAAAAATTAACAGTATTGAAATCCCCAAATTATTGAACTCTCTTCTTGTGAATGTTTACATATAAATTAAAGTAAGAATAACTTTGGACAAAAAAAGAATAAATTTGGACACGGAGAAGACTATACATTTTGACTTTGTAAATTAGTAGGTCGTTCCTTATCAAAGCTACCTAGGAGCTGCCTCGCACGAACCCTGACTTGTAATCGTACAAGTGCGTGCATACACTGCATTGCTATACGTGATTGTTTCCTCACCCACACCCCACGAACTAATGCTTGCAGCTTCACTAGGCTCTTCAAAGCCTTATATGCTCGTCTGGCCTGTCAAATTAATAACCAAGTTAATTATATGATTGTATAATGAAGATTAAATTATCTTCTATTCTAGTTAATAACCAATATTGGCTTAATGATCGATGCGAGTTTTTGGATAATTTGTACGAAATTATAGGTTTAAATCTTATTATTGCTAACCCGGTTGACATTTAGATAACATGAATATGGTCATATGTTCTAACATTAGTGCCACCATTATATATATAAAAAAAATGTACTAAGTATAATTAATTGCTGGGATAAGATGGCATACAAGATGTCCCCTGAAGTAAGCTTGGATCTTAATGGCCGAAGCATCTTCCTTGGTGATTGAAGAAATTGGTGTTGGGAAACTGAACTCTTCATTCCTAAGCATGGCTTCTTCGCATTCATTGGTGCAAATACTTGTGCGAGGGAGAACGAGAACGATGTCTTTGTTGGATGATCTGAGGAATCTGCCCCGAACTATATTTCTGAACCATTTTTGGGGTACACCCATTTTACTTGTTTTCTCTTGTTTGGAATAGAATGTGTTTGCATAATATATATGATGTGATGGATTTAAATGTGTCTCGCCCTCGACGCTTTTTGTGAGGAAGTGGCGTAAAGGAAAGGGAAGAGTTGTGGGCAACATGTTTGAAAAACTTTCTTTTCTTTGATGTCCGAATTGTGAAGCTGAAAACGTGGCGGGATGATTTTCTTTCTGACCAGTCCAGTGTGAGTTCAAAGCATTCCTAACAGGAAAAATAAATTGTCGCTATCAGAAATTCTTCTCACCGATTGATTGAGTCATTGCTTTTTTTAATCCGTAAGAATTAAAAATAATATCAAATAATTTAAATATAATTCATATATTTTATTCAACTAATTGAGTTACCTTTTATTTATCAATTGAGTCTAATACTCGTCTAATATAAATTGTTATGTTTCAAATTTCAACTCTAATCCAAACAACATAACCTCCAGCAATGTCCACAACTATGAACCCCAACATAAAAATCTCTAGTACTTAATATGCTTTAAAAGTAATTAACCGAATATTTACAAGCAAAGCCAAGATTAATAATTACCACGAGCCTTTTTAACGTTTCAATAAGTGACAACACTATAAAGATGCCTTAATGCGGAAGAACAAATTAACCTGATTTTGAGTTCTGACATCCAACCAACAGGATGCTTGTTTTCAACTCCAATAGAAAAAACATGATTGCCTAAAGATGAAGTTAAAGCATTGAAGAAGGAATTCCAATATCAATATCTGAGCCATGCATGAGTGCATTTGCATTTGAACTCAGAACAATAATTTCATCATGTTTCCGAAAATAGGATGAGACTTGAGAGTTGAGAGGCATTACTGGGCTGGGCAACAATATTTAAGATTAGAAGCTATGAATAGATTGAATCTTACAAAGGATTAATGCAAGACTCTAACGGTTCAACAAATTAATGTGAATATTAAAATTGATTTCTCCATATCTATCTTCTCTATCTTGCAATCAACAACTTTCTATATTTTGATGAGCTCATGGTTACAAATTGTTGCACTCAGATTCCATAAATATAATATAAATACTACTACAGCATAATTTTGGAGGTTTCTGTAATCACAATTGCAATTGTTCTTTGTGACTGCATGTAGAAGAGTTAGTCTTTACTTTAGTATACATTTTCTAATTGGAAACTGCAATCCTACGAAATCGTTGCTGAACCGGAATTGGTTTCAAATAATCAAACGAATTCCCAGAGAACAATGGGCCAATTGGTAAATAAGGACCAAGTCCTTGGTATATATTTAAGACTTCTTTTTTAGGATATTCTCATATGAAAAATTAGGAATTAATATTTGACTTAAATGTAATTTTGGTTAATATATTTTACTCAATCTATAATTTTGATTAATCTATTTTACTCAATCTGTAATTTGGATTCCTTATTTTAAAATATAAATATTTGATCTTCATATTTTAAAAAATAGACAATTTTGGTTTTCGTATTTTTAAAAATCTACAATTTTGGTTTAATCTCTAATTTTACCTAGTTTTATTTATTTTATTTCTTATTTTGTAATTAAATCAATTTTTAATGATATCAAAGAAATATATTAGGTTTACAGTTCAATTGGACTAAAAGAAAAATTAAAATAAAAAATAGATAAAATTGAGAATTTGATGAAATTTTTTATTTTTTGTAAAATAAAAGGATTAAATGTTTTTATTTTAAAATAAGAGGACTAAAATTATGTATTTTTAAACATAAGAGAATCAAATATTTTAATTTTAAAATGAAAAAACTAATATTATGGATCAAATAGAATAGAATAATTATAATTACATTTAAGTCTTAATATTTGAAAGTTATTTAAATGTATTTAAGAGATTAACTTCCCTAAATAATTGTTCTTCCATAAACACAGGTTGAGAAGCAAATCTCATGACATGATGATTATCACAATTCTAAGGAGTAAAAAGGACATTTGAGCTGAAATAAAATTTATATCCAATTCAAAATTAATAAATTTTACTTGCAGTCATGATTGGGTTAAATTATAATCAATTTCTATTTGAATAAATTATCCTGTTGGAAACGCTAAAAATATTTTATCCTTTTAAAGTTAACAATAATATTATTATCTCCTAAAGTAATAAAATTTATTGAGACATAAATTATGGGTTTACGAGTTTTTAATGCTTTCTTTTCATTTTTTCTTTGATTTTTTATTCTTTTTTCTCTTATAAATAATACTACGAGTCTGTTCTTAATAAAATAAAATCCAAACACATTTCATATAATTTTCATTGATCCATTAATTAAATTACATTATATTTCTGCTATATATCATTTAATTATAACCCATATGATAAATTTGTTAATTTTTAAAATAATTATATTAAAACAATTGAATGATGATTTGTGTTTAAATGACCCTATAAATATTTACATGATCACTACATAAACATTAAATTATTTATATAATTTATTTAAAAATAATAGGAATAAAATTTGATTTAAAAAATAAAAGAATTCAAATTATATCTAAGTCTACTTTAAATCAAGTATGTATCTACTTTTTATGTTTGCATTTTTTTTATGCAAATTTCAATGCTAACTAATATTCTAAGAATATTGGTTAAAAATTTTAGAGAAATATTGTTATTAGAAGAACAAATATTGTGTTGTCCATAATTTTTTTTATACATTCTTGTATTATTTATACATTAAATATTTTATTTAATTAATTTTTTAATCAATTTCCTTAAAGAGTTATAGTTAAGAAGATTTTTTTTAAATCCTAATTTATCAATCACAACTAACCCAGAATTTATTAATATTAATGTTCATAATTGGATGATGAATACCAAGGTAGTTCGTTGGTCACTACCTGCTCATAGCGACACACACAGCTGCTGGCTACGGATACATAAAATCGTTCCCAGATTCAAAACCTGGTACTCCAATCTCTCAATCATTGCATTCATAGCATAATTACCATTTCCCATTTGCACACAGCTTATTCTCTACTAATTTTACTTTCTACTTCGGTTCTAACGCTGTTTTGCTTCACGTTGTTGTTATCACACGACATGTTTGTGAAAATGCTTAACAGAGATGCTTTTCTTGAGCTGGGGTCGCCCCTCTCCCCAAGACCAAAAGACTTGCATCAACAAGTAACACTCGATTTAACATCTTTACTGGGAAATTGAAACACCTGTTTTGCCAAGTTCATTATTTTCTGTGGCTCATGCCTTTTTCCCGTTTTACCAGGTCAGGTACTTTCAACTATGATGACAAATATAAAGGAGCTACTGCTAAATCAGTGGCTTCCCTTAAAGCAGACGAGGGACTCTCCAAAGATGGATTTTTACTAAACGAGGCGCGAGTTCTGGTTGGTTCTGGTATTGAGACCTTTGAAAAGGGCAAGAGTGCTCTTAGAAGTTGGAGGTATGTTAATATATAAAATAAGGAAATAAGGGTGTATTATGGTTTTAATCTGCTGAAATTTTGAAGTGGGTGCACCTCAATTTTCTCACTTTTTGATTTTTAAACGTTCAAAATATCGTCATGTGATCCATGTAGTGAACCTCACCTAGTGGGATAAGATTTTGTTGTTGTTGTTGTAGAGAAGTTTGCTTCTTTTAAGGGGTGTGTGTGTGTTTACATAGATTTAATGTGGGAAAATTCCTTGCAGGCATTTTGGATTGAATTGGGCATTTGTTGATCCGAAGACACCAGTCCAACAAGGAGTGAAGTTCTGTGTTTGTGTCAAGGAGTTCTTCCCGTGGCTCATGATGCCTCTTCAGGTTGTGTATGTAAATGAAACTGGCACTGCCAAATACCGTACTGCCTCCTTTGGTTTTGGAAGTGGAACTCTTCATGGTCACTTGCTGGTAACTGTCTTTTTTCCCATCTTGATGCTTTTATTTTCCTCTTCCTCTTTTTAAGTTGGGTCTGTAGCCTTATATACTATGCAATTGCATAAATATATAAATAGCACTTTACACATACAACTATGAGTAACATTTTTGGTTATGTTCACTTCATTGCTGCCATGTCCCTATTATATATTTTGGGTAATGATGTATAAAAGAGTTGAATTTTGATGTACTAGAAGGATGAATTTCTTTTAATACTTTCATACGAACTTCCTTGTAATCTTCAAGTTTAACTGAACTATTTTTTAAACAATTACTGGCGTCGTATGTCAACATGCTCTTGATACTATTTGCCTCTGTAAGGGTTCTGGTATAATTTATAAACTTACAATTAATGTGCCATGTAGCATGCTTCCTTCTGCAGTCTTTGGTATAACTTATTTTTAATGGTGGTATTTTGTGAAATAAAGCAAAGCAAACCCCATCCCATTCCTCACTTCTTTCATAACCATTGTTTTTGTTGTCAATAGGTTTGTCTGATGCTTGATTATATTTGTATATTTATGTACTTCTATAGCAATTGTGTATGCTGAACTACACAAATATGGGGCAACTAAATAGTTTTAGTATGTTAATCTTTGTGGAAATAGTTTCAATGAGTTTCTCTTACCTTGATTAGTACCTTGTATATGAACCTTTTAGCAAACAAGCTACTAAAAAACGGACAAGCCATGATCATTTTAAATGTTGTTATCTTTTTGGCCACAGGCAGGGGAAGAGCGCTTTTCAATTGAGATTGATGAGAACAATCAAGTTTGGTATGAAGTTCTTTCTTTCTCAAAGCCTGCTAGCATTTTATCATTAGTTGGGTATCCATATGTGATGCTTAGGCAGAAATACTTTGCTAATGAATCTGCCAAGGCTATGCTGAAACATATCAATTCTTCAAAATCCTAATGCAAATGTATATGTTATTTGTAATTGAAGAAGATTTGAATCTTTATTTTCCTTTTGATCCCCTTTTTAATTAAATATTCTGCCTCTTTTTCCCTTTTGCAAAACAGTTCTCTAAAATTCCCTTCATTAAACTGTGTTGTTATGCTGTTTCGTTTGCCTTTGGTGGTGGGCGGGATGCTGTCTTCCCACTACCTTTTTACTGTCCCCTTGAGACTCTTTCTCATAAAACTGTGTTGATGTGCTGTTTTGCTAACTTACTGTGATAGATGGGAAGCTCGATTATTTCCTTACCATTTTACAATCCCATGTCAAGTGGTAAATAAATTACTGGATGTTGCACATTTAGTGTGAGTTAAAATGAAATGAGTTATTAATTTTTGCTCTAAATTTAGCTTTGTTTGTAAAATAAATCAATTTTGTTTGAAATTATGATTAACAAGTGACTTTATAGTTTATACACAGTAAAGAAATTGGCTAAAAAGAAGCATTTATTAATTATTCTCCAGCCATTTTTCACCAAAGTAAACAGAACACCCTGGTTCACTGTAGGAAAACAGTAAAACATGACATCTCTGCATTATACTTATTTGTATATTTTAAAATGAATGTTAACCCTATAAATAATTATCATTGTGGATAATGATGCTACATTTTTACTATAAGATACAGAATTGCTTCAGATACGGATTGGGTGTTTCTCCTATTGGATAATCATCGTTATAAATATATCCTGTAACAATCCTAGGACAAAGTTCTGTTAGGCTCCATAATACACCATGCTATTGCTAATTTGGCTTCTGTAACAGTAGCATTGTAAAACAAAAATGATCGAAGTTTATATTCATTTGGAATATTCAGTTGCTTGACCTGTTTGTTTTTGCTAACATGTCTATTTCATATCATTTTTGGTGCAACCTTTCTTGTTAATCAGCAGATCATAGCTTTTATCTACTAGCTGTCCCTCACTCTTGACATATGCTAGGTGCATAGAATACATAAAAAATGTTATTAAAATATCCCCACTTCATTCTGATGGTAATTTTCCCATTCCCCGATGGCACAAGTTTTGATTTATCAGCAAGTTTAACTAGGATTTGTAATCTTTCATCTAACTCAGAAAATAGTTTTTTTTTTCCTACTTGGACGATTACTGCAGCCTGTATCGACAATCATTGTCATTTTTATCAGGAATTGCATGATTGGCCATTAGCATTGTCTTCATATTATCTTCATTCATTGCAACTTGAGCATGGTTCTCTCTAATATTTGGCGCTTTAACATGACATTCTTGGCTATAATGACCATACTTATGGCCCAAAATATAGGATTTGCATTCAGATTCATACTTGTTGGATTTATATACCTATATCCTTTTGTGCCTTGACTTGAGTCAGATTGAAGATTCCTTCTTTTAAAGTTTTGACCCATTTGATTATGGTCGGTCATTCTTTGCATAGATCCCTCATTTCTCACATTTGCTTGAACTTTTAATGCTTGCTCAATAGTGCCATTTGACCTTTCATTCATCTGCATCTCACATGACCCCAAAGATGCTTGCGAATCATTCAAGGTCATTAAGCTAAGATCTTTAAACTCTTTTCAATAGATACTACCACAATCAAATTGACTGGTGAGTGTAATCATAATTTTCTCGTTGGCTTCTTTTTCCATTATGGAATTTTCCCTGATACTGAAAGGAATTTCCCTGTTGCGACTTATGCAAACCACAATGGTTGGAGGTGGGACATCTTAAGGCTTCTCTTACCCCCTACTCTATGTGATCGTATTGCGCCTATTCCTCCTCCTAAGGACACTGTTGATGATGTTCCTCTTTGGAAAGGCTTGAATGATGGTAGCTTCTCTTTAAAGGGAAGCCTACATGTATCTCACAAACTCGTCTGATAATGGCCTACTAAATTGTGATAATTTTAAAATGCTTTGGAACTGGCATGGCCCTAAGAGAATTAGAGTGTTTCTTTGGCACCTTGTCCATGGAAGGTTAAGTATAATGAGTTTAGAAAAAGGTGTAAGATGAAAATATGAAAATAATATTGTTAATATAATAAAAATAGAGTTTAATGCACATACAAACACAGTGTAAAACAGTTTTACGTTATTATTCAATCACAAATTATCGTTTAAGTTATTTTAAAAAAATCAATAAACTTATTATACATGATAGATTACGATTAGATGACATTGTAAAACTTTTTACATTGTTAGAAGATAACTCTTTTTCTCAAAAATATTTTAGCAATTATAATATACATCTAAGAGATTTATCATAAACTAAATACATTTTAATTATTCTTAAAAATATCAAAAATATTCTCAATAAAATTATTTTTATTAAGGGTACATTTTGCTTTATGAAAAAAAGATTAATGAACGTTGGATATCTAGAGAGATAAAGAGATACAAGAGAGACAAATGTAAATATGATAGGTATTATAATATAATAAAAATAGAGATATAAAAAAAAATGGGTGTTGAACTGTTGATGAGAAGTTTGTAATGAAAATGTGTTCCTATATCTTATGTTTTCCAACCATAGAAACAGTAAATATGCGTTAACAAAAAGCCAGTAGAATTTGTTAGTGTACATTAAATTCTTTCTTCTTTTTTTTTTTTTGTCAAAGTGCGTTACTAATTTATAATTAATAATTACCTTTAAATATACTGATGTAGTTTATGTTAGAAAATGTGTGAGAGGAGATTATGATAGAGTAATTTTACTCAATAACTTTTTAATTTATTTATAAAAACATACTCGGTTTATTTAGATGTTTTAGCTAAATCATGAGCAATTAGGATCGTTTGGTACTATAACAAATTCATGCAATATGTAGCTCTCAAACTCAAATCCTTTTTCCCGTATGCAAGCTTGTAACAATTCGCTAGCAATCTACTTCGACAATCACATTTTCAATATTCATCTCCTTCAACCACTGGATGAGGTCATACAATGTTTCATTCATTTCTAGTTCAATGTTTCACTCATTTCTAGTTATAAGTATTTTTTATTTGTGGAAAATCAAAGGCAAATATTAAGGAGTTTACATAATTCATGCATCATGCCTAATTAACTAAGCTAGACTGTTTTGGTAAATACAAGTGATTAATATTGATTATAAAATTATTTTCGATTTTACTAAATTTTGCTAAGAATAATTGTTTAGATTTAGTATTAAAAGCTTATAATTTCTAAAGGCTCAATCTGGTCTATATACATTTGGTACCACAATACTTAAGTACAAACATACATGTGTTTAGATATGTACCTAAGTCAGGGAATGATGTTTGTTTTTGGAACTCCTTTGGTTGTCATTCCTATGCTGGGTGCTGATAAGTCAGCATTACGAGTTTTCTTTTATTTTTTTTTAGTTTTTTTAGAAGTTCTTGTAGTTTCTTTCTTTCTTTTTGTTTGGACTTTTACCCCTTTTAGTTATAATAATTTTCCCATAGTAATTAAACGATAATTGTGAAAATTAAAAGCTAAATCCCCCCTCCCCCACACACGCACGCACCCACACACACAATATATATATGAAAATTTTGCATAATTTACGTAGAATAATCTTATAAAAAATTATAAAATCAAATATGATTTTAGTCTCTTAAAGATATTTCTAATTCAGTTTCAGTTTTCTAAGAATAAGTATTTTTATTCCCGTTCCTCTAATTTGGAAATAGTCTACTTTTAAGCATGGATAGGTCTAGGAATGTATTAAAGGAGATCAATTTTTTTCATAATTATTTAAATATTTTACTTCTAATAAACAATAAATTTTTAAAAATATTTATTATTAATTTTATGTATAAAATTAGAGATATGAACTACTACTAATTTTTTTAAAAGAAAATACCAAATCAAAAACCTGCTTTTCTTATATATTTATTAGTACTTTTTATTTGATTTGATTTTTTTTCTCATACTTGCCCCTTGATCCGTCCTTGTTTTTAAGTATTTATAGTCTATAACCGCTATTAAATGATAATTATAACTATTTCAAGGACAAAAAGTTAAATATTTGCAAATTGAAAGATGAAAATAAGACACTATTTTTGAAGATTAAAACGTAATTCCAAAAAATTTAGAAATATTAAAAACATATTTTATCCAAAAATATACGTGTCCTCTAAAACAAACTAAATTATTGAATGCTTGAAATTTTAGGAACTGATCTACGTGTTTAATAAAGTGGATACATTATGAAGAGAGAATGAAGCCGTTTAACTCAATTTTTACATTCATTTAATAATTTTCATTGTTTTGATACCAAAAATTCCAGATGACAGTCAACCTAACTCCTGTCTGATAAACTTCTCATTATACACAAGAGAATACAAGTAAATAAAAAAATAATTTTTTTTTCTATATACTAAATTAATCAATACATAAATTAAATTTGATATTTTAAAATTAAATAAAAGAATTTTTATAAATTAATTTATATATAAACTAATTTTAATTTATTGTATTTTTATTTTATCCTATAAATACTTATTGAAAATTTATTCAAACATGATCCGAAGGTCAGTGGCAACTGAATATCCAACAGTATAGAAAATTTGTATGAACTGAAAATTCAATTCTCATTCGATCATAAATCAAGCCATAGACATGCTTGATTGTAGCAATAGAACATTTAGAAACATAAACACCTATGTACACAAGCTCCCATCATATACTACCAGAAGTGCAACAAATAGCACTGTTATGTTCTTGATTCTTGTCATTACACAAATTAAAATGAGCAGATCATGGAAAACAACTAGTTATTCAGGCTTTTCATCTCAACCAACTCGTGCCAGAGTCATTCAGCTAATGAACCAATAATTACTCAACAGGGCAAAGTGATTTTCTACAAATCAAGATCAACGCTCCATTTGTATGCCACTTAGTAGTGTGTCTGCACTCTGCACTTCTTCAGGGAGAGGGATCCATGCAAAAGCCTTCAACTGTTGCTAGACATGACAATGGGCGAAGACGGGTATTGTCTCTCCAATTCCTGACCCCGACTCCCCAACATATCCCCATACCCGATACTTGATAGGTTAAAATTTATTATCTCATTCTCGTACCTGTTGGGTATCGGGTATCTCCAACACCGTCCCATACCCGATTCAAATTAGAAAAATAATTTTTTTAAAGAAAATATTAAAAATTTGATTTTAGAAAAAATAAATTGATTGTTAAACATTTATTTTTAACTACTTATATATCAATAAATTTATTATAGTGCATATGTTTACAAAAATCGTTAAGAAAAAAATATTATATTATAAAAAAATTAAAATAAAATTAATTAGTAATAAAAAATTTAGGCCTTTTAATTAAATTATGTAAAAATTCTAAAAATTTTAAGTGACAGGACGGGTCCGGGTTCAGGGTCGGGACGGATGTAGTAGTCCCATACCCATACTCGACTTTTGGTTATCGAAGAAAACCCAAACCCGAACTCATATCCGATTAACTCGAGTATTACCCGTCAAAGTCGGGACAAATTCGAACAGGTACCTACGGATACGAGTTCTCTTACCATATCTAACTTTTGCCACAACAAAGCACATATCAGTAAAGTGATCAAAACAAGTATCACTCTATATCAGTAAAGTGATGAAGTGATTATAACAAGTGATAAGAAGAGAGCCATAGAGAGAAATGATACATGTTAATGAAGTGTTTGAAGTGATAAGTTTTTTTATTATCAACCAAAGAGAACATATATATTAATTATAAAAGGCACCAGAAGTACCTAAGAAACTATTGCATGGAAAGGTAAAAAAAAGTTCCTAGATGCACACGCATTATCGGTTATTAAGTATTTGTGTATGCATGGACACAAATACCTTATAACCAAAGTCATCACACAAAACTATGAAAGACATGACAAATGTATATCAGAAACAAACAGTC
Source organism: Glycine soja (assembly GCF_004193775.1). Classification (NCBI taxonomy): domain Eukaryota; kingdom Viridiplantae; phylum Streptophyta; class Magnoliopsida; order Fabales; family Fabaceae; genus Glycine; species Glycine soja. Next base: position 26,925,068 of record NC_041017.1, on the reverse strand, counting down.
ATCCTAAATTACCCACCTTTACAACATTGTTACCCAATGCATAAAGTGCCACTTTATAATGAATTCCACTGACCACATAATGTCTAACCACCATACCCGCCGCTCTTCCTTCGAATACAAGATCACCAAAAACAAGTAGTTATCTGTGTCCCTTTTGCATAACCCGTCCCTCTTTTACTATCAAGCACCCCTTGTAACTTGTTCATGTTCTCTGTAACTAGTATTAACAAATGCAATAATTTGCACCTTTTATTTGTAAATCATTCCCAACTTACCTTGATGACAGTGCCATATTCTAATATAACTTAAACTAATGTACATCATACACTTTATCTGAAATCCTTACAACAGGTTCCTGGATTGCAGATCCATGCATTAAAGGGGATTACAGATTCTGGCATTTTTTCCGGCAACCAACATCACATAATCAAAATTATATTATCCAAAACAGAATTTACATCTAGCACCTCATTCTTGAACACCACCCCACAATATCATCCAGAGTTAAACTTCTTGGACTTCGATATATGTGCATGTTGTCTATAGTGCTCAGCTGCTGTGTCAGGGAGAACAGTATGCAGATCTCGAATTCCACACCAGATCAGAGAAGGGAGAAAATCACATGAGTAGTTGTTTCTTCCATTTGATAACAGAATGGGCACAAAAGCTCCATATGAAGAATATAATCTTATTTGGTACACGCATTTTTCATATATATCCCGGAATAAAGATTTGTCACAATGTTCCTCCTGACTTCCCATCACCCTATGTGCAAAAGATACCAAATAGTCCCCAGATGCACATCCTTTCCACCTCCACCTATCAATTCCTTCCCAAAATGGGATTTACCTCACGTATTACTCGGTGTAAGTCGACATAATTCCTTTCTCACTAAAACCATGTTTGAAGTGATTAGGTGTTAAGGTATCACCACTAAAACAAAGAATTCACAGGCATAAAAAACAGGTATGGGACCTCTACAATATCCAATTGCCATAAGCAAATATATCTTTATGCTTTCATTGAATGAACTCAGTATTGTTACAGCTCAAACAGAACAAACAAAACAGCTTTGTTGAAGTCATGGATTCATCCATAAATATAAATTATTTGCAAATCAATCAGCTCCTGAAGACATGAATGGAAAGTTCACTAAACATCACCAAGTTTAGAAGTCAATTAAGTACATGTATGATAAGATGGACACAACATTACTAAAAATGCATACATGCATATGTCCATATATATAGATAGGATAAGAAATTAAAATGTACCTTTAAACTCCTAATCAATTATTGTGAAGCTAGTTTTGTCCAATTCTCAGCCATGATGAGTGAGAACACATGGACTTATCCATGCAAGGATCAAAATCAATAGACACAATACTACAATAGTCTAAGTTGTAGACATGAACATCAAAGATATCCATGAAGTAGATGCAATTCCCTTGATACCCCATTAACTCTTTAGCAGAAACAGAGAAGCTACAACAATTACCCAAAACAAAGGCTCTATCCCCCAAGTGTTTCACATCAACCCAAGTTCCCCACTCTTCATCCAACTTATAAACCTTGAAATACTCCACTGCAGCTTCCCGATCAGCTCGTCCAAGGTAGTTCCTTCTTCTTGGGGGTTCACTTTCGTAGTACCTATCAACAACATAGAGACTCCCACATGACTCCACCAAATGCTTCTTGTTGTAAAAATAATTTATGGCAAACCGAAAAAAATACTGGCTGAGTTACGGACAATGTCGCTTTCTTTAAGACGTTTCGTAGCACTGCACAAAAATTGTGCAAGCAGACTATCAACCACGAAGTCCCCAGGAAAAAACAGTCCAGATCACTGTATAAGATTCTTACTGCACTGAGGAAACCTTTCTAGAATTACACCCTCTTGTATGACTTGAAAAGTCACTCTAAAGCCACCTGAAAATATGACTTGAAAAGTCACTCTAATAGCCAACCGAAAATATGACTTGAATAGTCACTCTAATAGCCAACTGAAAATTTAGTGCGACAGAAAGAAAGAGGGAGAAGTTTGCCGAAAATGCATCGGCTGAGATTTGGGAGGGAGAAAGAAAAGTTGAGGAAATGCTTCTCAACTAGGACAAGAAAAAAATGAAGAAATGAGCTCTTTATATATAGGGAGTGAAACACTATTCAAGTGTTTACCCTGAGCGATGTGGGACTTGATGCTTTTTTTTTCTTTTTCAAACTTTCACCCATTGTCTCCTTTGTTCTAACAATCCCCCACTTGAAATTTGAAAAGAAGATTTTGGAGGATTTCATAAAATTGTACATAAACAAAGGTGTCATACAACTTGAACCTTTACATAGTGAGTAAGATTCAAATTTTACTAGAGTGACTCGAAGTCTTAAACTCTATCTCCGACATCAAATCACACACAACCTTTTCATAGGTGTATTCTATAAAGCCCGTGTGTTAAAGGTCATGCACGTCTATCCCGATATAGTGAACGCTCTAGAAATTTTTTGCCCAAAATTTCATATGAAGTGGCCCCCACTTCCACATTCACATAGGTAAGTCTATCAAGAGTACTCCTATAGCCTAGGTACTCCACTCAACATAGAGTATAGATCTCATTAAGAATTAAGAATTTTTTCATAACTCATCCTTTTGTTACTTTAGGAATCATGCTGCTTTCACTTATAACAGCATGTTCATCTCATATCACTTCATAACTTGTTATTACCCATTGAACCTAGTTCTTGGGATCTCCATTCATTTAGGTCGGGTTACCATCATGAATGATCATCGCAATAAGGGCAATAGTCCCATTCATTTAGAAGTGTTATGGACTTTCTCTCTAGCTAATCCTTTCGTCAAAGGATCTGCTAAATTATCATCAGTGCGTACGTGATCCACTCTAATAGCTCCTGTTGAGAGTAATTCTCTAACAGTGTTGTGCTTACGACGTATTTGTCATTTCTTACCATTGTAATAACGGTTCTCAATTTATGCAATAGCCGCGGTACTATCGCAATGGATCAACACAGTTGGTATCGGTCTTTCCCATAAAGGAATCTCTGTAAGTAAGCTTATTAGCCAACTTGCTTCCTCACTAGCAGTTGCTAGTGTTATCATCTCAGATTCCATAGTGGACTAAGCTAAGATAGTCTGTTTCTTTGACTTCCAAGAAACAGCCCCACCAACTATGCTAAATATATAATCGTCGGTTGCTTTGGAATCATCTGAAAGAGTGTTCCAATCTGCATCGCTGTATCCTTCAAGTATAGCAGGAAACCTTTTATAATGTAATCCAAGGTTTATGGTTCTTTTAAGGTACCTTATTACCCTTTCAATAGCGTGCCAATGCTCCATACTAGGTCTACTGGCAAACCTGCATAATAATCCCACAACATAGGCTATGTCGGGTCTAGTACAATCAGTGGCATACCTAAGGCTGCCAATGATACTTGCGTACTCAGTTAGTCGTATACCTTCACCAATGTTCTTAAACAATTTTACACTTGGATCTTATGGTGTACTAGTAGGTTTACAGTCAAAGTAGTCATATTTCTTTAAGATCTTCTCAATGTAGTGAGATTGATCCAGAGAAATTCCCTCTTTTGACCTGGTAATCTTAATACCAAGGATTACACTTGCTTCTCCGAGGTCTTTCATATCAAAGTTGTTACACAATAATGATTTCACATCGTTCACTACATGAATATTTGAACCAAATATGAGAAGGTCATTGACATATAGACATATGATAGTGCAAATATTATTTACAAATTTGTAGTAAATGCATTTGTCACTTTGATTCACCTTAAACTCATTCGAGACTATTAAGTTATCAAACTTTTCATGCCACTACTTAGGTGCTTGTTTTAGACCATACAAAGATTTATCTAACTTGCAGACTTTATCTTCTTGTCCATGAATCACAAACCCTTCTGGTTGCTCCATATAGATTTCATCTTCCAATTCACCATTTAAAAAAGCAGTTTTAACATCCATTTGGTGTACCACTAGACTGTGAATAGCAGCATGAGATATTAGCACCCGAATAGATGTTATTCTAGTGACTGGTGAAAAGGTGTCGAAGAAATCCACATTCTCTCTTTGCCTAAAACCATTGGCTACAAGGCGAGCCTTGTATTTATCCACAGTACCATCAGGTTTTAGTTTCTTTTTCAAGATCCATTTACAACCAATTGGTTTGCAACCAGGAGGCAAGTCTACTAGATGCCAGGTCTTGTTAGATTCTAAAGAATCCATCTCATCATTAATGGCTTCTTGCCACAAGTCAGCATCCAAAGAAGACAAAGCTTCTTGGAGGTTTGATGGATCCTCCTCAAATGTATAGGCCATATAATCAGGCCCATAGTCTTTAGCAATTCTTGCTCTCTTACCTCTTCAAGGCTTTATTTCTGGTTCTGGTTGTGCAAGATTTTCACTACTAATAGCAGAAAGGTGACTGGATGAAGTACCCCCACTATTCCTTAATTTAAAAGGAAATTTATTTTCATAAAAATCAGAAATCAGCATCATTTGACTCTATGATTACTTTTACGTTTAGGTCATAAAACCTATACGCTTTGCTATTAATAACATAACCAATGAACACACATTCATAGGCTCTACTTGCGATTTTAACCCTCTTAGGATCTAGGATCCTTGCATAGGCCAGACATCCCTAAGTTCTCAAATAGGACAAATTTGGTTGTCTTTTCTTTAATATCTCATAGGGAGATGTCTTGCTTTTCGATTTGGGAATTCTATTTAGCACATAACAAACAATTAATAAAATTTCGCCCCACCAAAAAGATGTTGCACTAGAACTCAACATAGTAGCTACAACTAATTCTATAAAAGTTCTGTTCTTTCTTTCAACTTTACCGTTCATTTCAGGTGAATATGGAACAATCGTCTCATGTATGATTTCATGCGAATTATAAAACTCATTAAACAAACTAGAATCATACTTTGTGCCTCTATCACTTCGAAGTTTCTTAATTTTCTTATTGAATTGATTTTCAATTTCTGTTACATATAACTTAAACATGTCAAGCACTTCACTTTTATTTTTCATAAGATATACATATCGTTTTCCATTTCTGGTCAACGTTCCATCAAATTCACATATATCAGAATGTATTAAATCCAATGGCTCAGATTCTTTAACTACTGATTTATGTGATTTCTTAGTTATTTTAGATTGACTGCAAAAAACACATTTTTCAAAGTGATTTGAAGATAGCTTTGGAATAAAACCTAAGTTACTCATGTTAGATATGCAACGACTATTTATATGACAAAGTCTAGAATGCCAGATATTAAAATCACACAGCATGTAAGCAGAAGGAGAAACTTTATTAATATCAAGATTCAATTTGAATATGCCATATGTCCTGGTTTGCCACAATTATAGCAGAGGAATGGTTCACCAGGATTATTCTTGGCAGGTGAATGTTGTCTAGCATGTTGGACCCTTGGAGGGTTCTTGTTGTGGTTGGAGGTATTGTTCACATTGCGATTCTGATTCTTAAAGTTTTTGCCAGTAGGCTTTAGAACTGCACCTGTGTTCTTCCTTTTAGTGTTGTTGTGAAACACAACCAACACTTCATCTTTCTGATCTTGTCTGCGTGCCTCTTCCTCAATGCGCAGACGTGTGATCAGAGACTCCAAAGAGAATTCTTTGGTCTTATGTCTGAGAAGGTTTTTGAAATCCTTCCAGCCAGAAGGCAGCTTGTCTATGATGACAACAACTTGAAATTACTCATCCAAAGCCATACCCTCTTATATGATATCATGAGCAATTTTTTGTATCTCATGGGATTGAGACTCTACTGATTTATCATCAGTCATTTGATACTTGAGGTAGCGGCTAACAAATTACTTTTTAGTCCCAGCTTCCTCAGTATCATACTTTTTTTCCAGAGCTGTTAGCTCTCTGGGATGATCCCGGTGGCTTTATAGTTGGCCATGTCCGCAAACCAAGGTCGAGTGTCGGCCTGTAAGAGGAATTCATCAGGGAATTCGTCTTTTACTTCTGGTTCCTCCTTGGTGATCTCCTCGTTCTTCAATCTGGACAAATGGTCAGCCACTACGTTTTCGGATCCTCTCTTATCCTTGATGGTGATATCAAATTCTTGTAGCAACAGGACCCATCTAATTAATCTCGGCTTTGAATCCGCCTTAGCTAGCAAATGCTTGATGGCGGCATGGTCAGTGAAAATGATGACCCTTGATCCTATCAAGTAAGACCGAAACTTTTCTAAGGCAAAAACAATGGCCAGCATCTCCTTCTCTGTAGTGGCGTAATTCAATTGCGCCTCGTTTAGGACCTTGCTGGCATAATGTATGGCGTGAAAAACCTTGTCATGCCTTTGTCCCAGAACTGCACCTACTGCATAGTCACTAGCATCACACATCAATTCAAAATCCTTGCTCCAATCTGGGGCAATCATTACTGGTGCCGTGGTGAGCCTATGCTTCAGTGTCTGGAACGCTGCTGAACAATCTTTATCAAACTTGAATGCTACATCTTTGTTCAGCAGATTACTTAGGGGCTTGGCGATTTTTGAGAAGTCCTTAATGAACCTCCTATAAAAGTCAGCATGCCCCAGGAAACTTCTGACGCCTTTGACATTCAGTGGTGGTGGCAACCTCTCGGTGACGTCTATCTTTGCTGGGTCAACTTCTATGCCTTTACATGAGATCTTGTGCCCTGCAAGTCTTTCCAACATCTGATCCATGAAGGGCAATGGAAAATGGTCCTTCCGAGTGGCTTCGTTTAACTTGCGGTAGTCAATGCACATCCGCCAACCCGTGACAGTTCGTGTGGGTATTAGATCATTTTTTTCATTCTTCACGACTGTCATTCAACCTTTCTTGGGGACCACTTGTACCGGACTGACCCAACCGCTATCAGAGATAGGGTATATGAGTCCAGCCTCTAACAACTTAAGCACTTCCTTCCGTACCTCTTCTTTCATAGTCGGATTCAGACGTCTCTGAGGTTGTCGAATAGGCTTGTAATTGTCCTCCATCATTATTTTATGCATGCAGTACGAAGGACTGATTCCCTTCAAGTCAGATATATGCCATCCGATTGCTTCCTTATGCTTTCTCAGGATGTCCACCAACCTGTTCTCTTCTGCCTGTGTCAGTGCATTACTAATTACTACAGGTTTGGTGTCACCCTCCAAGAAAACATACTTTAAATGCTTAGGCAATACCTTTAATTCAACCTTCTTTTCTCGGGCAGAGCCTCTTTCTCTAATATCTCAAAACAGGCTTCTTTCTCAGGAATGACTTCTTGTCGATCCAAGTCTTCCAAGCAAGCCTTGAGATCCTCTTCTTCTTCACTGGTGAGACAGTCCATCTTATTTACTATTGCTTTCTCCAGTGAAGTGTGTGGTGTATCCAGAATATTGACATTATCGTCCCTGTCAATCTCTTCTATCTTGATGCACTTCCAATCTTCCCGTGGATACTTCATTGCTTTAAAAAGGTCAAAAGTGATCTTCTAGTTGTCAATACTCAGTTCCAGACTTCCGTTCCCCATATCTACCATACAGTTGGCAGTCAACATAAAGGGTCTGCCTAAGATAAGGGGAATTTTTGTGTCCTCATCGATGTCCATGATGACAAAGTCCACCAGAAAAGTGAAGTGGCGAACCTTGACCAGGACATCTTCTACCACCCCGTATGGTCTCGTAATTGAGTGGTCTGCCAATTGAAGTGTCATTCTAGTGGGATCAATTTTCAGATTCCTAATTCGTCGACACATTGATAAGGGCATCAAATTGATGCTTGCCCCTAGATCGATGAGGGCTTTATCTACCGCTTCTTTTCCTATAGTGCATGGGATGGTAACGCTTCCGGGGTCCTTGAACTTTTTAGGTAGCTTCCTTTGAATGATCGCGCTACAGTTGCCTCCTACTACAATGTTCTCGCTGTCTATATATTTCCCCTTCTTAGTGATGATATCTTTCATGAACTTAGAGTAGAGAGGCATCTGTTGTAAGGCTTCCCCGAATGGCATGGTGATCTCCAGTCCTTTAAATATTTCTTAGAAATGCTTGAAGTAGCGCTCTTTATTCTTCTTGGTTGGCACCTTAGGATACGGAAGATCCTACGACAAGACTGGCGATTCTTCCTTCTTAGCTTCTCTTGCCTTTTGACTCTTGGTTTTAGGTGATAAGACCACCTTCTCTTCTTCCTCTGGCTTCCCTTCCTCTTGAAGTTCTTTTTTCTTATCCTCAGTTTCCTCATCTTCTGTCATCGTTCTTGCTTCTTGAGCGTTCTTTTGTGCTTGAGTCATTACCGCTTTACACTCTTCTCTTGGGTTCTTCTCAGTATTAGCCCCAAAAGTTCTTATGGGTCTTTCAGCCCTTTCCTGGGCTAGCTGGCCCAATTGTGTCTCCAGATTTCTGATAGCTGCATTTGTGCTATTTTGATGTGATCTCGTCTCCTGGATGAATGCTTTCGTCTCTTGAGCATTTGCCTGGATGAATGCCTTCGTCTCCTGAGCGTTTGCTCTTGTCTCTTGGATGAAACTTAAGAGCATTTCCTCTATACTGAGAGACGGCTTCTCTTGCTGACTCGAACCGTGACTAGGGTGCTGGTTGAGGCCTAGGCTCCTTGTATTGATTTCATTGATTTCTCCAGCCGGAGCCTTGGTTAAAGTTTCTTCCCTAGTTAAATCCTGGTGGTCCGTTATTGTATCCAGACGAGTTTCCTTAGTAGTAGCCTTGGAAACCTTGGCGATTAGGATTGCCCATGTAATTTATTTCTTGAGAGGGCTCATGTTGGATTGCGCATTGTCCAGGCTCATGTGTCCCTCCACATGTGGGACATCCCTCTATTTGCAAAACAGGGGAATGAGAAATATTCACTGCTTGCAGTTGTTGGGGCAATTTGTTAAGCGTCTCCGTAATAGCCTCTAGTTGTCTGGATATCAGCTTATGTTGTGCCAGTGTTGCATCTTGTGTACTAAGCTCTAGGAGGCTTTTCTTTGTTAGGACATGAGAATGGCCACGAAGGATAGCCTGATCGCTAGCTGCCATGTTCTCAATGAGTTCCATCGCTTCCTCGGGTGTCTTTAACTTAATTTTTCCTCCCGCGGATGCGTCCAGTAATTGCTTCGATTGAGGTCGTAATCCATCAATGAAGATGTTTAATTGTACCGGCTCGCTATATCCATGAGTGGGCGTTTTCCTTAACAATCCATTGAAGCGTTCTAAGGCCTCGCTAAGGGATTCATCTGGGAATTGATGGAAAGATGAGATTTCTAGTTTCTCTTCAACTGTCTTGGATTCAGGGAAGTACTTTTTCAGAAATTTGTCTACAACTTCTTCCCAAGTCCTAAAGATGTTGCCCTTAAAAGAATGCAACCATCTTTTTGCCTCTCCCGCTAACAAGAAAGAAAAGAGGTTGAGGCGTACCGCTTGTGGTGGAACTCCCGCTATCTTAAACGTGTTGCATATTTCTATAAATGAGGCTAGATGCGTATAAGGATCCTCACTTGGGAGACCATGGAAGAGGTTCCCCTGAATCAGCTGAATGAGAGAATAAGGGTACGAAATATTAAGGGCTTGAACCTCTGGTGGTGTGATACTTGTGAAGAATTCAGGAGTAGTAGTCTGACAGAAATCTTCGAGGGTAACCCTACGTACTGGTTCTCTGTCCATTTGAACGTGATTTGGAGAGAGAGGAGGTGAAGTATCTATGTCTTGCTCCCTTGGTCTTATCGCGGCGTTGTTACGCCGACAGGTAGCTTCGATTTCTAAGTCTATGGGAACGATAGTAGACTTACCTCGCATAAAAACACAAGGTTATACCCGTGTAATTTATGGAGAAGGAAAGAATGGGGAAAGAGGAGTGGTGAAAGAAAGATTGGCCAAAAGAATGGTCAAGGGATAGAGGAGGGGTGAAAGGAAGAATGACCAAGAGAATGGCCAAGAGGGAAACAAATTACAAACTGATAGTATGACACTTAAATGCGAAAACAAAATCCCCGGCAACGACGCCAAAAACTTGTTAGCTCTTTGGCAAGTGTACCAAATCACTCGTAGTAATAATTTCTTGGTAAGCCGAGTGTCGTACCACAGGGATTTTGTTGCACTTATGTGAAGTACTTTTCAGTTTGTAAATTGTAAATTTAGTAAATATAATCTAAATCTAGCAAGGGATAAGAAATTTAAAATTTAAAATAAAAGATAAAGATAATAGATAAGATAAGATAAAAGAAATTTAAAATTTAAAACAAAAGATAAAGATAATAGATAAGATAAGATAAAAGATTTAAAATTTAAAATAAAAGATAAAGATAATAGATAAGATAAGATAAAAGATTTAAAGATAAGATTAAAAGATAAAATTAGAAGATAAAATATTTAATTTATGATAAAGATAACTACTTCTACGAAATTCAAATAAATAAAATCTAAATCTACTAAATCTAAATACTTACTCCTAAAACCCAACAGTAAAATAAGGAATAACTACTTCTAAGAAAAATCAACAATAAAAATAGGGACTAAAATCTATATATTAAAATCGCTAAAACCTGACAAGTCTAATTAGCCTAGATATATGGATTCTGGATTTTTCTGTTATCAATACCAGTAAACTAATTATGCCCCACATCTATCCATCTACTTGCCCCTGATGCCTCATGATGACAAGCCTACCTTAGTTACCTATCTTCCAAATGCCCTTTGCGAAGACTCAATAACTAAGATGCTTTAAGATTACATTCTGGATGTTTGCTAAAGCATGGGCATTGAGGCATTAAGTCATGCTAACCCAATGATTTCTTTCTTTGATTGTTCTATTAAGCGTTACCCTCTCCCGAGTGGCCTAACCCTTAAAACCGATTCACGCATTCATTCCTTATCCCTAATTAGGCTTTACCCTCTCCCGAGTGGCCTAAAGACTAACAGAAAACAAGGTCCGAGATGCAAAATAAGCAAGAAAGAAAAGAAGATAAAAGAAAATGGAAGAAAAACCCTCTAAAAGATAACCCGATAATTTCCTCCTTTTAGTGTTCTCTTAAGCGTTACCCTCTCCCGAGTGGCCTAACCCTTAAAACAGATTCAAGTATTCATTCCTTACCCCTAATTAGGCTTTACCCTCTCCCGAGTGGACTAAACCCTAACAGAAAGCAAGTTTAGAGATAAAGGATGTAAAAAGAAAGAACGGTAAATAAATAAAGAACCTCGAGGGAATTCCTCTTTTTATTGATAACTTTTGAAATGCTCCATACATCATTGGCTTTTTAGGCCTGTCAGGCCCTAGCTAGGGGGTTTAGCCACTCATAGTCATGAGGGTTTTACAATGAGAAGGGGGGTGAAAGAAAGATAATAAGAATATAAGAAAAAGGAAGGAAAGTGAGAGAACTGAGTGCTAGAGGTCTGAAAACTGAGCTCTCAGGAAGTGTGTCTGTTTTCCTAGGTTGACCCTCTTATTTATAGGTGCAAACTTGGGCTTGGGCTTTTTCTGATTTTCTTCTTTTTCCTTTATTTCTGCTCCTTTTTGCTTGTTGTACCTCCCTTTTTCACATCTGCAATCAAAATTCGAAATTAATTAAATCTTTCCAAATTAAAGCATAAATGACTGCTAAATAATTAATTCTAAGTTAATTTTAGACTGATTTTCCACTATTAATTCACTATTATTTAGCAGTTATCAAGAGCCTGCCAAACTAATTTGGCAGACTTATATGGGCTATAATAATCATAGAGACCATCAGCTAACTCATTCAGAATGAAATTCTTGCATAGGTAATCATTTTCATTCTAGAGAGCTAATTCCACAATCATTTTATCCTTCACTTCCTTCTCAGCATCTTCAGGTACCACTCGAATATCAGTGTTCAAAACATAGGCAACTTTCCTCATAGTTAAAGAAAACATCATCTTTTGTTGCCAACGCTTGAAATGATACCCTTTAAACCTAAAAGGTTTGTTGAGGTCATTGCTGTTTGAGCCAGTAATATCTACAGCAGCCATGGCAGAACCGAAACACATCTTAAAATTGTTGTAAAAATAATTTATGACAAACCGAAAAAATTACTGGCTGAGTCACGGACAATGTCGCTTTCTTTAAGACATTTTGTGGCACTGCCCAAAAATTGTGCAAGCAGACTATCAACCACAAAGTCCCCAGGATAAAACAGCTCAGATCACTGTATAAGATTCTCACTGCACTGAGGGAACCTTTCTAGAATTACACCCTCTTGTATGACTTGAAAAGTCACTCTAAAGCCACCTGAAAATATGACTTGAAAAGTCACTCTAATAGCCAACCGAAAATATGACTTGAAAAGTCACTCTAATAGCCAACCAAAAAGTTAGTGCGACATAAAGAAAGAGGGAGAAGTTTGCCGAAAATGCATTGGCTGAGATTTGGGAGGGAGAAAGAAAAGTTGAGGAAATGCTTCTCAACTGGGACAAGAAAAAATGAAGAAAGAGGCTCTATATATAGGGAGTGAAACACTATTCAAGTGTTTACCCTGAGCAATGCGGGACTTGAAGCTTTTTTTTTCTTTTTCAAACTTTCACCCATTTTCTCCTTTGTTCTAACACTTCTTGTTCCCCAAGCCACACAAGGGAGGGGAAAACTACACCAATTTCAAAGAAGAGGTATCAATCCATGAAATGGTACCCCACTTATCAGTCACATAAAACTGACCCTTGAACACAATAACATCATCGTAGAAGAAGTTCTCGTTATCCACAAGGTTCCATTTCTCATCCCCATGTTTCATGAACCCCAACTTGCCGTCCAAAAAGATGCAACAAGCCACGGAATCTTCGACACCAATCCAAGGGGAATTGGGAAAGAACACAACTTTGCTCACAGTGGCAGATGAGATATTGGGGGTATATGATTTGCACAACTCAGTGACTCGAAAGTCCAACAAGTTCCACAACATAGGGGAATTAGAGCCATGAGGGTACAAGATTTTGCGATCAGATATTGGACTCAGTAAAGTCAAGGGGTGATTGTGATTGTGATTGTGATTCTTTGATTCCTCAACCTTAATCAGCCTCCATTTGGTTGAAATTGCCAAAGGCTCTAAATTAGAGGCTCCATTTGCATCAGTTGGCTCAATAACATAGACTGTGGCTTGGTTGAGCAAGGTTTCTATGGAATGGTTCGATGGGTGGGGAATTTGCATAGGGAAAGAAGGAGAATTTGGAAGAGAGGGAGGGATGGAAGATCGACATGACCCACAAACACTGTGAAACCTTACAACATCCATGTGGTTCTAGAGAGATTTTCCAATCTTGGGCCATAGCTCTATGGGAAGTTCAGATCAATCTACTTTCCATCCACGTGGTTCTGGAGATATTTTCCAATCTTGGGCCATAGCTCTATGGGAAGTTCAGACCAATCTACTTTGCCATCCATGGCTTCAAAGTTCAAACCCTTGCTTTTTTTTTTTTTTTTGCTTTATGTGTTAGACTTTGCAGAAGGAGAAATGAACTTGGTCTGTGCCTTGATCACTCTATTGAAGGCTTTTATCAAAAGGGTTTTGCTTTAATTCAGAGAAGATACGTGTGAGTTTACATGAAGTTGAGAGGCAGATTAGGCGAAAGTAGAAGACTTGAAGAAAGACTCCTAATTTCGTGTTGGTAAAGTTTTTCATCCTAGGTTTGTTATAGGAAATCAGGAAAGTTTGTTTTGTTACGATTGGTTGACTTCCAAAGTCTTTTCGATAAATTAAAAAAAAATGGACGAGTCACCTACATCAAACAATGAGTAAATTCTATAAAAGAAACAATGAATAAAAAAATAATTATTTTATTTTCTTCTCTTTCAATCTTAGATATTTATAAATATATAAATACTATAACAACAACATTAAATATTATTTAAGTACTTATTCTTAAATATATTTAATAGTTAAAAGTAATGATTTTATAATATGTGGCTTATTTTGAAGTAATTTAAAATAGTTTATTTAATTAATAATTACTCATATAGATTAAGAAAATATGTGGTAAGTTACATTCTTATGGCCCTTGTTAAGATGAGGAAAAGGAAAGAACAAAAAGGATTTGAAATTTTTATTAAGAGGAAGAGAGGATGAACTTTAATGAAAGAGTGGAAAGATAACCCTTGTTTTGTTCATAAGGGGAGAAGAAAGGTTTTAAAAATTAATTTACTTTTATATTTTATATTTTTAAATTTTATGATATAAGAAAACATTTTAGTTATTGTAATTGAAATATTTCAAATCTTCTCTCTTCTTCAAAATTTTTGAAATATTGGAGGAGATGAAAAGATAGTTCAGGATGAATTTTGCTCCCTTTCATTCCCCTTCTCTTGGACAAAATACTAAATGAATCTCAAGGACGGTTCTAAAAAAAGGAATTGACTCGCCTATTTCGACCAAGGAGAACAGGCCATTCGAGAAGGAGACTCGAAAGTTGTGGAGTCTTGGTTTAATCAAGCCGCTGAATATTGTAAACAAGCTATGGCCCTAACACCTGGTAATTATATTGAAGCCCACAATTGGTTGAAGATCACATGACGTTTTGAACAAGAACACCCTCTTTATTTATTTTTCTTATATTTTCTTCTTAAATTATATCTATCCATCTATAATTTTATCTATATAGATAGATAGATAGATAGATAGATAGATATAGTTATAAATTTTTGTTTATTGTCCCCATCAATCAAATTAAAAACTCATTTCTATAGGAACGACCAGAAATTAATTATATCCCTTTCAAATTGTTAGATTAAGTACATAATAATAATTTTTCTCTACAAAAAAGGTAAAATTAGTTCCATCTAGGAACTTCTGAATAAAATATGAATACATTAGATTAGGTTACACAAAAAATTATTTAACTTCCATTCAAAGTTCACAAAAAAGGTCTTAGAAGATTAAAAAGGTTACACAAATAATTTACTATGGTATTTTTCCCGAAAAATCGTATTTAAATTAAAATTTTCAACCTCTTTTTTGATAATTGTGAACTTTATGGGTTTTTTTGGAGGGAAATTACCATAGAAAATGAAAAATTTGTAGAGGCAAAAATATTATAAGAAATTAATCAATTTATTAAATGAGAGATAGATTTATTATTTTGATTGAAAGTGAATCAATTAATTTAAATAAGGAAAAGACAGTAATTAAATTGACTAAAAGATTACAAATAAGTCTTAATATTTATTAGGTAAAAATGAGTAATTAATTACTGCTATTGTGTGCAAGGTTGCATACATTAGAAAAATTGATAATAGATTAAAAATATAACTTTCCTGAATTTTGAACTTAAAGAAAACACTACATCAAACGAAAGTTTGATATTTCTTTTTTTATATAAAAAAGGAAAGCTTCTACTTTTATAATTTGATGGAATCATAAAATGGCGTTAAGAATAAATATCATTAATTTGAAAAATCTAAAATTTGAATCAGTAAAATAAACTTATTTGTGGTCACTAAAAATATATGGGAAGTTTCTAATAAGAATGATAATTGTAAATAAATTAATGAATTGATATCATGTGACAAAGACAGTTATTGATTTTAAGTATTTCAATTAATATATCAAACTAAATATCCACTTGAATTAGTTTACAAAAGATTGATTGTGTTATTAATAATTATTTAAATTAAATTAAAATATATTTATAACATTATTAATAATTACTCAATCATTTTCTTGATTGTGTCATTTAATATTTTTTGGAGGGAATGAAAATAGAATTGTCATGTGACATCATCCCATAGAATAAAATTTTCTTTTATATATAGTATATTATTGATGGACTTATTATTGATTCCAAATTAGTAGCTTTAACTCAAGTACTTGCCAGATTAACTGGAATCTAAAAGAGAAGTTGAATAAATTCTTTTCAAAACTTTTACCTAATCATTGTTTAGATTCAATTATAATCAAACCCCTTATGAATTTCAAGTTTTCTCAAAAGTCTTGTCGTAATAGATTAATAACACAATAAATCAATGAATTCAAAAACCTTAGAAAAGAGTTTTACAACCCACATATATCAATTCCAATATCAAGATAGATTCATAAAATTAAGAGTTAGAGAAATAGAGAATCACACACAAAATTTATACTGATTTAGTCCTCAAGAGGATCTACATCCAATTTCTTTAAGATCCCTTAGAACATTCCACTATTACAGAACCAAAGTACAAATATTATGCACAAGCAATTCCTTAACAATCTACTTTTCCCATGTGCCCTATAAGAGAAATTCCAAAACCTTTTTGAACCCTACAACAAGAAATTCCAAGAGTTGAAACCCTATTAACTAAAAACCCCTTGGTAACCCTAACTAAGATTAAAACCTACAAAAATAAAAATTGGATTGAATACACTTTTAATGTGCAAATCAAAATTTCTTTAAGCTTTATCAATGGTCAACCCATGATTGAGATTCCAAGATCCTTGTTATGTTGATCATCATCATCACTCTTGGAAAACCCTCATGATAACTTCCTCTCAATGAGTCACGAAATTGGAAAATGTTTTGGAAGCTTAGAGACTCATTATAAAAAGATCTATTTATAAAGAATCTGATATAACCGATGTGATTGATTTAAACCATTTTGTAATCGGTTAAATCTATAAAAATAAACTTGGGTTTCCATCTAAGATCAATGTAATCAATTACCAATGTCTTATAATCGACTAGTTCAATCCTATAAAGTCATGTAAGAAAGTTAGAAGCATTGTAACATATACCAAAATCTTGTAATCAATTACCAAACACTCGTAATCGATTACGTAATCTTGTAATCGATTACAAAGAGTTTTTCTAATATGAGAATCAATGTAATCAATTACCAAAAATTTGTAATCGATTAATTTGACAAATCCCACTTAGAATGAGACATAAACCTCTTTGAATTAATTTTAACTTGTGTAATTGATTACACATTTACACACATGTTGTAATCTATTACCAAGTTCATAAATTTTCAATGAACTTCTAATCTTTCAAATATAACTAATCCAAGCACAAAGGTGATAAAGTTAAGCAAGATTAACATAAACTAAACACTCATGCCTAGCTAAACAATTAATACAATGTCACACCTATTAAATGTGTTTTGACATGTAAAATTATCAAAACTAAACTAAAATGAGATAAAGACTTCAATCTTTAGCAGTATTCATAGAAAAACTTAAATTTATGTAACTTTTATAAAATATTTTTTATCATATAACTTATTGAAATAAGTTAATAATTATAAGATATAATAAATGTGAAAATAAGTTAAAAATAATTTATGAAAGCCATAAACTATTTTCACAACTTTAAATAAGTTTAATAAAAAAATTTCTAAATATTCTAATATACATTTCAAATTATTTATCTTTTAATCTTAATCATTTAAATATAATTTAATAATATATGTTTTTATTTTTCCAAAATAATAAAACTTGCGGTTTTGATACATTCTCCATCAGTTTTTATGTAAAAAAATATTACAATACAGAGTAAACAATTTTTTTTTAATTATGAAAACAACAATTTTTTATTTGTTTTCATTTTTCTTATTAATACTTAAAATATTTGTTTGGTATCTATGCAATATTTATATTTTAATCCTTATATGATAAACTAGTTCTACTTCTTATTTGTACACTTATTAACTTGTTTCGACTGACCACTGTTAAGTTGCCGAACTGTGATTTTTCTTTCCTAAATGAAAGTGTTGTTTTCTCTCTCGTAAGAGTTTTGACCTAAAAACTTAGTATGGTGAAACTCCAACATGTGTATCATTGCTTTTTGCATTCATAATAGATGAAAAAACCTTCACTAGTTGAAGAGGAGGAGGACAGGTAGGTTTTCCATGGGGAGGAGGGACAAGAGCATGAGTTTGATCTTGGGCTATGCCCTATGGGATGCTTCTTGATAGACAAACCTATTTGCAAACACATTATGAAGCAAAGGATGGTGGCGGTGTGGAGACCAGGAATGGGAGTCACAATAAAAAAGATTGATGAAGAGAGATTTCTATTTCAATTCTTCTATGACAGATTTCAATAGAGTGCTAAACGGAGGACCATGGTCCTTTAAAAATAATATGATAGCACTAAGTAGCATCAAGGAGAGTGAGATACCAAAGGAGATGCCCTTGAACTTTATTCTGATATGGGTTCAGATCCATAACTTGTTAGCGGGATTCATGTCAGCCATGGTTGACCAACATATTGGCAACTTCATTGGAGCATTTATGAAGTACGACAATAAAAACAATTCCAATGTCTAGAAGTCGTACATGAGTATTAGGGTATTACTAGATGTCAAACAACCTCTAAAGATATCAAAGAAAGTAAAAAAAAAAAAAAACTAGTAGGAGAATGGAAGGTGGTCTTGTTTAAGTATGAAGGGCTATGGAATTTATTCCTTTTATGGGGTCACATTGGCCATATTGAGAACTTTTGTGGCAAGCTATTTATGAAGGAAAAGGTAGAGGATGCTGGAAGCTTGCTTGAGAAGCTTCTAAGGAGGTTGGATCTTTGAGCTTCAATAAGGTCCTTCAATAGTGATTTTCAGCCATGAAGTTGCAGCGGAAGATAAAGGAGAAGAGGTGAGAAGAGGTGCCATCCACTAGAGAATAAGCCATGGAAGGAGAAGCTTCACCACCAAGAGAGTGCCTTGGATAAGAAGCTTAGAGAGGAAACTTCAAAGAAGGAAGAGAATGAGAGAGAGAGTGTGTGTGTGTGGCATGGAAATTGAAGGAGAATAGGGAGAGAAGTTGAGTTTTGAAGTATGTCTCACAAGTTTCTCATTCATTAAAGTTATGGCAAGTGTTACACATGTTTCTATTTATAGCCTAGGTCACCAACTAAATGAAATTCACTTTATGAATTTCATTTTCATTTCATGTGAATCTAAAAGGAATATTTCAAGAATATGCGAAAGGCATCCTAGCATATTCCCTTTAGATGCCACAAGCATGAAAGGTGTAACTCTAGCACATGGAAGCTTCCTTGAGAAGCAAGGAAGGTAGCTTCCTTGGGAAGCAAGTAAGAAAGCTTCCTTGAGAAGCTAGAGGTTAGCTACCCACACCCCTCCAATAGCTAAGTTCACTCCCATGCCAAAATGGGCTTGGCTTCTTAGGTAAGGAGGTAGCTTGGGGAGGCACAAGCCCTGATGAATCTTAGCTACACACACCCCTCTAATAGTTAAGCTCACCCCCATGCTAAAATACATGAAAATACAAAAAACTCCCTACTACAAAGACTACTCAAAATGCCCTGAAATACAAGGCTAAAACCCTATACTGCTAGGGTACCCTTGACTTGTAGGATAGGATGCCCTAAAATGGCCAAAATACAAGGCCCAAAAGAAAGAAAACCTATTCTAATATTTACAAAGAAAAGTGGACCCAACCTTGGCCCATGGGCTCAGAAATCTACCTTGAGGTTCATGAGAACCCTAAGCCCTTCTTCAACAACTCTAGCCCAATCCTCTTGGAGCCTCTTGCTCCTGGCTCTGGTGACTGGTCCCTTCCTAGGAAGGATTGCATCAGAGGAGGCAAGGGAGTGAGGACCGAAGCTAACCGGAAGAGTGGGGAGATTGAGGGGAGTAAGTGGCTGCAGGAAAAAAGGGTCAATAAAGGTAGGACTGAGTCGGAAAACAGGTAGCCAAAATCAAGGAGAATCAATTATTGGCAATAAAATCAACGATCTAATAATTGATGGGACCCACACGAGAGAGGGTGGAGGTTGAAAAAAATGCGTTGGTGGAACTATTAAAAAAACATCAATCTTAGGATTTAGGGCAAATAAACCCTCCACAACCTCGAATTCAAAGCTACCAATGGTGGTAGAGACAAAATGAGATATGGAGGGAGACGTTAATTGGAAGAAAAAACGATGTCAGAATGTTGCTACTAAGGTGGTTGAAACTCTAGTGACAAATGTAAAGACAAATATCACAAGAAATGGGATTGAATTGTGATTTTTACTTAATTTAAAACCTTTTCGAAAACAACAATGTTATCGTTTGATGATGAATATTTACAAAAATAGATAGTTTCAGATATTGTAAAACAAATAGAGTTTTTCAATCACAAAGATTAAATTTGAATCTTGAGTCAGTTTAAAGTGCATAAGAGAAAATAAACCAAATAAGACACAAGAAGTTTATACTAGTTTATCTAAACCATAGAGACTACGTCCAATTCTTGGAAAATCACCAAATTCCACTAACTTAAATGAGTTAGAAGTACTTATCACTGCCACTTTTGGCTTCTTAACTCAAGCTTTACACCAAGTTTGTTACAACCAATATTCTTTGTCCTACCAAGCCATTGTTCGCTCTAACACAAATCAGAAGATTTGTTTGTGTTGATTGCTCAATCATCTTATAGATGGATAAACCATTTTAGCACTTAGTCTTTTATCTCAAAATAATCAAAGTTTTTTTAGAGCTTTTTTAAACTTTATAAGAATTTACACAAAGAGCTTTTTACAAAAAGAATTTAAATATGACCGTTTTAGTTGTTTCTTCATGTCTTTAAAACTTTTGGTATTTATAGGTCTCTTTCAATCAGGTTTTGTTGTCTCTAAATGAATATATTTCTTTTCTTAAGCTTGCGTTTGGAGAATGTGGTCATTGGAGCATTAAATGTATATACTTCTTCATGCTGCAAAACCACTCTTCTTCGCTAGTGTGTTGAAAACTACGACAAGAAACCACTTCCTTTTGCGGTAGAGTAGGTATGTGTAGTAGGGCACTCCTTTTGATGGCGATTGAGGAATTTTAGAGTTTAGCTTCATTTATTCTTCATAGGATTTGATAGATCTTTGGATAATGTCTCTACCAAAATAGATCACAGACACAAAGTTTTAATTGAAGTTTTAAATGTCATCTTTAATGTCGTATTAGATCATGATTCCATCTTGCTATCGTCTAAACCATTAGACATAGACTCGTGAAACATGTTTTGATAGCCCATAAGGTGTAGCTTTTAACCTTTGTATTTATTTACATTCAATCAAAATAACTAAGGGTCCTGATTTGTCTTAAGATACAAATGTCTTTTGACTTAACAATCTTCCCCTTTTTGATGTTGTCAAACAGACACAAATTTAAAAGTTGAAGGCACACTTATAAGATTTCACATTAAAGTGTTAGTCAATTTTATTAGATACAAAAAGTATATATCATAAATAGATCATAATGCATCATAAGACTTTGAGATAAAGTCTAAACAAATAACAAAAAAATATCACATTTTATTCATATAAGTTTTTTCACATCAAGAAAGTGTGTTTTGAGTACAAGATAAAATATTTCAGGACATAAATTTAAACTTGAATCATAAAAACTCCCCTTGAATTGATGCTTCCTTCAGATTTTAGGCTCCCCCTCAAAGGATGTCATGTGCTTCAACTTTTACTTTTTCTCTCCTTTTTGTTTGGCAACTTCTTCATCAAGCTTCCATAGAAACTCATCACCAGAGTCATAAGAACCAAATGAGAGATGAAATAGGACTGCCTAGAGGCATAAGAGGATGAGGAAGTTTCCAGCCAATGATCTTCTTATAAAAATAATTCCCAATCATAAACCACTTGTGATCCTTTTTTTTTTTTTCAGAATAAGCATAACCCTTCAATGCTTGAGCAAGTGCTTCCCTTGTTCTAACAAGTTCAGCCTCAATCATAGGAACATATGTGCGGGAGGGGGGGAGGGTCATACACTTGAACAACCATGGAAACGGGTTCAATTTCAACATCAAACTCTACTTGTTCAATGATAGGATCCACATGATGAGTGAAGAAGAATATGAAGAAAGGCAAGAACACCATAAAAGAAAAGGTGCGATCAAACACAACATATAACTCCCTTTTCCATAAGTAGGCCATGTTGAAAGGAGTCTCTTGAGTGAAGCAAGTGTGGTTAAAGGTCTAATAGCATAGCCTTATTTCATGGTAAACTATATCTGCAGGTGGCTTCTCATAAGGTTCCAAATCAAAGCAACACTCCATGAGTCTGTAATACCTCTTCATGACATACCAATCCAAAATAGTGAGCTTAGTCTTTTGCTTCATAGCTTCATGTTGATGTTTGAAAAGTTGACCAGGACGAGCCTTGGCATATTTGGTTGTTGGAGCATTGTCATCTTCTTCAATCTACAGCTCCTTGCCTTTGTAGCAATTAACCTTTTGATACAGAACAAGCTTATCAATTGGAGTAGCTAGGTAGGAAACTTGCGACCCAAGCATGAAAGGCAAATGAGTGTTGAGCCTTTGAATCCTGCGAAATAAAGCTTGTCTTGATTTGATCTCCATTTTATATGTAGATATCTTCATTTTGAGCTCAAGGTCATATTATGATAGTCCCCAATCTTAAAAGTTTAGACTTTCTTCAAGCGCCTCTTGAAGGATCTCCTCAGTTTGAAAAGTCTCTTTAGACTTGGTGCACTCCTATGGAAGAACAACATTGAGGACACAAATGAAACCCATCAATTGTTGAAGATCCAAGGGAGTAAAGAAAGACATTTCAGTAGTCTTAACCTCTCTACTTTTCCAGACATTAACACCAAAAGGATAAACCTTTCAATTTGTTGGACGATGCAAAAAAATCAGACTATTAGGATTAGGAGCAATAGTCTACTTATTAGAATGACAAAGTGTTTTTCAGAATGGTAGCATTGTAAACAACTCAATTGCTGCTACATGCCACAAGGAATGGAAGCCTCCTCCTCGGTGAACAATAAAATGAAACATTGATGTAGCTTTCTTTAAAGAGTTGCGATGTATTGGGTTACGAATATGCATCCTTGATGATAAAGGCCGTTTTATTAGAGCTACAATTGATGCCAATCATGGGTTGCCTAAAGTCCACGAAGGAGAAGCGCCGGTGTTGGCACACACTTTAACTTGGTTGAAAAGCATGAATTTCCATTAAGTTATTGTAGAATCTAATTGTAAAAGACTAGTTGATAACATCCATTGTAAGTTTTTGGATGTTTCTAAATTCAGGTTGATTATTAAGCATTGTAAAAGGATCTTAAGCTCTTGTCCAAACTATAAGGTTAGTTTACTAAAAGACAAGCAAACTGCCTTGCTCACACCCTTGCTAGGGCCTTGAAGTTGCATGATAGTCCCTATTTCTCTTATCAAGTTCTTGATTGTATTGCTCAACAAATTTTGAATGAAATGAAATATTTTTTTTTTGCGTTAGAACAAATTTGTTTTAATTTTTACACATATTTTTTGAATCTATTTTTGTTTTTCTTCGATAACTCTATTTTTGTTCTTATAATTTTAAACAACAAAGAATAAATGAATAAATTTAGATAATTAACTTAAACATAATAAATAAATAAATTTCACATATCTCCTTAAGGTTTATTTTTGTTACACTTAATACTTCACTATTTGTTATATTACTTTGAGCCCTTATGAAAGATTGGTGTAATATTTTTTTACACATAAGAGGGGTCAATAACGATTATGCCTAGGAGGACCCAAAGAGGATCACTTCAATGAAAATCCAATATTTAGTGAGTTTTGTATAGGGTTAAAAAATAGAGAAATATAGAATGTAATAAAGATAAACTCACAATGTGTGAAACTTACTAAAATAAAATTGTGTAAGTATAGAACAAAATGAGTGCATAACAACCCACTTCTCATCCGGGTATATAATATAATATAATATTACTCAAGTTAGGTTAATATTGGAAAGTATAAGGCATTATCAAATTAGTTTTTTTGATAAATGAAAAATTTAAATTTCATCTTTAAATGTGATAAAAGCACGACAATTTAAAAATAAATTGGTCCCTAAACTTTAAAACTTAATGTCAAACTAGTCTTCAAAAATATAATTTATTATCAAATTCGTCATTAAATTTTACAATTTAATAATAAAATGGTTTTACAAATTTAATGACACTTGCATGTTTTGTCCATTTAAGAATTAATTTTGTATTTTTTAATTACAGAGACCAACTTAATACTGTATCACATTTTGGTCGGACAAATTTAATCATTTATCCTAATATATAATATGAAAAAAGCTCAGGGCAATATGGTCTAAAATGAAAGTATTTTCAGCTAACCCAACGCCATTAGTAAATTGAAAGCTTAACAGAGGAAATATCCTTGCAGTGAATCAAGATTCGGAGGAGTGAGTGGTCCTTGGTGCTGATTTGGCAACAACAACCACAGATGAGAGTTTGAGTGTGAGTGAATCCAGATCCGAGTTTCGCACTTTTGCGGAGAATAGAACAATGGAGTCGGCAACGGCATCATCATCGGAATCGGAGATGGCGCTTCCTCTTCCTCTGGCGTCGGAGTCACAACAACCCTACGTCTCCGAACTCCTCTCCTTTACGCTCGATCGCCTCCACAAGGAGCCCGAACTCCTCCGCGTCGACGCCGACCGCATTCGCCGCCAAATGCAGGAGGTCGCCGTCGGCAATTACCGATCCTTCATCGCCGCCGCCGACGCCTTAATCGCTATTCGCCAGGAAGTTTCTTCCATTGACAACCACCTTGAATCTCTGGTATTCTCCAGTTCAATTCCATTTCATTTTTAAAACTTTTTTTGTACGTATTAAATTCATGCTTTATAATGGTGTATTTGCTTATTTTTGCAATTGCAAATGTAATCTGGAATTGGTTGGAGTGCGATTGTGCTTAGTTCATATTTGCTTAGGAGCTTTTCGTTTGGTTGGGATAAGATCTGATTTGGCGATTGGGTTCAATATTGTCTTTTTAAAGAAGGTTACTGATAGAATTGTATTAGAAAAGTAAAGGGCAGGTACGAAAGAATAAGATTAGTATTGAATATCGCTCCTCTTCCTCAATCTGAATTATCATGGTTACTGAACCAAGAGGAAAGAAAACTTGCAATTAGAAACAAGAATAATAGCAGAGATCAATCTCTCATAGGGAGATGTACCCATCTTTGGGAGAGAGACATGAAATATTGGATGGATGCGACACCGTGGGGGTGGGGGGGGGGGGGGGGGTGTAATTGTAGCTGATAAGAAACATTGTCAATCCAGTCCAAAAAATGTCTTCCTGGTCAGAGACAATGGTGGCGTGAATACCTTTGTGGGAATTAGTAATATTTGCAAGTGGTCTGCAGGAGATAAGGTATGACTTATTTTGTGATTGTTCTGATAAAGCCTGACAGGAAAGCTACTGGATGGCCTTCATGCTGCAAAACAGTCCTGAACCCTTTATTGAATGCATCTATCTGCAGAATAAAATGTTTTGAGAAATCTGGTATTGTGAAACTAGATGTCTAGTCATGTCTTCCCTGGGATGAATCCATAAATTATTTAATGGGTTGCTGATAGAAAATAAGTCTTATTTATAGACATTAAATAAAAGTGTAAGCCAGAAAAGTTAAATAGATCGTAGACTATTAGTTATATACATTGAGAACAAAATAAAAAAATAATTAAAATTAAAAGTACTTAATGAAATTTATTTATGATATAACAACTACAATATTGTTTTAAAACATTAAATATAATAAAGCAATGAAATTCTATTCTAGAAGTGGTGGGGATTATACATATGCTGTTGAACAATTACTTTGTAAGCTACTGAACATTGACTGCTATAGTTTAGCAACCAATCTCTTGCACTTTCTCATTTAAAATATAGTTGTGGCCCCAGAGTTGTAGACAAAAATGACATGGTGGAAGCTTTAGTGGCAGGAAATAATCTCTGTGCTTATGTGCAATCTTCAATAGAGGCAATAATCTTGTGTAGTTCTCAAACATCTTAGAGCAGGACACAAAGTGACAGAGGTGAAACTTCTTTAAGAAGCTGTAGCTGAATCCAATATTTTATTACTTGAACAAGTTTCATAAGTGAGCTACTGGGATTTGTAAACAGAAGCATGCCCTCTACTTGTTTAACCCAATTCATAAGAAGAGGGGGGCAACATGAACTGGGGGTAGGGGGTTTCCAATACCCAAAAATATTACATATAGCAGTTATAAAAAAATTTAAGGAGGGGGAAGGCCCATGCCTGACCCCCACTGCATCCATTTCTGTTTTTGTCCATAATTCATATGATCTCTAACTAGATTGCTGTTATTACAATTGAGCTGACCCTGATTTGTCTATAACAGGAACCAACCCAAGTCTAATCCCCTATATCACCTTATCCCTCTTAACATTTACCTTTTTAATAGGTCTGCTAACAGACTTCCTTAACAGACATGTAGAGAGATTAGACAGCTTTGCTGCTGCTTCAATGTTTTATCTTGTTCTTTGTTGTTTAATTTTCCCAGTTTTTGTGATAATATAATTCTCTTTTTCATAAACTCATAATGAATTTCTTTTGTGTGTGTTTGTGATTATAAACATTTGACATTGAGTATTTATCTCCTCTTCACAGATAAATGAGATCCCGAAGCTGACATCTGGATGCACTGAGTTCATAGAATCTGCTGAGCAGATTTTGGAGAAGAGGAAGATGAACCAAACAATGCTAACTAATCACAGTACTTTGCTTGACTTGCTAGAAATTCCTCAACTCATGGACACGTATGTTAAAAAAGATAGACCATTTAATTACACTCCTGGAATTTCCACATACTAATGTTCTCACATATTATGACAATCACTTCCTCTGTGAGAAGCCTTGTAAATTCCTATATTTTTGCAGATGTGTACGGAACGGGAATTATGATGAAGCCCTAGATTTGGAAGCATTTGTTGGCAAACTTTCAACCATGCATCCAAAGTAAGTTTATATGCTTCTTCCATGCTGTTTACAATTAATATACTTTTAAATAGAATTCTTTTTCTTCCATTTATATTATATTATTTTATTTTTATGTTGTTACTAAATGTTTTTCCCGGGTGCATAGGTTGCCAGTTATTCAAGCGTTGGCTGCAGAAGTTAGGCTGACTACCCAATCACTTCTTTCTCAGCTTCTACAGAAACTTCGCTCAAATATTCAGGTTTATGCAGTGATTATATTTAATATGCAAAGAAATGCCACTTGATTTTTCTTGAAAAATGTTTCTGTATGTAGTTTCTTATTACTGCATCTTCCTTTGCTAGTTACCAGAATGCCTTCGCATTATTGGATATTTACGGCGAATAGGAGTATTTAGTGAGTATGGAATGCGTTTGCTGGTGAGGTTTAATGATTTTTTTTTTCCAATGCAAACTTTCTTTGTCCTTGTTGCTTGTCTTTTACCTTGAAATTTTCAGTTTAGTTGCAGCTCCTTGGTACTTTTTTTTTCTGGCTTCCATTTGACTCAATGGTTATTTATTGTCTCAGTTCTTAAGATGCCGAGAGGCATGGCTTACTGGTATACTCGAGGATTTGGACCAGGCAAATCCATATGAGTACTTAAAAGGGATGATCAACTGTCACAGAATGCATCTTTTTGATGTTGTTAATCAATATCGAGCAATATTTGCGGATGACACATCAGGAAGTGAGGAAAATTATGACGGTGGGCTTCTTTTTAGTTGGGCAATGCACCAAATTACCTCACACCTACAAACTCTGAAAGTTATGCTTCCAAAGATAACTGAAGGTGGATCACTGTCAAATATTTTGGATCAGTGCATGGTGAGCTTCTACCACCTGATTTTGGTGATTCTGAAATTGGAAAGAAACAAAATATTTGCAAAGACTTAAAACATATCTTTCAGAAATGTGAACTACATAATTTTTATGCATTTTAAATCTCTAGCAAACCCCCTCCATGTGGAAAATAGCTCAAAGAAAAAGAAAAATGCTTAAGATTGTTCAGCCCGATAGTCCCGCTTAGTAAGGTGAAAATGTATTTGGATATTATATTTTAGAGCTATGCTATTTGTTACAAAGAATACAAGGCACGGAATGCACGAATAACAAGGTGGACCAAATAGCTTTTATTAAATAAATATTTGTTAACAGATTTTAAAAACACATGAATGAATTTATGGCAAAAATCACCGGTTGTGCAACAGTATGAAAACAATTTTCATACCAAATAGTATTTTCCTATATTTTAACTTAGACATCAAGAGGAAATTACACTTTACTTTCTTTTATTTTCTTGTGTAACAGTACTGTGCTATGGGACTTGGCTGGGTTGGACTGGATTTTCGAGGCTTGCTCCCATCACTTTTTGAAGAGTAAAACGTGCTCCTTTTCATGATCTATTAGGATAAATTGTACTTAAAGCATTTTCTAATATATAAGATGTTTTCTTTACAGAGCTGTTCTCAACTTATTCTCCAAAAATATGAGTACTGCAGTAGAGAATTTTCAGGTAAATGTAGTGAAGTTGAAATATTTTACATGCTAGTTAACCTTGAATTGATTTCATGAATTGATCATTTTTGTTTATACAAACAAGTGAACATTTGGGGACCTCCTCTCTTTTCCCAGCAAGTTGCCTATTTTATGTAGTGTTATGAAATTGATTTGTTCTCAGTTGGTCTTGGATTCACATCGATGGGTTCCCCTGCCCGGAGTTGGCTTTTCTGCACATACTGTTGGTGATGAAAATCATGAAGATGTCACTCCACCCTCTAATTTGATGGAGCATCCACCTCTTGCTGTTTTTATTAATGGTGAGTCTAATAAATGTTTTCCTCTAGATATCATGAGGAAATTGCTTACCCATTATCCGTTTCCTTTTTTTAACACATGCTGTCGTACATGTGTCGTGCACACACTAAATCACTCATATACAACACTTGCATATATGAAACAAGTACAAAATGGAAACTTTCTTGGTTGATGGATCATGTTTCAAGAATCTTCTTAAATTAAACTTCAATTGGTTCTGTTAATCACGTCATACCATAATACTTTATAATCCATTTGCATTAATATCTGTCTCTTTTATGGCTGCAGGTGTATCTGCAGCAATGAATGACCTACGCCCATGTGCCCCAATAAGTCTAAAACATGTCCTTGCCCAAGAATTGATTAAGGGATTATGGGCTGTATCTGATTCATTGTTGCTGTACAATACAACTCGAGTTCTAAGATCTAACGAGTCAGGACTTTTCCGCTCACTCTGCCGGGCATTTATTGAGGTATTTTGTAACTCTTACAGTACAGCTTGATTGCTGATTCCCTTTGGAGCTGATCTGCAGTCTTCAATAAAATTACTCTACATATTGATTACTTGATTTCAATGCAATGACATCAGAGATTTGAATTTATAACCTTGTGCAGACGACCCAAGCATTCACCACCTGTTCAAACCCCAGTTGCTTTCTATAATACTGATTACCTTTAAATTCAATTTATAGGTTGCTTATCCTCATTGTGCAACTTGTTTTGGGCGTTGCTATCCGGGTGGAGCAACTCTTGTTATGGATGCAAAGAATGTATATGATGGAATCAGCCGCCTATTAGAGACCTCCTCTTCAAGAGAACTCCCAAAACCAGTGAACAATGAAGAATCCAAGAGCGTAGCTGAGAATGGCGAACTGCCAAAAATGGAAAATGGAGAAACACCTGATGCCAAAGAATCTGAAGCCGTTATTGGCAAAGACGTGAACGAAGAAGGCCCTACTTTGCAGATAGATCAAGAAGACACTAATCTTGAAAAGTCGGTTGAATAACGACATTAGAGATGACAGTTTTTATTTTTATTTTTTGTTTTTGATACTGCTCCCTGTTTTTAGTGTTTACATTTTGGCCTCATTGGCTTTATTTTTTTGTATACTCTAAGACAGGTGTCGTCAGCTGTAATTATATTATCGGAGTACATAATATGAATAGGCCGTAGAAAACATTGATTGTATTAGAAGAACGAAGAGAGTTCTTGGCAGATAGATTACTTATAGAGATTAGTTTTGTATTTTCGGGGGGCATAATGTTTTCATATATTGCTAATGTACGTTGTACGTTACAAATGCCACAATTCTACTTTGGTTTTTATGAAGTGAGCTTCGTCTTTGGCCAACCATGTCACTTGCTGATAATCTACCATTGAAGGGGCATTCCATCTTCCGTAAGATTTGACCTTTCTTTGTTTGCTGCTTCTTTATATTGAATTCGGAAATAAAAGCTTTCGGAAGGTTTTAGGAACTTGTTACTCGACCTTTATTTGTAGTAAGTTGGTCCATTTTTCTTGTTTCTAAGAGTGAACTTAATTATTTCTTTACACATCTGAAGGTAAAATATATGATTATGGTTAAAGAAAAGTTAAACAGTCTTTGTCATAATATGACCTATTTAAACATGGTAAGAGGTGGCAAAAGGGGTTATTCAACGGGTTGTGGACTATATCTGGTTAGGTTAAAAATGTCTATATTTAATTTGTACCAGATTATATTTTATCGAGCAGGTTGGATCGTATGTCACACAGTCACAAAACTAATTAAGCTCATACCAGATTGTATTTTGCTATCTATATAACATTGGATGTCACACAAAATCACGAAACTGTCACATTTTTAATACCATTTTAAGCTCAACACTTCCGTCGTTAGTCAACGAGTTCTGATTTTTAGATATCAAGCAGTATCCACACTTTGTTGACAGAATCCATGTCCTTAATTTTGTTGCATCAGCAAAGTAAATAAACCCCATATAAAAAAACGTTCCACGGTGGAAAATCA
Source organism: Glycine soja (assembly GCF_004193775.1). Classification (NCBI taxonomy): domain Eukaryota; kingdom Viridiplantae; phylum Streptophyta; class Magnoliopsida; order Fabales; family Fabaceae; genus Glycine; species Glycine soja. The sequence goes on along the minus strand of NC_041017.1, from coordinate 26,894,511 downwards.
GAAGAGCCCAAATCGACGTCTTTACTTTCATTCTTCTTAGTTCAATTTCAACACTAAACAAAAGACTACGTTGTAATTTTGTTTTCAGTAAACTTAATAAAATACAAAAAAGATAGAAGTTTGCCAAAAAAAAAAAATCACTGGATGCCAATTATAAATAGCAACTCTTATTAGCATATCATTAAATCATGCATGAAAATTTTTCTCAAAAATCAAGAGAGAACATAAAACCGGCACTGAGAGATGCCAGCTACGTTATTTCACTTCAAATTATAGTAATTGGTTACTTATTGCTTAGAAATCAATAGGAATAAGCTAGCTGACGAAAATTCACTGGAGTTACAAACTCTTTGCCTCCTTCAAATAGTGTCTTAGCTGCCAATAACGAAGCTATCTCAGTAGGATGAAACCAATCCCAAAACAGAAACTCATTGCGATTTGCGGAAAGATTGGCGTTTTGGGCTTTTATGCATCCACCTTGCCCATTCAGATATCTAATTCCGCAACATGCTGACTGTGTATACTTCAACCCTACATGTTGGCCAAGATTGAAACGAAATTTAGATAATTTCCATGAGAAGTGTAGCAGCATAATTTTAAATAATTTCTATAAGTGAAACCCATGTATATGGGTTCACTAAGTACGTCGTGGTTCTTATTTTACATTTGGAGGGTTGTATTCCCAAATTAGTGTGAGACCCACATGAATTTTAAGTAATAAGAGAATGTGTATAGAAAAAAGAGTGTTAAAAAGTATGTGTATTGAAAAAAGAGTGTTAAAAAGTATGTTGCTAGGAATTAGGATTTTAATTACATTTACATCTCTTCTTTTGTGTATTGATATTTGAGTTACATATATAATAGAATAAAATGGTGTTTCTCATTTTATTAAACTTATTTTGTTACATACGTGATTTGAGATCATCAAGATTTTGACTAATTTTTTATGTGATACATAATTGAGTTTAACTCTTGTAAATTAAAAATTGTTTCCAAATTAAAATAGACTAATTCAATTAACTAATTAAGTCATGTTTGGACAAATTCTCTAAGTATTTATAGAAGAAGTAAATAAAAAGGTAAAATACATTTAGTTTCTTTATAATCTAAAATCAACTTATTATACACCTTAACTTTTGAAAAAGTTGAATGAAAATAACTTTTATATAAGTTTAAGTATATAAGTTGATGTTGGCTTAATTATACACTTAAACTTAATTTTTCTTCTTCTGTTGGTACTTATGGTTCTCTAAACGCCTATGTAAGTAATCATCTAAACACAACAATACAAGTCATGTGATGAGGATCATTAGATAATATCACTAGATTGAAAATGAAAATAAAAATCATGAGTTGCATAAATGATATTAATAAGTTATATGTTGTATCTGATCACCTTTTCCTTTATGGTGTTCTTGCCTTTCTTCATATTCTTCTTCACTCATCATGTGGATCCTATCATTGAAGAAGTAGAATTTGATGTTGAAATTGAACCCGCTTCCATGGTTGTTCAAGTGTATGATCCTCCCCCCCTCCCGCACATATGTTCGTATGATTGAGGCTGAACTTGTCAGAACAAGGAAAGCACTTGCTGAAGCATTGAAGGGTCACGCTCATGCTGAAAAAAAGGATCACAACAAGTGGTTTATGATTCGAAATTATTTTTATAAGAAGATCATTGGCTGGAAACTTCCTCATCCTCTTAAGCCTCTAGGCATTCCTATTCATCTCTCATCTGATTCTTATGACTCTGCTGATGAGTTTCTATGGAAGCTTGATGAAGAAGTTGTCAAACAAAAAGGAGAGAAAAAGTAAAAGTTGAAGCACATGACATCCTTTGAGGGGAGCCTAAAATCTGAAGGAAGCATCAATTCAAGGGGAGTTTTTATGATTCAAGTTTAAATTTATGTCCTGAAATATTTTATCCGGTACTCAAACACACCTTACTTACTATGACAAAAAATATTATTTTCTTTCTATGATAAAAAATTGTTTCAAATTAAGCATTTAAAAGGCTACAAATTAGTCAAGAGAGATTAACAAGGACATTTTTCGAAATGAAAAGACTAAAAAAAAATTTAATTTGGAGACTAAACTCTTATTTACTTCAAGTTGGACTAACGTTTATGATGTTGACAAAATCACATTTGTGTCCGTTGAGTTCTACATTTCATGGTTCTAAATGTGGAACCAAATATACATTATGAAAGTATATCTAACTAAAAATATTTTTTTCACACATGTGTGTATATATATATCAAGTCTCATCACGATTATTACTTTCATATTTCTTTACACTAACAAAATATTATAAGTATTTCTACTAAGAGTAAAAGTAAAATAAGACTACTATTAACATAAAAAATATTACTAGAATAACATACACGAATTTGAGATCAAAGATGATTGGATAAACTTGAATAACATGCACAAATTGATCGACATACTTAATAAGATATTATTATAATAATATACTCTTTATCTGGATAAGCAAGACTTAAAAGTAAGCACTCAAAGTTTTTACAACCTACACTATTAAGACATTTTCTTTTGTACTCATATTTTCAGCCTTATGTGCCTTATAAGTTATAATTCAGCCAACATTGTCCAAGTTCCTCTTCTGTGTTCAGGTTTGAGTTTATATAAAATTGATTTTAGGTAAAAAAATTAAAGTAAACTTTATTTAAATTGATATATATGTAAGTTTTTTATTGTAAAAGCAAATGCATAAATAGTAAAATTTATGTTTTTAGTTTTTTAAATTTAAATAATATATTTTGTCATTAAATTTTTTTTTTAATTAGTTATACAAATTTTTAAAAATTTAGTTTAGTCCCTTTTTATTCATTATGTTCATGATTTTACAATTTGTGTTAATTTTTCACTAGTTAATTTAATTTTTAAAAATAATTTTTGATGGTTTTAAAAGAAATAAATAAATAAAAACATGAATGTGAAATTGGGACAGTTATTTATTTATTTTATACACATTCAGATGGTTTAAAATTGTCAGAAATTATTTTTAAAGAAATTAAATAAAAAAATTAACTTTAAAAAATCACCATAAATTATAACGTACAATAAAAAGAAAAGAATTAAAAAAGAAAAAAATTAAAAGTAATTTTTGAAAATTTTGAAGTAATAATAAAATCAAATTTTCTGTTAAAGACTTAACAGGTGCCTACACTGAGGCAGAACTATATAGAAACATCAGGTTTATCAGTTAACAGATTGTGAACTACTTGCTGGTAATCCATTTCATTGATAACCTTATCAAAATCCATTATGTCTCTTAACCATTTAATTGCTATTAACAATCCCACCTTCGTGTACCTTAAATTACAAACAGTTTCCAACTAATCAACACAGGCTGAGAGAAAGTTTCCTTCAATTACCATCCCTCACACACATGCCTGCTCCAAGAAGATATAAAATTGACTTGGTGAAAAGAGGGAGGGAGGGATAGATTGCAAGTTCAAATTTTCCTGCTAACAAAAAAATTAACAAATTAAAAAATAATATTTGTCAATAAAAAAAGATAAAAAAAAAATATGACATGCAATTTCAAAACTCAATTCCTGGTTATCGAGATTGCATTTTAGAACAACAGTTGGTGGTGGCCTGCACATGATGTGATGGTCCAAATGCATTAATTCAACCAGTTATGCAGAACTTCTTTGGCATGGTGTACCACTTGATTGGCAAAGAAGAAAGATTTAACCTCCCATAATTTAGCATTTTGAGTACTCTTTCATGGTGCTCCGCAGAAGCATAGTCACTATTGCAAAAATCCTGCTGGTGCTGGCTGATATTCTCTTGGAGTTTGAACACAAACTCATGAAAGCCTTCTGTACACGCCGTTATAGGATAAATAGATGGTCTAATGCCAAAGATACTTAAAATTACTTTAATCCAAAATCAAATTTAAATTTAAAATCAATCCCTCTATGATTAACATGATATTTTCTCAAAATCACGTTAATTAACATGATTTTTAATGATTTAATGTGAATCTAAACACGCCGCCTCTAATGATTAAGGAATTGGATTTTTACCTGATTATTTATATTTGAATTTTTCTCAACGCACAAAGAAAATAATCATTTTAAATATACAAATTATATATATATATATATATATATATATATATATATATAAAATCAGGTAGAACCATTCAGACTTTTTTCTTATCAAGATAAAATACGAATAAAGACCTTCATATCAACATCGACCATGTCTTGTTGCAGTTGATATTAATAATTAATAATTTGAACAAAATATGATCATTCTTCTTAAGACTTTTGAGAACTCTAAAAGATTGTCAAGAACATGGCATTTTTAATTTAATTGGAAAACATGTAAGAAAGTTCTGGAGATTAAAGAACAGATTTATTTTATAGCCTTTATGTGCACGTGTCTGTTTTTCCTTCTGATTCTGTGGGTGCAGATTTCCTCAAGGATGTGATGGACTACACCTTATCTAGAATGTGAACCTTAAAGTAAGGTCCAAGAGCAAACAGATGTGTATTTTATACTATTATTTTAAGTAAATTGAACAAGACCATCTATCTAAATGCGGCAAAAATATTAAATGAGATTCTTTTTACAAATTTTTTACTAAAATGAATTTGTTTTGAAGTTATTTTACTTTATAGGTCTCTTTTTTTTTTTACTACAACTGATTAGGCGCGTTCCACAAATAGCCACAAATAACTGACACGTAGCATGACATGATTAGGTGACAGGGGAGGTGAGATAGAGGAGGAAGTGGTGGGCTATCAAGCGCGAACACACGTAGTGGCCTACCAGGGGCGACCAAACGTGCTGGTCAGCCTGACACTTCCTTCTTTCCTATAAAACCCCTCTTTCTCCGTTTCATTTTTTAAAATATATCTAATATATTTTTAAAAATACTTATATAATAAAACAAAAACTATAAAAATTACAAATAAAATAATCATAATAATAATATTATTATTATTATGATAAAAAAATATTTAGAAAATACAAACACAAATCATACATATTAAATAAATTATTTTAACATTAATTACAATATTAACTATTTAAGTGACAAATCATAAATAACATAAATTATAATTAATATCATTAAATATTATATTAAATATTTAATGATATTAATTATAATTTATGTTATTTATGATTTGTCACTTAAATAATTAATATTGTAATTAATGTTAAAATAATTTATTTAATATGTATGATTTGTGTCTGTATTTTTAAAATATTTTTTTTATCATATTATTATTATTATTTATTTGTAATTTTTATAGTTTTTGTTTTATTATACTAGTATTTTTAAAAATATATTGAATAGATTTTAAAAAATGAAACGGAGTAAGAGGGGTTTTATAGGGAAGAAGGAAGTGTCTAGCTGACCCGCACCCTGTGGTCGCGCTTGGCAGGTCACCACTTCCTCCCCTGTCCCACCTTCCCTGTCATCTAGTCAAATCATGTCACGTGTCAACTTTTCGTGAAACGCGCCTAATCCAGTAACGCGTTATAATAAAAAAAGAGACTCATAAGATAAATAACTTCAAAACAGACCCATTTTGATTTTGTTATTTTTGCCATCTAAATGCTAGAAAGTAAAGTTCGTAAATTTTACATGCAGGCCGGTTTAGTAGCCCACTGTCAAAGTAGAAATGAACGAACCAATAATACATTTAATCTAATGCAAGAGCATTATTAAAAATAAGAAACATAAACACTGGAAATTGAACTATGGAGACATGAAATTTCTGTCAAAGAAGAATGAAATTTTCAGCTTTATCACCTGTCAAGTAGATTTCTTTATAGCACAAAACATTTTCCTTTCCTCGGGGAATTAAGATCACTATCTTGTTCAGCTTCATCTGCTTGGTTTATTTCTGATGTCTAAAAAAGAATATTGTGTCAGAATATGAAAGAATGTGAAACGTTAGGGAAAAGGAAAAAAAAAGTTAAGTCACACACAATTTACAGAAGGAAATTGAGACAAAAAAAGCTTGTGATGAGTGTGCTTAATTCGAAACATATTTGAGACATATCTAACCGGCCAATCTGGTTTTTAGGCAACTTATAGCACTCATCCACATATTTTAATACTAATTGTTCCTTTACATTGTTTTGCTACAGCTGAAAGACCTTATCAGAATCATTGCGACTTTCCTCCTTGAAATAGTTAATGACCCAATAATTATTAGGAAAATAATTGAAGTATATAAAACTACCAACACCTACGTCTCCAATGCACCCTCAATTTACTGTGAGTATATCCACTTCTTATGATAAACATGTTACTTCATCAGTTTCATTGTCTTCACCTACCCCTGCAGGGAAGTAACGTCACACCTTCATTGCCGGCATCAACACTTGACAAGCATGCAATTGCAACACCAACTGCTCCTTTGACTTTCCTATTATCTACTCAAACAGTAATAGCTCACTCAGTTATAAAGCCTACATCTCCACTTCCATCAATACCTAGTTAGCTACATCTCCACAACAAAGGATAATGCGAGCAACACCATTGGAATGCCAAAGGACAAGTTTTTTGCAAAAAGTTGTGTTATGTGTCTGGTTCAGTGTCTTTCGAACCAAGGTGCAGTTAAAGATGTCAACTATTATAAGAACCTTATTAGAACACATACTTATGAGAACCATGTATTCTAATAAGTTTCTTATAATCGTTAACATTTTAACGACACCTGATTGGAAAGACAGTACTAAACTAAATGCAAAATGCATCTTTTTGCAAAAACATTTCCTTTGCCATTCCGATGGTGCTATTCGGATTATCCCTTGTTATGGAGATGTAGGTCACTAGGTATTGATGGAGGTGGAGTTGCAACTGAGTTGTTGCTATTTGAGTAGATACTGGTCAAGTCAAAGGAGCAATTGCAGTTGCAGGCTTATGAAGTGCAGGTGTCGGCAATGAAAGTGATGACGTTGATTGCCTTTGAGGGTTAGGTGAAGAAAATGGAACTAATGGTGAAATAGTTGATTGATCATAAGAAGTTGGTCTACTCAGTTCTTGAGGGTGCACTGTTGACGTTGATGGTGGTAGTTCTATGTACTCCAATTATTTTCCTAATAATTGTTGGGAAGTTAACTATTTCATGGAGAAAATACGCTTTGCTTCTCATAAGGTTGTTCAGTTTTAGCAAAGCAAAGGATAAAGTATTATAATACATGGATGAATGTTAGTTGTTTAGAAACTAGATTGGTCGGTCATATGTCTCAAATATGTTTCTAATTAAGCACTCGCAAGCTGTTTTTGGTCTTAATTTCCTTCCGTAAAAGCTGTGCGAGATTTAACTTTTTGCCTAATGTTTCACCTTCTTTCAAACTCTGACATAATATTATTTTTAAGCCTAACAACTAGGGATGGGAAATGGGCGGCTGGGTTTGGTTAGTTTGGGCCTTAAAAGCCTAATCCACTACAAATCACACACACATGCGCATAAAGAAAAAAAAAAAATCAAACCTTAGATTTGATTGCTCCACCACAATGAAAACAAAAAAAAAATTGTTGTCCCAACTTCCTAAAGTAACTTTATGCATGTTAAAGGACTAAATTGCTTAAATATATATAAAGAGGAAAAAAAATAAACCTCAGATCTGATTAATCCCACCAATAATAAATACAAAATTTCAGTGCCTCGTCTTTCTAAAATTATTTTATGCATATAGTTAAGCTTTCAATTGTTGATTGCCATTTCAAAAATATAAAAAATTACAAGTGAAAAGCCGCTTAGTTGACAAACATATATCTAATAATAATAACAAGAAGCAGGTTTGCACAAATCAGAAGTGAAGGGGAATAATAAATAATCATATATATATATAGAGAGAGAGAGCGTGCCAAAAGGAAAAGTTGTAATAGTAGATAGAAAAAAAAAAATTGATCTCGTAACAAACAATTAGATTATCAGATACTAACAATGAAGGAAAGTTAAACCTTTAATATCCATCTTTAGAACTTCTTCGATCGTCAAGCCTAAGTTGATGTTCGTCTTGATCTCATTGAGTGAGAAATTTGATTTACAGATCCAAAAAAAGGTGAGTCGTGTTAAGAGATTTAACACGATGAGACGAGAGAAGAGGCGAAAGGGACAAGAGAGATGAGAACGATGCTAGGGTTTCAGAGCAAGAAAGAAAATCCGAGGGTTAAGTTTTAGGGTCAGATGTTAATACTTATTTAAAGTACGCGACATGATATGGACTTGGGCCTAACTTTATTCTTTATTTGTTGCAAGGCCCTGTTTTCGATGGATACAAAGATCCAAAGTAAAACTTTTCTAATGAAATTCATTCAAATCTATTTACATGTCTAAACCCACCAAACACCAATTTTTTTAATTGATTTATTTGGGTCCAAGTTGGATGTTAGTTGCTTGTGTGTCCCTATCACCAATTATACATTAGACATTTTTGCATTAATTAAAATCATTCTATTGATTACATGAGTCATTATTTTACTAAACTAAAACACAAATTAATATACGGTTAGATATAATAAAGATTGTGGTATATGGCCTATAAGTTTAAAAAAGAGAACACCTCTAATAGATTAGGTTTTAATGCCTAATCTCCACTAGAACCGCACATAGATACATGGCTGACCCAAGATAAAGCATTGAAGCTTAAACTTTAAATCCACCAAAAAAAAATACTTTGTTCTTAATTTACAAGAGGTCGTTGCTTCCAACGCTAATGAGAAACAAAGCCTCGGAAACAAAGTGCATGTCCCAATATCTCAGTGATGTTTCCACGAACCGATGCAAATTGTTCCACCTGCCTTTCAAAGAAAACCACTTCTCCCTACATAGATACAATTCATGACTCCCACTTTAGTTGCTTTTAATTAACTATGCATAAATTATGTACTAGTAAATATTTATAAGACAACTATGATAGTAAATAAGTATATAAGTGCAAATTTGAAAATTCTAAATAATGAGTGAATTTGATTAAACTTTTAAAAAAGTAATTTAAAAAAAAATTAATAAGCAAATAGGGGGTAGTGTATTTAAACTTATTTGTTGAAAAAAATAGTTATTTTAATAAAATAAGTAGTTTTGTGTGTGTTTATCTAAATTTTTTTGTTTTAAAAAAATAGTTTTATGTTTATTTTAAAAAGTAAATTATATTTTAAATAAAAATAGTTTAGACAAACACAGAAAATCATAAAACAGGTTATTTTATCTAAAAAAAACTTAAACAAACTAGTCCATTATTATGCATATGTATTAATGCAATTGTCAACATTTATTATCATTCAGTCAAAAAACATTTATCACATTTATTAGCATGTTAAGAGGAATCGATTACTAACGAATGGTTCAAAATCTCAAGCATTTTGAGTGAAGTCATAGATTTAAACATACAAAATTTATCTCACATATTCAGTATGTAAAGTAAAAATATAAAGTAAGAAGTAGGAAAAAATCAATTACTTATTGTTACAGGAATTTGTAATGATTTTAACATGTTAATTATAATATGCTTATGATTCAAATCTATTTTCACATATGCACATTTCCTAAATTAAAAAAATAGAAAGATTTTCTTTTTTTAATAATATTTTTTTCCCTTGTTCTTTATCAATTTATTATATTAAGAATATATATATATATATATATATATATATATATATATATATATATATATATATCATTAATAATGTTTTCACATCAATGAGATTTAAACTCATGTTTTTGTGAAATATAAATATGTTCTCACCAACTGAATTAACTTTTATTGACATTAAAATAGTATATATATTTTATTATCTTTGTTTATTTATATGATACCAAATCTCAAATTTATTTAAATATCATACTTGATCCCTCTTATATCAACTTAGTAACAAAATTTTTAACGTATGCTAACAGTGATATTTTATTTAAAATAGTTAATAAAATTATGTTAATATTACAAAGTATCAAATACTTTACACCCTTTCTCTTTTTTACCTGTTTTAATTTGTCTAACGAAGCACTGATTCTTTTCCTTTTAAAAACTCATTATGTAGTAAACAAATTATACAGTAATTAATGTCATTCGTAAAATTATTTCTAGAATAGGTTTAAAATAAATCATGCATTGAGTATCCAACACATTTTGAGGAAATAAAAGAAAAAACATAAACAAGTACAGAGTATGGAATGAAATTATCTTTACTTACCAACTATCTTCTTAAATATTAATTTAAAGGTAGTTTGTGATACGAAGGAAGTGAGTTGGATGGGGAGTATCACGTGTAATCACAAGATGCATGTTGATTTGAAAATAAAAATACATTTATATTAGAATTTCTTGAGTGCACTAGGCTTAGTCCCTCAAGTAAATGTTCAGGGGTTTGAATATCGACAGGTGTGTATGGACAATTTTTTTGGGGAACAAGGGTTGCATAGTTGCAAAATATATTAGAGTCTTTTTTATTTGAAGAAAAAAAAGTGTTGTTTTGGAGAGGATAATTTTAGTTGTTCCAACTTTTATTTTAAAAAATATCATTAGACAACACAATTTAAATGTTGATGAACATAACAAAATCTCTATTATTTGTTTCTCAATTATTTACATCTTTTTTTGTCTCTTTCTCATCTCACTATCTTGTCCTACTCTTGCTTATGCATTTTTAGGATAAATACTTATATTCGTTCTTAAATTTCTTAGGTACTAACAGTTAGGTTTTTCAAAGATGTAAAATTAAAATTGTCTCAGAATTTGTAAAAAGTATGACAAATTAGTTTTACTGTTAGTTTTTTTTTTCATTAACTCAAATAGTTGTATCGATGTGACACTTTCAATGATGACATGACAGTTAACATTTGTCGTTGTGTCATCTACGTAGTTATCACATGTAAAAGATTGACTTTTTGATATGGTCTCTAAAATTAGCATCTTGATATTATTTTAATCCTTGAACTTAATCACTTACTAACATTTTGGTCATTGAACTTAACATGTATTATCATTTTGGTCCTTGAAAGCACTTCTAAATTTTCAATTAAGTTTCATGTTGCATGAAATTATCAATATATACATTATTATATTTTCTTACTTCTATTATTTCTACAATTTTATCATTTAAATTATACTAGAAATATGAAACTAATTTATAAGTGATTACATCACAATAGTAAGTGTTACATCTAGGACATTACTAACAAGATTCTATAAGATTCCAAATAAGATATTCTACCCAAATTAAGTTATTATCTTATATGTTATTAATATGTATAGAATATTAGATTAACTAATTAATTAATCTATTTTATGAAATAATGTTAATGATGAAAAGATAGTTAAAAAAAAACTTGACCCATAATAACGATTGAGTATAAGAGAACATGAAAAATAAAAGTGTTAGAACCACTTCTTCATACCTTTTGCAGTTTTCATATCATTGTTAAACTATTAAGTATTTTTAAAAGTTGATGACACAATAGGAAAAAATCTTTTTAATGAGCTTGTTAATGTTTTTAAAAAATATGGCCTTAATATTGATGATATAAGGGGACAAGGTTATGATAATGGTTCCAACATGAAGGGTAAAAATCAAGAAGATTATTAGACATAAATCCTAGAGCATTTTATACATCGTGTGGGTGTCATAACTTGAACTTAGTTTTATGTGATATGACTAGTTCCTCTCCTAGAGCTATTTCTTTTTTTTGGAGTTCTACAACGTATTTATTCTTTGTTTGCTTCATCTACCATACAGTGGAAAATTTTGCAAGATAATGTATCTAAATTTTCTATTAAATCATTATCTCAAACTCGTTGGGAAAGTAGAATAGAAAGTGTCAAAGTTATTAAGTTTCAAGCTCCAAAGGTAAGAGATGCTTTGACTGAATTATCAAAAAATTGTGAAGATCCTAAATTAAAAAGTGATGTCATGTCTTTAGCAACTCATGAACTTGAAGATTTTGAATTTTTATTATGAATGAATATTTGGTATGATATTTTGTTTGCTGTCAATTCTGTTATCAAGATTCTACAATCAAAAGATATGCATATAGATGTTGCTATAGATCATTTAAAAGGTCTTATCACTTATTTAAAACATTATAGGGAAAATGGGTTTGCATTGGCATTAGTATCCACAGAAAAAATGGCTATCGAAATGGATATAGAGCCAAAATTTCGTGAAAAACGTAAAATTCATAAAAAATCTCATTTTGATGAAAATATTAGTAATGAGATTACACATTCACCTGAAGAATCTTTTCGTATTGAGTATTTTTTAAACATATTAGATCAATCAATTAATTCTATTAAGACACGATTTGAACAATTTTTACAATATGAGACTATTTTTGGTTTTTTATTTGATTCCAAAAAAAATTAAAGCTTTAGATGAGGATGAATTGAAAAAATATTGTATTAATCTTGAAAAGTTTTTAAGGTTTAATGAATACTCTGAAAAAATATTGCAGAGATTTATAAAACTGGGGAACCAAATTTGTGAATTAAATTATAGGGGGACCAAATCCGAAATTGGAGATAAACTGGGAGACCAAAAGTGTAATTTTACCTAAAAAATATGATCCATTAGAAGTTAAAAATATATGAACTACAAAATTAAGCATAAAATATAGTTCCCTCATTATATTCTCAATGGAGAAGGTAGTTATCGTCTATCACGTCAGAGTGTACAATATATACGACCTACAATATTGGGTATCAAATATAGTTCACTCATTATACTAATCATGTTAAAGTATACAAAGTAAAAGAAAATACAATAAAAGATGAAAAAAAAATGAAAATATCTAATTTCATCTTAAATTTTGATGGAATAAAATGATCAATTTTATATCTCTTAGTCTTTGAATTTTCTCCTTAATTAAATAAATATATCGACTTTTAAAAATAAATTATTTGTTAATATCTATATATTTACATAATCTACATTTTTAATTTGATTCTTATAAAAAACTAATTTAATTTTAATATATGCATTTATTTTCAATTCATTATGTTATTGTTTGTCACTGTTATAATATTATTTGTTAGAATTTAAGCTTAATAAAATATAATAAACAAATTAATAGTGATTCCAAAAATAAAATTTTGAATTTCTATACATAAAAATTATTTTTGATTTAATTTTCATCACTATAAATAAATGTAATTTATTATTACTATGCTAACAATTTATATGTAGTGTGACATTTAATTAAAGATTTAAAATTGTTTTGAATGGCCAAAATGAAAATACTTTATGGACTAAAATAACAGTGTATAGTTAAGTGCTTCTAATGAAAAAATATATAATATATTCATATAATTTTTTTGCAATATAATAATATAAATTATATTTAAAGAATTAATAATTGATAATAATATTATTGTAAACTTCATTATCGTTTTACTTGTAGACCAAACACAGTACATGATAAAATATTATTCACTTTCTTAATAATTACTTTATAATTATGTTATTTTCTAATTGAATGATATAAAAGTAATTATAGTAATAATGCATGGAAATTAGACACGTAAAGATTTTTTTTTTTAATTTCTACATGAAGATATATCATAATCTTTCAAATTTTTTTTGGAAGCCTCATTGTAGGTAGGGGTTTCTGCATATTGGATCGGATTAATTTTTAAGAGAAAAATCACTCTATCCATTTCGATTTTGTTAATCTATCATCTAATTGATTTAAACTTTTAATCTGATTTTATCCGATTTAAAGTGATTTTAATTGAATTTATTTTTATTTTAATCCTACTTTAATTTTTTAGAAAATATAAAAATGTAAGATATATAATAAAAAATAATTTAAAATATCAAATATTTTATTTATATATCATTATATAAATAATAATAAAATATTTACAGATCTTCACTCAAATAATTAGTATATGTATCTTTAATTAAATATATTTTTCATAAATAAATAAAAGTCATATGATAATTTTATAAATATATAAGAAATAACAAAAAAGAAATGAATGATATTTTAAATTTATAAATAAAAATATATACATATATATAAGTTCAATTTAAATTGATTTCTAAAATCAAATCCCATCCAATAAAAATCTTTTAATCTTTCAATTTTTTGATCTGTCTGATTTTCAAGTTTATTTGGTTTTTGCATTTTTGGTTCAATTTTTCGGTCCATATTAGATTGGATATTTTATAAACAGCTGAACTGTAGGTTGCTCCGTGTGGGCCTAAATATTTACATATGTAAGCCCAACGTGGTTAAATAAATTTGGGGATTGCTAGTGACCCCTACACCATTTGCTATTGGTCCCTACAAATATTAAAACCCCATTGAAAAGATTTTTTTACCCCACAGTTCAAACCTATCACCCTTCCCTCAACCGCCTTCCCCTTCCCACACCTCCAACCCTTCTTTGCATAATGGAATTATATACAATGAAAATGTGATTCTATTTTATATTTTGCTAATAAAATTATATTTTCGTTGTGTAATTTTTTTTACCACCTTTTACAAAACAGAAACATATTTCTGTTGACTATTGTTTTAATGATTTTTTATTCATTATAAATGAAGTTACCTTTTTAAAATAATCAAATTAATTGTGATCTAATGTATTATTTTTAATAGTACTCAATATCTTTTTTAATTTAAATTAAATTAATTGGATACAAGTTATCATTTATAAAGGTAATCAAATTAACTATTAAGAGAGTTATCTTTATTAATAGTAATCAAATCAATTTATGATATTAACTTATATTATAATTAATTCGATTACAGTTAAAAAAGTAACTTATTATTAATTCAATAAAAATGTAAAGTGCTTTGCTGAGTAAAAATAAATTTATAAAAATTAACAAAATAAAATTATGTTTCCATTTTTAAAAGGATGTGCAGAAAAATTATATAACAGAAACATGATTCCATTAATAAAATAGACAACATAATCATGTTTCCCTTGTGTAATTCCTTTTACACAATAGAGACATGATTTCTTGTGTACTTTGTCAATGAAATCATATTTTCGTGAAAAAGAATATTTTTTGATAAAAAAAAACTTAAAGCAACTCAATAGGGACCAATAGCAAATGTTGTAGGGTCAATATTAATCCCCATAATTTTTTGTGATTTAACAGCTCATTATGGAAAGCCAGCCCAAATGAATCACGTTTTGGTTGACTAATTAAATTTGCAAAATAGGTAAGGATAGAGTGTTGCTACCGGCACCATGCAAATTACATGTATACGACCATAACTTGCCAAACTTTTATTTTATCCTTTCATAAAATTGATACAATTGGATAATCAAGTTATTAGTACAATACTTATGTTATAAAATAATTAATATCATTATATATAGCATTAAAATTTTTAATATATATTTAATGTGTATGTAAATTTAGATAATAAATTTTGTGATAATTAATTTTAATATAATAATTAATATATTTAAATATAATTTTTTTATATTAAATTTATGATTTTTATTTAAAATTTATATATGTAAAAAAATATATTATTAAATTAAAAATAATTATAAGATAAAAAATACATTAATAAATTTATGATTTTTATTTACAATTTATATATAAACAAATTAGTTATTAAATTAAAATTAAATATTATAAAATTTATTATCTAAATTTACATGTAAATTAAATATATAATATAAATTTTAGTGTTATATAATGATATTGGTTAGAGTAACTGTATCAGCACCGCCCCGTCTTCCCCCTTCCAATCTATGGGCCGCCGAAGCACCCACACCCCATCGTCTTCCCCATTCTCATCTTTAGTCCGTAAATAAGGATAAACCTATTTGAAAATAGGAGAGGGTAAAAAATACCTAACTAGCATAGTGTGACCAGTACTCGCGGTCTACAGCAGAAGGACCAAGATAGAAGAAGGGAATGCCACCTTTACCTCAAATCCATACTTCGTGCAAGGGAAAACAACACGATACTGATAGAGACAAAAAACGTGGAACAAGGCTAAGTTGGAGAAGGAAGGTGTAATAGAGAAGGGTAAAAGTTAGTGGATTTTAATATTTTAGGGGATGCAGGTGGTAAAATTTTAAAAATGACACGTTTTATCCCCAATTAAGAAACTTACATATTTTATTATCCTTTTACTAGTAACATAATTTCACTTTTTACTTTTAACTTTTGGTAAATTTTATTTTCAAGAAATTAATTTGACACATTTTACTCTCAACTTTTAACAAATTTATGATCATTTTATTTCTAACATAATTACACTTTTTACTTTCAACTTTCTATTTTTTTTTTGTCAAATTTTACACCCAACTTTTTACTTCCAACTTTTTTTATTTTTTGGCAAATATTAATCTTAACTTTATTTTTGGCAAACTCTATCCTAATTTTTGTGTTTATTAATGAACAAATAGTTAGAAGTAAGATCTGTAAGTTTTTTAAAAGTTGGAGTAAAATATATTAAATTAATTTGTTGAAGGTAAAAAATACAATGAAACTTATATTTAAATATTATCTATAACATAAAAAAGAATCTAGTTCAAATATTGATTCGGAATGACTCATAAATTATTGTAAATTTCATGATATATATGTGTTTGATTTTACCTATAAAATAATATTATCTATAACATGTAACTTGAAAACGATACCCTTGATTCCACCATTTGACAAGTACATTATATATTAACCAACTTGCCCGCATGGCTCATCATAAAAACAAAAGAGGCTTATAAAACTTAAATTTATACAACAACAGCCAAGTCAGATAACAAAAGCTTGTTCAATTTCTCGGTCTTCAATGTTTGTTTATTGATTGTATACTGAGCCTTGGATAACAAAATCCAAGTAGTGTAGAAAACCAAAGTAACAAAATCCAACTTGCTTTAAACTCTGTCTTCAATTGATGACTATTCCTGAACCAATAGACTGAAATTCATGGGTGCTACATATTCTTTCCCACCACTATATAGTTTATGAGCAGCTATCCGAGAAGCATGCTCAGTGGGATGGTACTGGTCCCAGAACAAGAATTGGCTGCGATTTTCGCATACTTGGGTATCGGAGCCACAGGGTACTCCATCAATAACCGTTTCATTTCCGCAGCAAGCTGATGTCACGTTACTCAAATCTTCATAATCATACAAAACAACAAAATGAAACCGTTTTAGCAATGAAATACTTTTACTTGGGAAATAAAACTGCTATTTATCATGAAATTTATTTTTTTATGGATGAAATTTTAGGTAAGTTAAGTCTCGAAAACATACCTCAAGACTAAAAAAATACTTATATATTCCCTAGAAACAAAATCCTCATATCCACAGTAAAAATCAAACTTATATCCTTTTAAAATATGAATTTGTTCGTTGTCAAATGGATTAACTTTTATTGGTATTTACCATGAGATATATGTACTTATATACAAACTTCATATATATTATTTTTTTCTCTATTATGATATCATATTTATATTTTCTCATTTTCCTTTTTTTTCTTTTTAGGTGCAAATTCGTTTTGAGTATCCATAAATTATTTTTTGCTGAAAGAAACAGGACAAGTAATGTGTGAAAGCACAATTTTTTTTTTCTTTCATGGATCAGTAAAGAAACTTACGAAGTGGGTCAGGATTGTTTATCATGTCATAGGTAATAGCATATGAATTCCCAAGTGAGTACTTCATGCCCGGGAACTCTGAGCTCAAATTTTCCAACACATCACCAATTTCTATGTGAAAGAGTGCAGCAAGAGTATTAATGTCGTTCACACAGTGACCAGTTCCATTGGTAACAATTGGGACACAACCTACAGGAGGAACACTTAATATCCCAAATTTTCTGGCTCCAAGGTTGTGTAGATTCTGTGGTGTAGCAATAAACGTTGAAGGAAATTAAATAAAGGTTGCTTCTTACATAGTATCAATTAAAAGTATAATAATTATGCACATCTAAAACTATTTTATATTATAAAGCAATCATAAATTATTCTTAATATGATTTTTAAGGTAATTAACTTTAACATAAATAATAAGTTATAATTAGATTACAGTGTAAAACTATTTTATAATATTAATATATAATTATTTTTCTCATCAATTAATTACTATTCAGTAAAAAGGGAAATGCTAGAGGACGTACCTTGAGATGGGTATGGTAAGTAGTCCTTAGCAGGTTGAAGAATTCCTGAACCTCACGTGTGATATTGAAGTTGGGATTCTTACTCACATTATACAAAAGGAAATCAAATATGTCATTGCTTCCCGCACTTATAAGGAAGAGAGATTTGTTAATTGTAGCCTCGGCAGTGTCGTTTAGATATTGCAAGATATTGCCGTGAACGGTTGCAAACTGTTGGATCTGGTCTGCCATCGATACTACATCGATCTGTTTTGACAAAATATTTTAGTTTGATTTTGTCCCAAAAAACAAAAAAAAATAAAAAATAGGCTATTCTCTGGTAACTTAGTTTAGTCGTTGATGAGAAAGGTAAAGATTGATAAGGCATGATGATTTATTATTCGTGTTTGGTCCTCTCTCTAACACACTACTTTATTTAATTAGTCAACAATCATAAAATTTTAAAATAATCATTAAATATGATATAAGATTTATAAGTTTTTGATATTTTCAATAAATTTAGCCAATAAAAGTATGTCAAGAAAAGTATATTCCTAACATTTATCTTATTCATGTACCAGTAATAAAAAAAATGTTAAAATAATGTATTTCTAACATTTATTACTTATTCCAATAAATTTTTTATCATAAATATTTTTTTTTAAAAAAGGAATATCATATATCATAATATATATTATGATCAAATGTGATAATATATATCATGCTACGATGATAAAAGAGGTACCAAAGACTAGTGAGGAGTTTGGTAAAAAAAAAAAAAAGACTAGTGAGTAGTGTGGATCCTCTCCTGTCCTCATCCTTCCCATCTCTCCAGCAGGAAAAACAAGGGAGGAGAGGACCGAAAATAGAAGAGAGAGAGAGAGAGGACAGAAAATAGGAGAGAGAGAGAGAGGACAGAAAATAGGAGAGAGAGAGAGAGAGTTGAAAGTTGAAATAAAAAATAGAAAGGAGGAGAAAGATAGAGAGACAGGAGAAGGTTGAAGAGAGATGTTGCTGGAGAGGATGCGAATCCGATTAGTGAGGAGGAAATAATCGACGATGCAAGTTTAAAATATTTATCTTGGAATAAAGAATTGAAGGGAGCAAATCTACTTAAAAGTATATCCTTACTTAATTATTGTTAAAATAACTAATTTTTGTCAACTATAAAGGTGGCAAAAGGAGAAAGGGAGAGCTTACAAAGTGTTGTTTTCCTGTTTCTTCCATAATCCCTGATCCTCCTGAAGCAAAATTAACGCCTTTAAGAATCGAGCTGTTGAAATTTTCTGTATCATTGTTGACTAGATACAAATATGCAGGTGGGCTCTCGTTTAATCCTAGTAATCTCACTGATCAGCAAAATAAACATAATTAGTAACAGTTGGGTTGAACTTATTTTATTTTTGAGGAAAAAAATAAACAAATTTTTTTATGAACTAATGTATTCCCAAGCAATTAAGTGTTAAGTTGAACTAAATAAACTTCGAACAAGAGAATTTAATTCAGTTGATTTGATTGAATAAGATGAATGAATTAATATAAATGTATACTACATGTCTTTGATTTTTATGGATAAAAAAAACCTCCAATCATAAAGTGATAATTTTAGACTTAATGGGTTAGTGATACCAATTTGATCAGCAGTGTTATAGCCATTGCTAAACCTCCCAGTTGGCTTTGAGTTAGGAAAATCAATCCCATAAGGTTTATTATCTGCCCTGGCTTTTGAATCATTCAAAAAATTGTTGGTGCCAACATCAAAAATGGAATCCCCAAAAATGTAAACTGCTGGCACTGCTGTTTCAGTGTCCACATTCAAACTCGAGCCAACCAGAGCAACAAATATGGCTACAAAGAGAATTAACACACACATATAGAATAAAAGGCTAATAACTGGGTATGAAGTAGTTGAGTGTAGGTTAATGCATGGTTTGGTCACTCGCTGCCACTATATAACTAGAGCTGGACTATGGACAAAATATGAGTACAGTGACCATAGGCTTTAATTAAATTAATTTTCTTTCAACTGCCAGTTGTCTGAAGGTCTTTTCGTTTCTGGCACAAAATGATGTTTTTGTATGCTTAGGAAATTAGGAGAATTAGGCGGTGAATTCTAGTGTTGAATTTAAACCAGGCGCTGCAAACGCAAGTTCTTGACAAAATCCAGCGAATTAAGCAACAAAATCCAAAGAATTAGGCAACAAAAATATTTCCTTGTTGTACAAAAGGGTCACTTTCATTTGAGAATCTTCATTGATGCCTTCATACATTCCTGTCGTGCTTTAAGTATTCCACGATCACCCACCTCCTCGATTACACGTTTCCAAATTAAAATAGCCTAGACTTTTTTTTTTTTTTTTTTTCTAATGATTACATATTAAATAGGAGATTGCGGACTTGGAGGACCAGACATGAGTACCCTTCTCACATATAGAGACATCTAATGCTTACATAGGTTGATGTTTTTCTAAGAAGAAGGTTAGGAGATATTGTTTTTGACATTTTTTTTATCTTGTTAATCAATACTATAACTAAAGAATTAAAAGAGGAAAGTTTATATAGAAAATTACGCGGGAGTGCATATAACATTACAGGGAAGCGTATTTTTCTGCCCGTTAATAAAATACTTTCATCTTTTATTTCCTTAATTTAACACTTGTCTTTTTTTATTATACTTTTTATGATGGATTAAAATCACTAATTTTTTTTATAGATTTCGCTTCTCATTTAAGTTGTGTTTGTTTTTTTAATAGGAAAATAATATTAGAGAGAAATTTTGTATTTTATTTTGGGATCTATTTTACAATCTACTTTAATTAAAAAAATTATTCAGTTTTCCTCCTCAAAATCAAACACATCCTTAATGATTTTCTATCATGATTTAGAAATAAGACCTACAAAAATTGTTGAGTTTTAATAAACTTATTTCAATCATATAAAAAGTGTTAATTAGAAAGATAGTTTATCAATGACACTTCTTTTTATTACATATATATTGTTTATGTAATATTTTTTTTGGATCACACTCTTTTAAGGGAGACAATTTTGTTGAACTGTGTAAAATTATTATAAATAATAAAATTATTTCTTTGCAATTCAATAAGATGCATATCACCAATAAAGTGTGACACTAAGTAAAAAAAAACTTGGGGTTCTTAAAAAGTATGTGTCAGATTCAATCTCTAACTATGTGAATAGAGGAGCACATGTGAGAAGAAAAATTTCCTCTCAATTGATATTCTATTTTTTCAAAAAATTAGTCGAATGACTTTTGGACGAAAGAATACCTTACTTTCAAAAGGAAAAAAAAAACTAATTAAATTAAAAATATTTGGTGTTAGTTAATTCATGGAGATGATAGATCACTTATTTTATTTTTTCTAAAATATTATTATTTATACTTTTTCATTACATCAATAGTTTTATTCTAATATTCTTTCTTTCATTTTTCATTTCTTTTTTAATAAAAAATGTAAAAATGCGTTGTACCAATATACAATTTTCTCTTTTAAGTATAATATGGCAGGTACAGAAGCTAGCGCTGCAATAGATCTCATTTGTTAATTGATCGTCACTTTGGGGGTTCCTTGTGCTTGTTCTTATTATCTTATGTAAATTTTTTTGCCTGATTATTATCTTAACATATGCTGCAAAAAATAAAATTCCTTATTTTATATGTAAGTTTCATCCACATCTACATTAATCCTAATTATCTCACAAAAAAAAAACATTAATCCTAATTGGAAATAGAAAATGTTTAGTTGTACAACTTTTCTTGTTATACGTGTCATTATTAATTATTAGAAATGTGTCCATGTGTAAGCCACAAAAGCAAAATAAAAATATACAACAAAACAAAAAGAAGGCAAAATAAAATTAAGAAGCCATAAAAAATTACTCTTTCAGTTTTTTTTTAATAAAACTCAATTAACTAATTTAATTAAGATTTAAAAATTATTTAATATAGCTAGCAGGATTAAATTTATCTTAAATTTATATATTTTTCCTAAATCATGCCTAACACGAATGAGACATATTTTTATTCTTTTAAAAATATTTTTATTAGTTTTAATTCTTTTAATCTCTTTTATCAATAATATATTTATTGTTATAATTTTTATTGACCGACCATGAAAAGTAAAAGTAAATTCCTAAAAAGTCTTTATACAACACAAAGTTAAACTAACAAAAAGTTTAAAATATTATTTTATGTGTCCTAAAATAAGTATCATTTTAAGTTGTTTTCTACATATAAAAAAATATCAAAGAGTCTATTACTTAGTTAAACAAGAGTGCATGAATTATTATAAACTTTCTAACACAATAATTCTTGTGGACAAAAAAATACAAAGAAACATTAATAAATAGGAGAAAGAAAATGATATACATAACTAAACTGATTAAATAGATGAAAGATAGTGATATTAGACTATTAGTATGACATTAAAAAACTAAAGTAATACTTATTAGGAATATTAATAAGAAAAAAATTAATATTATATTAAAAAACTAACATGATCTTTATTTTAGAATTGAGATAATAATACATTAATCTTATTATTTATTAAATTCACAAAAATACTCATAATTAAGAATATTTTTGTGAAAATAATTAATGTAAGTGAAATTTTAGATTGAGTCTTGTAAAAACTTATAAACTTTTAATTTTAGTCTTATAAAAAAAGTAGCATAAAGGATTACTAAAACTTATTTGTGTCTACATTTTTATGATTTATAAATTTACATGGCACAAACCTTGTTGGTTTCCCATGGTATGCACTACGAACGGTTTGCTAATAATAAGTCATTTCAAAATCTCAAAATTCCAATATCAAAACAACCAATGTATGCTCAAAGTCTCAAACAGTTGTACAGTTATACATAGGATACCTCTCAAGTCTCTTATGACGGGAGAGAGAGGGGCCATAATTCAGCGAGCAACTACTAATACTATACATACTTTTAGTGGATAATTTCTTTCCAAATATGGAGTACCTTCTCAAGAAGTGAAGTTCTTTCACTTGTAAGATGCATTTTGAGAGTCGTGCTGATGTGTAGATCATCAATTGTTAAATAAACATTGAGCTATTTGTCACAACAATCAAATTAGTAACACTACAAATTCAGATTATAATAGTTTCCATTACATAATAAGCTTAACAGGGACTTGGACATTCATTCTGTAAGTTCAGATTACGATAGTTTTCATTACACTTTTAGAATTTCATGCCCCTATCATGTAGTATATTCAGAATGATGGAATAATTACTGAGAGTTGAGGAAAGTTAATACTATTCCAGAAAAAAATATAACATGCTGAGGCAGAACCGTACGTACCAAAGTATAGCATCCAATGTTCTTAGTATCTCTATGTAACAAAATATACCATTCTTATATGTATTGTGTATAAATTAATTAAATAGATTCATAAACAGTTGGTTGCTAAAGTGGGTTCAGGATTGTGACTTCTTGAATTTTAGTGCATCAAAGCGGGCAGCAAGTTCATCATAATCTGGCAATTTGGGATGAACATGAATGCGGCTATCCTGTTTAACCATAGATGAAGGTACTGGTGATGGAAACCGATTAGGGGGCATAGTAACCACAGGAGGTTCTTCTGCTTCAATTTCTTCATCACAATCTGATTCATCAAACTTAATATCTGAATGCGCAGAAGTTGGATGGTAGCTGTGCCTCCTATAATCATTTCCACCATATTGGTCAGGCAATGTATCCTCACTGTTCAGATGATCAGATCTTGGTACGCTCTGTGACCTGTACATTTTCTCTTCAGTTGTAGATTTTGGAGTCATGTTCTGGCCACATTTTGCAGGATTGTTTGATTGGAAGGTCCCAGAGTTGACTCCTGAGTTATACAACTTATCATTGTAAGCATATGGTTGAGGAGCTTCAATAGACTCCTTCATAGCCATATAAGCAGCAACTTCAGCAGCAGCAATTGCTTTCTTAGCTGCTTCAGCTGCTGCTTCAGCAGCAGACTTGGAATCCTCGTAATACACGGCCTCAGTTCTTCCACCACCTGATAATCTGATGAATCACCAAAAAATTCCATTAGAGAAATAAGATGACAATATAATGCACACATCTAATAGGGTAGAATCTAGAAATAAATGGATCACCTAGTAGCTGGCTGATTTGATTCCACTGACACATTTGAAGAATGTTTCACTGGTAGGCTGCTGGCGCTGACAAAAGCACGTGGCCCTACCTGACAAGAGAGAAAGAGCCAAATCATCAATTAAAACTTGAGACAAAGCATGAGAAGAAAGCAAGGAAAACCAAGACACAAAACGTACTATTAGCTCTTCTGGAGGCTTGAGAAGTTCTGTCTCACTTTCTGTAGTATCCCAATCAATTTGATGTTCCTTAGCTATTTCCTTCAACACTTTCAATTTTACTTCACCCGGTGGTGTTCGTACTGAGAGCTTTTCAATCAACTAAAATTCATTCCCATTTGCAACACTAGTATGAATACTTGTTGTGGATTAATAGAAATTAAGTAGTTTACTGACAAGCAAGCATCAAAATCCAAAAGGCTGCTTTTTTGTAAGCAAATACAAGAAAAATGGCAGTCAGAAATAGGCTTACCTGGCGATTTACACCGCAGCTAGGTCTGAGATCAACAGCTGCAGATACAAAATCTTTCCCATATTTCTTGTCAAAGATATTCTTAAGTGCCACAAGTTCTGGTATTTCAGAGCACCTAGGGGCTGCAAATATTAAGCTAGCAATTCCTTCTTTCAAATCTGCTGGACATTCCCTGAAACAAGTAGGATTAACATCAGAATTTCAAACCTGTCACTTTTATAATAATATAATGAGGTTCCGAAACACTTTACCTTTGCTTTGAAATGATTGGGAGCCTGGCCACAACTAATTCACAGAAGAGTTCAATGAACTCATTTGCAGCCAAAACATTTTGCTCTCTCATGACATGTTCAACCTACAAAGCCACAAAAATCTTTCTGTAAAAATCACAAAATAGTCATCTCAATTATCAAATTAAAAAGGCATTTGATAAGTCACCATACCACCTCTAACTTTCAAATGTCATTCCTTCTAAAAAAGTGAGCATTTCTCACAGCCTTCCCAAAAGTATATTGTTGGACTAATTCCCATGAAAGCTTACATTAGATACAATTTCATCCTAAATTCTCTTTCTTTATTACATTAAAAGACATCATTTAAGGATAATTATTGGTAAATACTAAATACTAGAAAATTACATGTGGCCTCTTCTTTACTATTAGTTAGATTTATTTAGTTAGAAAAGGATATCATGGTGGAAAAGCTTACTGAGAAGTAATGAATTCTGATTCAATAAGTAGTTTGGCACAGTTCAACATAGAAAATGTTCTTGAGACGTCTGAAGCCTCGAGACACGAGATGGCACAGTAGTCATAAATGGGAAAGACATCTCGTGATGCTTAGATATTGTGACGATCAATAGATACTATAAACCAACCTAAATCATAATACTCTTTAAAAGACTTGTACTGAAATAAAAGCTAAATCCTCTTGTTACAAATTCTCACCCTTTTTTAGTATCCCCTGAAGTGACTAAAGAGACCGGCATCTATAACCTTAAGCATTTGAAACTAACTATGTACTGATATAAGTCAAAGATGACAATTAATGTCTTATGTCTTTTGACTAGAACATCCCAATTAGTTCTCGTGAACCTTTACATCGATACAACTTCACACTGAATGCTCTTTCTTCATAACACTAAAAGTTGTCATTCAAGAATAATTTTTGGAAAGAATTAGAAAATTAAATGTGACCTCATCTTGTTAATTGTTATAGATAACACCATTAGTAAGTTACAATTAGTTAATTAGCTTTATGCTGATATTGGGAGGTGTTGACTCTCAAAGTTCTGCAATGTTTTATATGTACAATGTGCAATTTGTTGGAATTTTCCATTCCAATGTAAAATTATATTAACTATTTATTATTATTAGAGGATTTTATTTCATTTGATCAAATTAAATGAGTATGTTAGATAATTAAATAAGATGATATGAACTTTAAATAAGCAGGTGTTGATCTATTATGAGATAATGAAAACGCTGTTAGGTTAAGACATTATAAGAAGATTATGATTCTCAATATACTCAACCGTCACACATAGTTTTTCTTCTCCTCATTTGAAGAGTTACGAAAAGTCCTATTGAGAAATAAAAAGATTTCGGTTGAAAAAAAATCATAATATTATTGTTTGTGATCATGATGGATAGCTGTAAAGATCTTACAACAAATGTCAAAGAATCTTACATCAAAAATTAATTATGGATCCAAGTATTTTACCTAATTCTTAATAATCAAACATAGATGCTAGGACTTTTGATGAATTGTCCTAAATTATAGACCTGTGTGAATTTTTAACTTCAGCATAAAAAATAAAGATTAAAGAAATAAAGATTAAAGATATTTCAACACAATTTACCCCTAATTTTATCAAGATTCTACCGACTAGTATCAAAGCTCCAGCCTTGAAGGATTCAGGTTTCATAGAGAAGGAAGAAGAAGCACATTCTTGACATTATTGGGCTCCAAGATGGAGGGGGTTCTTGGATGCAAGAAAACAGAACCAACAAAAAGAAACAGATGCAGAATAACGTGGAAGGATTCAAGAAGAGAAGCAAGAACAATTAGGTTAAAAAGGAATCCCCATTTTTGCATTTTTGTTATTAGTATTACCCTGATGCGAGCGGTGGCGTCTTGACCAGACTGGAGAAGAAGGGCAATGTCGCGTCGCATCTGCCTCACGACCACCTCTCTCTTGTTCCGCAGCAGCTTGATCCTCGCCACCGCCATCTTCGCTGCCGTTTTGCTGCAACCACACACACAGTCGTTTTGTTTATTTGTGCGTCGTTTAATGCGAAAGAGAGAGAGTTCAAGGTGCAGTGAAGTACCATTTGGAGGAGTTGAAGCCGAGGCGGAGGAGCGAGAGCGTTAGCTTGACGAGCCTCTTGGTGCGTGAAGAGGCGGCGCTTGCAACCGTCATGGCGGTGGCGGAGAGTAATGGCTCCTGCTCCGACTTGGGGTTTAAGGAGACAAAGAGAAGACAAGAGAAGAGTAACGGTCTTCTAACAAGGAAAGAAAATAATAATAATAATAATAATAATAATAATAATAATAATAATAATGAAAAAGGAGAGTTAGAAAAAGGGAATTATTTTCTCGTTTTTTTTTTTTTGAGAGTAAGGGCAACTTTAATATAAGAGGTTCACTAAGGATTTTGAGTTTAATATTTGATTTTATGTGAATCTTGTAATAAAGATGTAATAAAAAAATTTAAGGTAGAAAATAGGTTCTGGTACAGGGTATAAAAATCCTAAAGAGATTTATCCCTAAAATAAATATAAAAGAGATCTTAAAAAAAATTAATTTTATATAACACTCACTAAAAAATAATTTAAAATTTATCACCCTAAAAGTTACTCTAATGGAGCCTGTGTCTTTGTGGGAAAATGTAGCCGTTATGAGACGGAACACGTTGAGAATGAAGCTTCTACTTCTACTGGAATCCTATGCAACGAGGCTGTTCTTGTACTGTCGAATATTACAACCATCAAAAGCGTCACGACGCTGACCTAGGGATTCGTGAGACTTACCAACTAAGGTGTATCACTTGTTGTTAGAGAGATGCCAAAAAATTGGTCAGTGGAAATATTTGTATTCAGAATATGTGCAATGTCTAATATTTATACCTTATTTATGAGTATTGATATGTTTGAATCAAAATTAATATTCATATCGTATTTTCTTTTTCATACTGTAGTTGTTTCATCAAATAATAAAATATAAAGCATTCATTAGAATGTTTGGATGAAGAAATTAAACTAGCTAGATATTAGAATGTTGTTTTCTTATAATGTAATTTGTTTGGATAGGATATTTTAAAAGTAATTAAAATATTATCATTTGTGTAAAGCATTTTAATCTATTAGCTTACAGAATTTCAAATTCTCACAAAAAAAACAAAAAAGTTCATCTCTCCCGCTCAGCGCACACTCGTAGCTCTCTTTCCCTCTCATTTGCTCATGTTTTTTTTCTTTCTCAAGTTTATGTTTGTTTGATTTTGATTTCATTTTTGTAGTTATAAGGGTCGCTTGATTTTATTGATTTATGTTTCATTTTCTATTTCATTTATTTTCTTTCAATGATTTTGATATGTTGGTGGATGTAAAATTGGATGGGTTTGGAATTGAGATAGATTGTGAGCACCATATGTTTGTGAATATGCATCAAAGAGAAATAGAGAAACAAATCTCTTTGAATTTCTCGGACTGCATGATTTTCTGGGAGGTTCAAGGGAATTGTTGTATTTGGCATTTTGGATATTTGTTGGTGTTGGTGAGGAGTAGATTCTATCATTTGGGGTAAGCTCCCTTAGGCTGGTGAATGTTGTTTTTTCTTCATGGAATGAGTTGTTGGGGTTTGCTTTCTTGTTTTTCCCATGTCCTTGAGTTTGTAAAACCAGGCATTGGGGATCTGTACTATTATGGAATGTTTCACATTCAAATATCAAGGTCAGTAGGTGTTTTAATATTGAATGCATATTTATTAGTACTTGATATAGACAAATTTTGTCATCACTAGGGGGGTTGCATGAGTTTTTGGTAGTGTGTCCAACAATGCCTCATGCAGTCATGCTGAAAATTCATTATTTTCCTTGTTGGTTGCAAAGTTTGACCCTGCTACTAAAGATTCATGATTCCTATGAGGATTTTAATTTCTTACTTTGAGAGCAAGCCTGTTTTGATTATTGTTGCTTTCTTCTCAATCCCCCTATTAATATTACTTAGACTAGTCTTCTATGATGGCCTTTCTAAGTTCTTCAGAAACTAAGGTTTTATTTATTGCTGTTTGTTGTGACCAACTGTAGTTTTACACCTATGAAAGCTTGAAGCAAGTGATGTCATCTAGTATTCAACCCAACACATTTCAGACTGAGTTATGTTTGTTCTTGGCTCTTAACCATCGTTTTGTCTCATTGCAATGAATGTAATTGGGATGATTTTGCAAATTTCTGTAGGTAGTGTGTGGATGATTAGTTGGATCTACGACTGTTTTATTCACAACTCCTTTTGATGTGATCAAGACTAGATTATAGACACAAGTATTTAATTATCATGCCCTTTAATTGAATAAATTCTTATTGCTACTACTGGTGTAGCCATCTAATTAGATGTTGAAGACAACATTTCTTAACACTAGGTTTTTGAAACTTTTCTTTATTAAACTATGACGTTTAATATCATTTATCTTGTTATCCTTAATCATATTATAATTTCAGTATGTTATTTTCAAATGTTATTTTAAAGAATACAATACATATTTTATCCTCTTTTTTCTTTTGGTTGAAGTATGCCAGTTTACTCTTAATTCATGGTTCTGATGGAAGTGAGTGCATTGCAGATTCCTAGGTCTACAAATCAATATGATAGTGTGCTCCATGCCCTTTACAAAATTAGTAAGAGTGAAGGATTGAAGGGCTTGTACAAGTATTATTGTCTGAATCTTGCCTTTATCATTTAGATTAGAAGAAAATATTTTATAGGAGCAACTGCCTATATATTCTGTCTTGAAATCTCTATTCAAATGTGAATTGCACATTGAAATTTGTCTTTTGATTTGCTTTGGATGTCTATCATTAGGGGGGTTGATTCTGAGGTTGATTATGTACATGTCTCAAGAATCATTATTCTTTGTTTCATATGAATTTTTAAAGAAGACATTTTCTTTGAAAGCATCACATCCCATTGATTTATGCATTCAAGACAATGACAGGAATGCTAAAGAGTGAAGACAACAAAAACTTTGAATTAACAGGTCCATCATAGGGTTTTCCTACAGCAGCTTCCCCAAGTCTTGAACATTTTTTATAACTAGATAGTGTGTGGAAGAAAATTTTAATTGTGCCACAAGATGTAAGCAGTTTCATAAACTATAGATTTAAAGAGTAATATTAAATCCTTTTGTAACATTATCTTACAAATCTTCCTATTTATTAAATGTAGAATGAATTGAAAGCATTGTGTTTTCAAGATTCCTTTTTTATGTATTTTTTAATTCTTACTTTATAAAATACTAGGAGGATATAGTATTGTTTTTAATTTAATTTAAAAAGTATTAATTTTAACAAAATATATATTATTTAAGTGAATAAGCCCACTAGTCATAAAATAGAGTAAATGAGCTTTTTCAACCTTGTCCATGTTGGCATACCAATTAAAAATTTACAATCAACATAAATTATTTTGATAATTTCACTAAATAATTATAATTTTAATACTTAAAATTTATAATGATGATGATGTCTTGTGAATCTTGATGACTCATGGATCTTGCCTTACCCTCCAATCATAACCTCTTGTGTAGTTTCCTCCATCTTATATCATTAATATCAATATTTGAATTTTGTAGGAGATAATTGTCCTTAAATTACATAATTGTTTAATTTCAATATGTTTTTAAAAATTATTGCGAGACTAAGAAATTGATTTTTTTTAACAAGAATAAGGAATTACATATCATTCATCTTTAATTTTACAGTATTGTTTAATCCAAGTTTTTTTGTGTGTTACTATAAGAATATTGTATAAGATTCAAAATTATTTAGCATTAAAATTATTTTTGATTATTTAATTATTAAATATTAAAAAAATTATTATTAAATATTGTATAACATTAAATTTATTTTGAAAATTTAACTATTTAAAAAATGACTCATATTTATTTTCATTCAATATTGAAATTTTAATTTTTAAATAAATATTTAAAAATGAAAATTTGAATTTCATTAAAATTGAATTACTTTATCCAAACAAGAAAATTAAAATATAAGAAATTGAATTGCCTCATCCAAATAAAATATTTACAAAATGAAAAGAATTTAAATCAAGACAATCAAAATATTATGTATTTAAATTTCTTAAAAATTTTAAAATCCCCCATCCAAACACATGTTAAAAGTATAATAATATAGTAACTTGTAACTTAATTAAAAATATGTAAAACACGTGAATAAATATTAAATACACAATTTTTACATGCTAAAAAGTATTACGTTACTTTGATTTATATTATTTAATTTGGTAAATACTTAAAATTCCATGAGAAAGTTCTCTTAAAAATAAGCAAGAAAATATTTTATTTCTATTTTAAAAAAAAATTGATTCCAAAAAAAAATATATAAAATATTTATAACTAACTGTTTGATCATTTCTAGAGTCATGATTTATCTGAAAATCATGTTTTTTTGGCATAATTTTTTTTCCCTAGAACAAAATATAGTCTAAAATATTTTTCCTAATGTTTTACTTCCCCGATTCTTTTTATCTGTCTATGAAAAATTATTAAAAAATTACAACCAATCACTTAACCATTCCTAGAAATTATGATTTCAAGAATTCATGAGTACTGAAAATCATTTATTTGGCATTAAATGTTTTCCCTTGTACAAAATACAGTCTAAAATATTTTCCCCAATCTTTTACTTCCTATGTTCCTTTTTATCGGTCTTTTAAAATTATTTATATAAAAATAAAAAAATATAATATTTTTTTTAATTTTAATAAAATAGTTGTGGGATTCTTATTTTATCCGTTTCTTAGTCACTTCACCATAAATACATGTGTAAATTAATTAAAAACTATATAATAAGTTAGGATATTATTGATAAAAGAATAATTAATGTGATCTTAAAATTTATAAATAATAAATAAATAAAAATTCTTCAAAATATGACGGTTAAAAAGAATAGGAAGGAGTAGCAAACATTTTTAAAACACCTACACAATACAAGTTCACAAATACTCCATCCAAACTCACAAAATTAATTACTTTTTGGTGCTAGTTAAAAAAGTTAATAAATATTATTTAATTTTTATGAATCACATTTTAAATTCTTTTTCTAAAATATCCGTCATTGATATTTGGAATGAAGAATAAAAAGCAGTAGTTAATAAATAGAATCTTAATTAATTGAAAGATATTTTTTGGATGACATCATTAAATAGGGCAAAAATAATTTAAAAAGATTCTTATAATTGACTCCATCAAACTTTTTTCAACGCTTATAATAAGATGGAGAGGGAGTAACATGTTTATCAGACAAACAAAATTAATGAGGTTTAATTTTCTTATAATGTTTTGATCAAATACTTAAACATTTTTCATCAAATAAAAGAGGCAAAGGGTGGGGACAATGAATGCAATTTATTTTTTTGTCTCAACTTTTTGAGATTATGTTTCAAATGATTGCAAATTAAGGAAGTATAGTTAGCAAAGCAGGAGGTGCTGTTAACAATGCCCAATCCTTTCCTACCTTCATGGACCCAAGTGAATCAGGGCCCTTAAACTCCTACGCCCAAAAGGTAAGTACTTTAGGACTTTGCTATTGGCAGCTTCCTAGATATTGTTATTTAATGTAATCATGAAAATGTCCATCAACACAAACAAGTTTCTCTTGTGTATGACAACCACTTACTCAGTGAAAATTTGTTTTTGTTGTCTAGTTGAGAAAAAAATATCCCAGAATAAGTTTTCGTTGTGTAATAGAGGTGAGTAAAACTAGTTCATTACTTCGGTGGTTCAGTAATTTAAATGATCCAGATTGGACCATTTTATAATGACCATTGGATTTATTACTATTATAATGAACGATTAAGATGTGTGGTTTGTATCCTTCTATATCAGTTACTAATAATTAATTATTTTTCTTTTGCAACATACATGTAGTTTACTTTTGACATTTTAGAAATTTGAAGCATCTAGAAGTAGAGTTCAAGAGATTGGTGCTTGAGTAGAACAACAAGCTTTGAAAATTGATGTTGCTATCATTCGAATATGGTTACAACGCCTCAACCAGGTGAAGTTCTTCTTTGCACCCTTTTCATTGGTCAACACTCTTTGAAAGTGATGGTGTGTGGTTAGCTTTTCGACCATGAAACCATTGTCCTCTCCTTTCCGCAAGCTCATTTGTGGTCAAAGAGAGGATATGTTGAAGAAGAGGGAAAGAGAAGAAGGAAAAAGGAGAAAGAGGGTTGACACAGGGAACCGCAACCATTCTCACGAACCATGATGTTCTCATTGTTGACATTAAAATTCATAAGATGAGAATTCCTATGTATAGGCTTACAACCAATATGAAATTTCTAAACAATCTAATCTATTAGACTTATTTGAAATTTAAATTAACTAACTAAAACTAAAGATAAAAGACAAAATCTGCAATAATAATAAAACTCTATCTAAAACTTAATATATATATAAATTCAAAATTCAAGGCAAAATCTAATATCTCTAATACTATTCCTTGAGAATTGCAATGAAAATCCCAAGTTTTAGCTCCATGAACTGCAAACTTCACATGTCAGGATTGTCATCTCAAATCATCTTGCTTGAACTTTAATGACTTCAAATTGACGTGACCAAATTTTTCATGCCAAACACCACTCTCATCAATTTTGGTAGTAAAATCATGATAATCAAACTTTTAATGAAAATTGTTTCCAATATTTGCTATCTTAACTTCATGCTCATCAATGATAAAATAATATTTTTATTCGAAAGAAACTTCATATCCATGTTTTAGCATTTTTGCAACAACAATTTTGATTCAATTTTGGAATGCAAAGAACATCTTTGACAATTATCATACCTTTCTTGGTTGAAATAGAACTTTTCCCTTATCCTTAGACTTGAACAATATCACCATTACCCAACTTGACTTCGGGTTGAATTGATTTGTCAATAGAGGAAAAAATTGAAAGACATTTGGTCATATGACTGGTGCAACCACTATCAATGAGTCAAGTATTTAATCCATGTGAATTGAAATCTTGTGATACCATAAATAAGTGCTCATCTTCAATGCTATCTTCCTCTATCAATTTTGCTTGTTGTTCTGGTTGCTGCTCAAGCTGATTTTTCTTAAATCTGCAATACTTTTTACTGTGACCACATTTATTGCAAAAATTATAGTGAAAAAGAGGTTTATCCTTGTACAAACAATCTTCTTCAACATGGTTGGTTCTTTGGCAATGAGAACAAGGCAAAAAAAAATCTTTTCTTGAAGAACCGTGTACTCTCCCTTTGTTGTTATTGGAAGACCTTCCATTGTGTTTTGCTGGAAAGGCACCTTCATTATCTTCATCACTTCCCATTGAAACTCTTTGCTCTTGTGCATGAAGCTTGCTAGTTAACTTTGCAATTGTGAGAGTTTGCAAATCACAAGACTCTTCAATTTTAGAGATCTTGGCTTCAAACTTGTCAGGAGCCAAAACCATGATTTTTTCAAAGACCTTATGATTTGTAAATGATGCCTCACCAACAAGTCCCATTTGATTTACAACATCCATTAATCTTCCAGAATAATCTTTGACAGATACATTGCCCATCTGTTAGGAATAAATTTATATGCTCACAATCTAAATCATCATATAATCAATTCTAATTTTAATAATAAAGTATTATTTTATTTTCATTGTCATATTTCACTATTTGATTAAATGGTCCATTTGATAATGTCCTTGATTAAAATTAAAGACTTGTTATTATAATAGAGATTATGATAATGAAAAACAAATTTGTTCTAATTTTAATCTAAACCGTTCTTGATCATAGGATTATTGTAAATGGGATATCAATGATTCAGATAGATTAATATATATGTGATAGTATTTATTAGATAAATATTAATAGATCTCATTTATTAATTTACATATATAGATGAGTCACATGTTGATGTGACCATTGAACTAACTCAATTGAAATTTTCTAATGATTAAAATTTATCATAAACTGTTAATAAAATATTCTCAAGAAGAGGTATACTAACTTTCTTTGACATGAGAATATCATAGTAGTTAACAGATTATTTGTTGTATTTTGATTCCAGACACCTAATGCTTTAGAACACTTGTTTAATGGATATTGGATATGATTAAATACCTGTAGAATTAATGATTAATCAAGAAGGAATCCATCAACTTTTGGTAATGAGTTTGAGCTCTATGAATAAAATTATATTCTGGCTAGGAAAATTAAATGAAAGAAGAAATGAGTTTCTTAAGTCATTATGAGTTAACTCAAAAAGGGTTTGGTAGTTATACCATTATCTAGAGTTAACCCAGAGCGGTAAAGATGAAAGAAATTATTACACTATTCTTCTAATGGTTCTTGAAAGTAAAATGCTACTTCATG
Source organism: Glycine soja (assembly GCF_004193775.1). NCBI lineage: Eukaryota > Viridiplantae > Streptophyta > Magnoliopsida > Fabales > Fabaceae > Glycine > Glycine soja. The sequence goes on along the minus strand of NC_041017.1, from coordinate 26,859,192 downwards.
CTATCCGGACGTTAAGGAGTGTTGCTAGACGCCTACCTTGATTAGTATATTAATATGATTAATATATTATCAGTTTAGTATTAAACCTACAATGTCACACACAAACGAGTGTTCTAATCTCTATTAAAGAAATTATTTTAATATTTAATGATTAATTAAATTAGAGAATTTAATATGATCAAATGATTAATTGATTTAAAAAAGGTGGAATATTATTATATTTTTGCTAGCACTGAAAATATAAATAATATGAAAGATTTGGTGAAAGAAGAGAAACAAACATGTATAATTTTGTATTTGGAATTTAGGTTGAAAAGACGGCTAGATACAAGTTTCACTTGGTCAACTATTATTTCAATTTTAATTACTAAATTATTAGCAATAAAAGGTAACAAGAAATAATATAGCTTATAAAATGATACTTTCAATAATGATTTTGATTTGATCAGAAATTTGGTATCCTTAGCATGCTATAAATAGAGTCTTAACTTCTCTATTCTTATTTTTTCACTTGTTAAAGTTGTTACCAATAGAGGTCAGTCTCGATATGTATATACGTGGAATCTTCACACTATTGAAGAATTTTTATACTTCAAGAACTCATCATTTTTTCCCGTTACTCCCCTCAAATTCATCCTGCATCTTGTCCCACACCTATTTAGGTGTTTCCAAGTCCATGATTTTGGTAAAAATCTGATATGCAAGTCTTGAACGTAAGCAAGGGATGACTTTATCTTTCTTCCGCTTCTCCTCCTCATAAGGTTTGAAGTGAGCCATAGTAGGATTTTTCTCTCAATGGTGGTGGCTCAACTTAAGAAATTACAACGTTTTATAAACCTTGAGACCTTAAAAATAATTTCATCTTCACAACCCATATGTGATAGTTTTCACCATTAAACATTGGAATGGCATGTGAAGAATTGCTGCAAGTAAACATGTTTGCACCAGGATTGCTTGAAATACAAATCGCTCCAAAAGTCATTAGTGTTTGCACTTAACCTTATTGTGCTTAGCACTCAATACTTTTTTTTTTCTCACATCTCATAAGAAGCAAGCTCTAGGTACCACTTCTTGAAAATATTTTGTTAACTAAAATGTAGAAATAGTGAAACTTGCATATAGGGGTGCTCACCGGTTGGTTTGGTTCTAATCTAATGGAAATAAAATCTTAACAAATTAATTTTAATTGTTTTGAATTTCAAATTTTACTTGTCTATCCCGAACTGAACCAACATAACAATGAATGGGTTGATCGGTTTGGGTTATCGAATATCTAATTGATTATTTTTTAAAAATTAAAAAAATTTAAAAATAACATGATTTTGCTACGATTTTGATAAATAATGATGTCATAATACAATGTAAGTAACATATTTGAACTATTGACTTATAATCAATTAAATAATACCACAAATTATAAAAAAACAACACACGATTAATTGATTAAATTATAAAATTCCATCTATATATAATAATTAAAGGTAAATAAATTAAATTATCCAAAATTAACCTTGATTTTGAACTGAAATAAAACACATTAAAAAATTCAAAAAAACACAACAATATGTAAATTAAGCATTATAAAAATAATAATAATAAATATATAGTTTGTTTGGTTCGGTTAGTTTAGATTTGGAAAATAAGAATCCAATACAGGAACCAAGCAACATCAATTTTTAGTTGGTTTGATTCGGGACTAACTTAAACAAAAAAAAGCCAAACCAATTTAATTGGTTCCATTTGGATTTTCAGATTTGTTGGATGGATTTAGACTAATAAATACCCCTTACTTACGGAGAAATTAGAAAAATAAAAAATGGAGGAAAATAATCATTGAAATTCATAAGATGAGAATTCCCGTATATAGGCTTACAACTAATATAAAATTTCTAAACAATCTAATATTGTATCACATTTATTTGAAATTTAAATTAACTAACTAAAACAATAATAGAGCTGTATCTAAAACTTATTCTAAATTCAAAGTTCAAGTAAGAACAAATCTCAAAATATCTGACGGTTAGCTTTAAGTGGTAACTTTTAATTGATTAATTGCTTGGTTGAAAAATTGTTTATGAATGGAAATTTTAATTTCTTTAATATTATTTTGTTGGTGATGGTCTTTAGTATCTTTTGAATGGGAACCGAAATTGATAAAAATTTGATGCTATATTTATTGTGGGATTACAAGAAAATGATTTATTAGTGACTAAATTTAGTGATCAATATATAATATTCGTTGTTAATATGAGCCTCAGTAACACTTTAAATGACAACACCAAATCGGACACGCTGCAAAGATTTCACAGTAAACGTACGTTTTTGACATTATGTTATTCTTGGTTGTGTTCCTTGAAATTTATTGTTTTTCTTTCTCCTAGGAGAGTTGAAGATTCAAGTAGTGTAAAAGGAAGGAAAGGAAAGAGCAGGACTGAAATGGTGCGGCATTTGGTAGATGTGAATGTGCATTCTGGGGTTGGAACGAGCCATTGCAATGAGGGGAGAGTCATGTTACAGAGTTTTGGTTTTTTATTCATTTCTTTCATTCTCTCTAGACTAATGGCTATGTGGGCCCAATTGACTAGGTTGGATTAACTTTGAGTTGAAGTCCTAAGTCCTAACTGTTTCATAAAACTAAAAATGAAGAATTTAATCTTTAATATTTTTTTATAAAACAAATTGAATAACTAATTGAAAATTAAAAAGTTAGTTAAAAGCTAAAAAAATATTTTATTAAATCATAAATGTTTGATTAAATAACTTATTATATATCATTATCAATATCATATCATATGTATAAAAGAGGTAAAAATAATAAAATTTTACTTTAAATAGAAAAAGATTAAATAATACTTCAAGTAGAATTTCAAAAATGCTAAAAATTATGAAAATAATTTTTTTACCAAATAATTAAATAAAATTTAAGAAAAAAAATTAATAACTAACTAAAATACGTTGTGAAATGTAATAGATTAACAAATACTTTGATATTAACACACTAAGTCAACAATAACAATTGTATACTTTTTTGCTATAAAAAAATTGTCTATTTTGAAAAAAGGGAATAACGAGTTTAAGAGAGTTCATTTGATTATTACGAACTAAAATTTATAAAAATTGATTTAATATAAAAGTTATAGATATGCCGAGTTATACTTAAGGTTTGATAATTATTAAATTTGGGTAAATGGCCTATTTAGTTTCTAAATTATGCATTAACTACAATTTAGTCCCTATGTTTTTTAAATTATTAATTTAGTCCATAAATATGTAAATGTTACGACAAATTAATTAATTTAATCATTTATTATATGGTGAACTAATTTGTTAGTAAGGTGCATAGTTTCAGGACAACTCTGACATTAAGTGTTGTACTTTAAGCACTAAATTATCAATATGCTTAACGGTTGGATTATTTTGTCATAATATTTTCACATTTATAGACTAAATTGATAATTAAAAAATACAAGGATTAAATTGTAAGGAAATATATAGTTTAAGGATTAAATAGACTATTTATCCTATCAAATTTTGATTAATTCACATATCAAAATAAGATTAAATGCAAGTGAGGGGATCAAATGTTGCCAAGAACTACGAGGAGTTATGCTTAATTTCGTTAGATAAGACTTAAATGAAGCGCGCGCACACACACACATATGAGAAAAAAGATATTTTACTTCCTTATTGTCTAGAACCCACAAATCCTACGTGAGACTCAGAGACACGTGTCCACTATCCACGTCAGCCCTACTATAGGAGCACAAACACTTGACCCTTAGTAGTCGGGCCTCCCAACAGACAAATTATCTCTAACCCAACTAATTTTCAAATGTATTTGAATATCTTATCTATTGGCAGGTGTTAAATTATTTATAACGCCACATTATCTACAAGGTACGTCGACTATTATCTATAGGTCATAAATTATCTACAAGGCTAACAATATTCCCTACAAACAAGGACTAACACCCTCAGTCATCTACTATAAATATAGGTTTCATCGAACCCATTTACATGACTTGCTCACACACTCAGCACACGACAACAAGCGTGTGCCCCTCTCCTAACACACATTCTTATTTGAGCGTTAGATTTCTTTGTTTTATAGGTCCCCTCTCCTGTCGAAAGCACCTTTCTAAGTCAACATGTGAAGTTCGGGACCCGACTCAACCATGTCCATCCTAATGTAACACGGTTCTAGATTTGGGTAAGAACATTTGGCGCCCGCAGTTGGGCCACGATAAAACTTACCCCGTTGCCTCTCGTTAATCCTCTCACATCCATCCATGGTTAGCACTCGATTTGGTCTCAGACGCGAGACCCCCCTCACGGACTCCCATCCTCGTCTAGCAGCTATGATAGACACAAACACTCTACAACAACTCCAAAATCGCATAGTGGAGATGGAGCGACGCCACGAGGAAGAGTTGACAAAGCTAAAGGCTGACCATGACCAGGCAGAGGCTCGTGTCAGTCGTCCCCAAGGCGACGAGCAATCCGCCCACACCTTGCCTGAACGCACCCAAGGAGAATCACACCCCCGACACATAGGCAACACTGCAGATGATCTGAGCCTCTCCCACATGCACCGTCTAGCAGTACGGACAATCCATCAACATGCTTTTGTCGACCATATTATGGAGGCAGCCATACCCTTGGGGTGGAAACCACTCAACCTCGAGCTGTACGATGAGACAACAAATCTAGATGAGCATTTGGACGCCTTCCTGACATAGGCAAACCTCTACACCACCGGCAACGCGATTCTATGTCGTGTCTTCCCTACGTCCCACAAGGGGCGACATTGACTTGGTATGGTGGACTTCCACCTAGGTCCATAGACAGTTTCAACACCTTTGTCGAATGATTCAATGCATAGTACAATACTAGTAGGTCTCACTACATGACTTTGACCGCCTTGGCCAGTCTGCAACAATCAGACGATGAGTCCCTTAGAAAGTTCATGCATAGATTTGGGAGCATATCTGTTTGGATAAAAAATCTCAATCCCGAGGTAGCGTTGCATTCCATGCTCCTCGCCTTACGCCCTGACAAGTTCATAGACAGTCTCTGCAAAAAACCACTTGGTAGCATGGACGAACTATGTGAACGAGCCAAGGGCTACATCCAGATGGAAGAAATGTCCAGATTTCGAAATGAAGTACGCCAAGTCGGACAAAAGCACAACAAGCATAAAGCAAACATCAAGACCAACTCGCATAAGTCAGACAAGTGGCACAAGCTAGACAAGCACCAACCTCTCTCCAAAGGGCCCAAGTACGAACGTTACACACCCTAACAGCTAATTGTACCACAATCCTCGAGGAAGCATTCAATCTGGAGGTACCCATCTGGCTACCCCAGATGAAACCTCCGAGGACGGGGTTAGATGCAACCAAGTACTACAGGTATCACCGCTGTATTGGGCCATGAAGAACAAGATCAAAGAACTCATACATGCTGGGTACTTGGCCCGGTTTGTTAAGAAACTAGACAACCCCCAGGAAGGAGCAAGACCTGAAGGACATCAAGAGGAGTAGCACAGGAGTCGGGAAGCAGACAGGAGAAGAGCAGAAGATTGAGGCAGACAGAGACAACATCCACAATGGCGCTAGCGACCACCTCCACCAGAACAAGAACCCACCTAGCACATCAGAGGTGTAATCAACACCATCACTAGTGGCTTTTCCTATGGCTGACAATCCAACCAATCCCGAAAGTGGCACCTACATGCCATGTGGGGACATCGACATTAATTTTGTCAGCGCACCCTTGCAGCAAAGTCTTCCTCCTATCACCTTTATGGATAGGGACTTTAGGGGCATCAATCCCATCAACCAGGACAACCATGTAGTTATCTCAATCATTATAGCAAACTTAAAGGTGTCCAGGGTCCTCACATACTAGGGCAGTTCCACTAGCATCCTATACTAGAAAACCTTCCAGACACTAGAGGTCAAACTCGACACTGTCCACCCTCCACCCTCACGTTGGTCCACTCCTCGGCTTTGCAGGTGAGAGAGTCAAGACCAGAGGCTACATGGACTTGATGAACACCTTCAGTCATGGTAAGCTCTCTAGGAGCTTCACCATCAGATATTTACTGGTTGATGCAAACACATCATACTTTGCCTTAATTGGCAGGAAGACTCTCAACGAGCTTAGAGCCATACTCTCCACACCTCATTTGGCAATGAAATTCCTTACACTGGCAAGGGAGATTGTAAGTGTTAAGGTTGACCAAAAGCAAGCTTGCTATTGCTATGCAGAAATCCTGAAGGTAGCACCGTATCCTCCTATCTGGGAGTCGATCATGCCTCACCCAACAACAGATGAAGCCACTCAAGTAATGACAGTGGAAGAAGGGTCTCAAAGCTGAACCTTGACCATCTACCAATCTAGCTTGGACAGAAAATTTGACATAGATCGATGAGACGACACCTCCAATAATGCTTGAAACCCATTTAGGAGCTTGTCCAACTGTAACTCGGACCAAAATTGGGGCAGTGCACGCGGCTTAGCAGGGACCTCACCATTCATGAGCATTGACGCATTGCCGATGTGCTATGCAGAAATGCGGATCTATTTACCTGACAAACATCTGACATGTTGGGGATCCATCCTGGCATAATCTGCCACAAATTGACTATCTACCCCCAGGCCAAGCCAGTATTACAGAAGAAAAGGAAGATGGGAGAAGAGTAACGTAAAGCCATCAAATAAGAAGTCGACAAGCTCCTCCATGCAAACTTCATCATAGAGGTCAGGTTTTCCACCTGGCTCACCAACGTCATCATGGTTAAAAAGGCCAACGAAAAATAGAGAATGTGCACCGACTACACTGATCTAAACAGGGCATGCCCTAAAGACACATACCCTCTCCCCAACATCGACATGTTGGTCGATGGAGCGTCTGGATTCCAGGTGCTAAGCTTCCTGGACGTCTACTTCAGATACAACCAGATCATAATGCATCTTCCAGATAAGGAGAAAATGACATTCATAACTGAAGATGCCAACTTTTGCTATAAGGCCATGCCATTCGACCTAAAAAATGCAGGCGTGACATACCAATGACTAATGGCCCGAGTCTTCAAGCAATAGATCAGACGAAAAGTCGAGGTATATATGGATGATATGGTCGTCAAGTCTCAAAGCATACCCTAACATGTGGTAGACCTAAAAGAAGTCTTCAAGGATGTACGCAAATACGACATGCGCCTCAACCCTGAAAAATGTACTTTCGGGGTAGGCGGTGGCAAGTTCCTCGGCTTCATGATCACACATCGGGGGATCGAAGCCAACCCCGACAAATGCACTGCCATACTAGAGATGCACAACCCAATCAACATACAAGAAACTCAGAAACTCAACGGTAGCCTAGCATCCCTGTCCAGGTTCCTCCCAAAGCTAGTAAAAAAAGAGAAGCCATTTTACAAATTGCTCAAAAAGACTGAGCCCTTCTCATGGGATGAAACTTGTGAACAAGCCTTCTTGGCTTTCAAGAAAGCCATAGTCACACTGCAAGTTTTAAGTCGACCCAGGCCAGGAGCACCCCTGCACCTGTATCTCTCAGTGGCTGATGAAGCCATCAACTCAACCCTCGTACAAGAGGAAGGGAAACACCATCTCCCTATCTACTTCACCAGTTGGATGCTCCATGATGCTAAGAAGTGCTACCAAATGATCGAAAAGGTGGCACTAGCACTCATCACCTCGATACAACGACTTAGGCCCTACTTCTAGAGCCATCAAGTGGTAGTCAAGACGAACTACCTCATTAAGAAAATTTTGAGAAAGTCTGAACTCGCCGGAAGGATGGTATCCTGGTCTGTCGAACTTTCATAGTTTGACATCCAGTATGAACCACGTGGCCCTATGAAGACATAATTCATGGATGACTTTCTGGTAAAATTCACTAGAAATGACACAACCACCCTAGACTGGTGGACCCTTTATGTCGATGGTGCGTCCAACGTAAAAGGAAGCAGGGAGGGATCATCCTCAAAGGCCCTAACAATATCACTTTAGAGCAAGCCCTCAAGCTCAACTTTAGAGCCTCAAATAACCAGGAAGAGTACGAGGCACCCATTGTAGGTTTAAAGCTAGCAATAAAAGTCAGAGCCAAGCGGCTACGATGCTGCATAGACTCGCAGCTTGTCCAAGGATAGGTTGCTAATACACACCAGACCAAGGAAACAGTGCTGCTCAAGTACTACCACATAGCGAAGCCTCTCATCGACAATTTCCAATGTTTTGAAATGTATTACATCCCTAGGGAAAGCAACACCCGAGTGGACCTACTCTGTAAGCTGGCCAGCACCAATGAGGCCGGGCACCTTAAGACCATCATACAAGAGACACTCCAAACTCCCACCATAGAAGTTGAGGAAATTATGATTGGAGAAGAGGAGGAACCAAACTGGATGACCCTCTATAAAAACTTGTTAATATGGGGGGTCCTACCATCAAACGAGGACAAAGCTCAACGCCTCAAAAGGAAAGCCAGCTACTACATCATCCTAGATGGCGAGCTATTCAAAAGAGGGTTAACAACACCCCTGCTCAAGTGCCTAAACAGTCAACAAGCAGACTACATCATAAGAGAATTTCACGAAGGGATCTGCGGTCTCCATACTCGAGGATGCTCCTTAGCCACCAAAGCAGTGCGAATTGGCTACTGCTGGCCAACACTTAGGGCAGACACCCTCGATTTTACCAGGAAATTGTTAACTCGTTGGCAAGTGCACAAAATTTGTCACAAGTAGTAAAGTATTCAGAAGTCTGAGTGTCGAATCCACAGAGACTTTGTTTGTACTTAGATTGATGCAAACCCAATTTACAAGCAAGGGATAAGGAATTTAAAATAACAGATAAAGAAAGATAGGAGATACGATAAAGATTTAAAGATAAAGATAGAAGATAGAAAAGATATAAGATTTAAATTAAAAGATGATAAAGATAAAGATAAAAATAAAAGATAAAAAAGATAAGATAAGAAAAGTAAAAGATAAGAAAAATAAAAGATTAAGACGAAGATAAAGAAAGATAAATTCAGAATGTAATAATGTTGGGACCTAGTGTTAATTGTTATTCATGAGTTTTTAGTGCATTGAAAATTAGTAAGAAAATAGCAATGTGCCTCCAATTTATGGTTCTTTTTGTGGAAATTGTAAATATTTTTATTCTTGTGTGAATTTATAGAGTAGAAACTCCATTTTTGTGATCCAATGTTGAAATCAACTCAGTTTGTAGGCTAAAGAAGAAAGGGTGTGAAAAATTATTGATGAACTCGCTTAGCGAGGCTGATTGGCTAAGCAAGCCTCATTTGCTTAGCGGATGCAAAACTGTAGAAGAGGATAAGTCAGAGATCAGTGCACTTAGCGCGTAACTAGTCTACCCAACGAGGACGTTGTCTCTTATCGTGCTTAGTGCGCCCAAGCATGCTTAGCGGATTTTCACTTACTCTTGCTCAGCGAGACATGCTCGCTGAGCGCGCCTTCATGTGCTGAGAAGTTCAAGAGCCTTTAAAACACTGAGTTGGTGGGAAACCAAAGGTCACCAAGCTAGATCAAGCCATTGCTACGTGAAAACAGAGAGAATAAGGCAGAGAGGCTGGAGATAAGACATTCTTCTTCACCCTTTTCCATTTTCTTTCACAAAAATATTCATTTTCTTGTTTGTATGAAGCTTTTCATGTTAATGGAGGGCTAAGAACTTCATTGTTGGGGAGTAGTCTACTGAGAACTCTTAATGTAAACCTCTAACTATCTATTTAATGTTATTTTCTAGTGCTCTTTGCTTATATCTGTACTTATTTTACATGCTTGTGGCTTGATCATCTATTTGTATGTTTAGTTAGAATTTTGAGTATTGGAAAATGCTTTAACTCCTTAGAACTTGATAGAGCAAGCTAGAGGCCTGTGCAACTAGGAATAAAATTTAGTAATCTAGTATGTTTTGCACCGTATGCTTATTGCAACTCTTTTAGAACAAGTTTGTTGAGGAATCAAGAACAAAAGCTAAGAGAGTTAGACTCATTCTTGTGAGGAATCATGGTCTGAGTATTTACACGGTGCAAGAGCGCTATAATAACCTTAAATAGAGAAAAACCTTTTTATACGGCAAGAGAAAGTTCAGTAGAAAACTCCCCGACACATTTATCTTGATATTTATCGCATCTTTTACAGCTTTGAGTTTATTTCGTAAGTTGATAAGTAGAGTAGTGATTGTAGAAAATTAAACCATCTTTGAATCTTTATTTTATTTCCAAGTTAAAAAGTGTTTACATACTAAATATACATAATCTAGGTGAAACAAATTTTCTGTGGATACGATACCCGGTCTTACCGTTTAAATACTACTTGGGCAAATCTGTACACTTGTCGATAGGCGAACACCTAGCCTGTAACAGTCGTAACTTTGAATAAAGAAATAAAACTTAATAAATTAATAAATAAATAAATAAGTAAAAGTAAATAGGTCATAATTTCCCACTATATAAGCCAAATGTTAACCTAGAGCAGCTTTTAGAAAACACATTCTGTTCCTTTCTTCTTCTTCTGATGCACAAAAACCCTAACAGAGCAACCGGAGGAGGAGTTCTAGAGAGCACCAGAGACGCCACAATTGGGGATGAGTTATTCACGCCACAATTGAGCGACTACATCAAGGTAAGGAATGAGTTATTCACGCTTGGGGATTAGAATGAACATGTATGGGGATCCCTAGAGGACCAATTTTTGGGTATTTTGGGTTGCTTTTATAAAATTTTAATTCATGAACCCTTTCAAATTGAATTTTTCATATGCTAAATTGAATGTAATATCTATTATTATGAAATTCTATGATCTTGTTTAGTGCATATTGATATGATATTGTTTAGTGTATGTCATATATTTTTTTTAAATTGTCAATTGTTATTACTTGATTTATTTTGTATATTAACGCGTATGATTTTCATTGTTTGGCGCTTGTAATTTACCATTTTTTTTAGAATGTGTCAGTGAATTGTTATCATTGGAATGAAAAATTTGATCCAAATAATTGTATTCCTTTTTGTTTGTAATCATGAACCACGCATATGTACTGGGCTTTGTTGAACCGCGCACACACACACACACATATATATATATATATATATATATATATATATATATATATATATATATATATATATATATATATATATATATATATATAAAGTAGATATTAAACTTGCTGCCTCTATGTTGGTTTTCTACACACACACATATATATAAAGTAGATATTAAGCCTTTTGGGTGGAAGTACCAGCACGTGATTCCTTGCGTGGTATCGTTTTGCTGTTTGAGATTTCTATAATAATAATAATAATAATAATAATAATAATAATAATAATAATAATAATAATAATAATAATAATAAATAAAATAAGGTTATAGAAATTATTTGCTTTTTAGAAATAAATTAAATATTATTATAAAATTATTATTTTATTTCTTTTTAGTTATATATGTTATATAAGCTAGTAATTACAATTATTTCTTCATAAATGGCTGTACAATAGTTATGTTTTTCGTTCTAAATATGTTGTAAATATTCCTTCATCATTGGTTGTGCAGTAGTTACGGTTTCCGCTTTAATACTATTGCAAATATTATTTTATGTAATTATATGTGTTAATAATTGCAAATATTATTTCATAAAGGATGTGCAACAATTACGGGTTCTACTTTACAAATTTACATATATATACATATTTGTTAATTCATGTAACTTTACTATGACGTATTACATATATTATTACATATAAATATATTTATACACTATAAGGTTAGATATATTTCATTGATCATAATTTGTGCTTACCTATTAGTTAAATTCTTACTAGTTAATTAATCGAGACTTAGAGGTACATATCATTATTTTATCTTTAAATGTTTTGATTTTGTTAGTGCGTATATACTACATGAAATTCTTATTATTAATATATATATAATTATATATACATAGATTAATAAGTTTATATTCTAATATACTTACCTTAACCACGTATGTTTACGCTAATATTATGTTAATATATAAGTTGAATATAATATATTTATATATATATATATATATATATATATATATATATATATATTTAGTATTACATGTATGTTATATTTATTTGTTTATAAGTCTTGAAGTTAGATTTTGTATGTTTTTATTATTATTACTATACATTTTTTATTTAATTGTTAAGTATACTTTGTAATTAGTTAAATTTTGAAATGTTAAATTGTAGACATGAGATAGGATTGTAAATGAGTGTGTGATTAATACTTGTAGTGATATTACTTGTCTTGTGAGCTATGAGTTATACAATAACCCGACTGGTGTTTACCTCGAGAAAAGTTTTATGCGCAGTGTTAAAGGAAGAGTGTAGGATTCCTAGTTAGGATCTTCAAGGGTGAAACTGTAGCGCAACTTATTAAACATGTCTGAAATATAAGTGTGAGGTCATGGGTATCGTATAATTCATGAACAGTGTCTGCGTGCAAAAAAAATTATTTTAGTGGTTGGACCTGAATTAGGAGGGAGAGACCCTGACAGACTCTTCGGAGTGTAGGCCTTGGGGGTCACTCGGTTTGAGTGTTGCTTTAAGCTTGTGCCGATCCCACATGGTTAGAGCATTCTCGCCTGACTGGTCTTCCTATGATTTTACTTAGTGAGAGTGACCTGACATACCCATTGTGTGGTGCGTTTTTTTATGTACTCCTAAGCCCCCTAGTGTGGTTTTTCATTGATATGGTACCACATTGCATATAGGCTGGAGTCTTAGTATAATTGTTGCATAACACTTGTGTTGGCTTCCATTGAGTTAACAATTGTGGTTTGATATTATTTTCTGGAGTGTGTGAACTTGAATGGATGTGAATAATGTGTGTGATTTTGTGAAGTGGTGCTATTTATATAAATTCAACTTTAAGTATTATATGTTTTACATGCTCTAATGTTTTAGTATATATGAATGTGATAACTCATTCCCGGTGTGTATTTGTGTTTGGGCTGATTGCCATTTTGTTCAGGTGAGCCATCACATGATGAGTTCCACGCTAGAGATGGAGAGATTTAGTTTGTGATAGGGACATGCTCCGATAAGTGTGACATTGGGGCATAGGATTGTACTTTGCATGTTATAACTTTCGTGAATGATATGATTGCGTTACATTTTCTATTTTAGTTTTTTTTTATTCAGCATGGACGACCTTGTTTTGAGCCGGGATAACTTTGTTTTTATTCGAATAATTTCTACTATGTTTTCATTAAGTGAATGTGAACCCTTTATCTTTTGAAATTAATTTAAGGTCAACGTGTTTTAAAAAAAAAATTCCGCATGATTTTATTTCCTTTTATTCGTTGTTTGTGAGGGTAGAGGGTGTCACATAGCCTGCCTTATTTGCCTAATATGTATTATTTTAGATTTTTCTCCATCAATTTGGTGAATTTTTTCCTACCCACATATGTTAGAATACTTGCTCCTGATGTTTCATGATGACAAGCCTATTTTACCTATCTAACTCCCGAATGCCTTTGCAAAGACTCAATAGATAAAATGCATGAAGTTCTAATTCTAGATATTTGTTTTGATGCATGGACATAATGCAATCACTCTATGTCTAAAAATGATTTTATTAAGATAGCCCTTCCCTTTTAGTTATATTAGAAATTACCCTCTGTCAAGCGATTAATCTCTAAAATTGATGCATGTAAGACCTTCCTTGTATTCCTATTAAGGATTACCCTCTGTCGAGCACCTAACCCCTAAAGATGATGCAAGGATGAATGATACATGAAATTAAAATAAGAAAGAATAATATGAAAGAAAACACTTGTTTGCATTGATAAATATGAAGTGTACAATACATCTTTTAGCTTTTTAAGTCTTCCAGACCCTAACTAAGGGTTTGCCTTTTATAGCCATAAGGGGCCTTACACTTGAAAAAGAGTTTAGAAACTGATGGAAGAGAAGGGATGGAAAAAAGGACATATAAAGAAAGATTTCCCCCAATAGAAATACTCAGGCTTAGGATGTATTCATTAGAGAGCTTTGCGGAGAGGTGTCTTTTCTCCTTGGCTTGACTCCCTTTTTGTAGTTATTGGAGTGGACCTCAACCTGATGCAAAAAATCTTCTTTATTCATATTTTTTATATTTTCTGAATCTTTTTCGCTTTTAATCCCTCCTTTTCATATCTGTAATCCATAAATAAGAAAAATATTAATTCCTAACATTTAAGCCAAAAATAACTGCTAAATAAATATTTTTAAAGATATTTTTATTATAAAAAATAACTCATATTTAGCAGTTATCAAAATCTCTCAAATTAAAAACTTTGCTTGTCCCCAAGCAAAAACAAAAATGAGATCATGCTCCGAATCCTCCAACACTTTCAATAGCTGCAAATTTTCACATTCCCTTAGTTGGACCTTCTTACATTTGCCATGATTTTGCAATGGAAGCACAAACAAACATCCAGATAGAATTAGTTAGTGGCAAAAATCAATCAGGTCGGCTTGCCTCACTTTTCCTCACAAGGCTTTAGTGTTTCTCTTTGCGCACAACTATCTTGGGTCAGTGTTTAAAATTCTATGACTTGCAATTAATGTTCCCAATTTTTCACTTCGTCTCAGTTAAAGTTATCATGTTTACACTTGGTGGATCGTTAAGGACTTTTATTGGCTTGTAAATTGGCCTGGCTAATCAAAGAAATTATGGTTTTTCTGGGATTTCAAAAATTAGGGTTATAAGAGAGCATTTATCCTAGAAAAACTTCCACTTATTTTTCCTAGGCTTATTTATTTTTCAGCCTCAATTTATAGTTTTTTTAAAAGCACTTATGGCACCTATTTATTTTCTGCCTTTTTTAACAACACTTATGGCACCTATTTATTTTCTGCCTTTTTTTTTGAAACTTTGGGCTTACAAGCTTTTTGAGGGTGCCTTATTGTGTGATGTTTTACCTTCCTAAGACAATTTTCACCTTAACCCTCCTCTAAATTAGGGGCATATCATGACTAAAACCCTTATGCTCTCTTAAACCCTAAAACAAGGTAAGAGATAATTAAAGTAGGCTTAGGGGTTTTATAAAAGACATGATTATCATTTTTGGCTCAAATAAGGTGCAAGGGATAAATTTTTATCAAAGGTTGGCTTTTTGGCTGAGTGGCTAAAAATAAGAAGAAGGGCCTTGATCACTTTCACCTCATGTAATTAATCTAACAGTCTAAGAATGACACAAAATCAGGAAAATAAAAATAGATGTTCTCTCACAAGTAGGTTTCACACAACTCACTGGGACAAGACAAAGTTGTTGGCTTACCGTACCATGATTTCTTCCAGACAGACTAACCTTTTCTCTCTTTGTTGTGATTCATACTCCACTACTTGAACCGATGCTTGCCTTCATGGAACCAACATTTTCACAAAAATGGTATGCAGCATTTCAAGTGTTTGAGTCCTTCAGAAAAAGCTTTGGCAATGACTTCATAAATATCATGCAATTTTTATTCAATGACTGAATTTAAACTACTGGAATTAAATTGCTGAAATTAAAATGCACAAAATCAAAAATAAAGGAAAGAAATAACACATCTATCCTAAAAATAACACAATGCAATGAACTAAAAGAGAGATAGGGTAAGAATTCATGGGTTGCCTCCCAGTAAGCGCTTCTTTAACGTCATTAGCTTGACGAGTCAAATGCCTTCAAGGTGGCATGAAGGTCACATAAAACACATCTTCCTTGCATTTTTGCCTCTTAGCTAGAGACTCCATGAAACTCATGTATTCCAGAAACACCTTCCAAATCATTGCAAGAGAAGTGCTAGTGATCAAGGAAAGAATGACACTTAAGGCTTTCTCATGTTCTCCATGCCTTTCTTCCTTGACAATCAATTGATGAGGAAAGTTATTGACTTGGAGAATACTTTCTTGTGAATTTCTACTTGTAAGCACTTCTCCCATTGTTGTGCTTTCTCCTCACTTTTTTCTTTGTCTTTTTCTCTTGAATCATGCTCTTCTATAAGGCTTTCCTCATGAGCTTCAACCTCTAAAAAGTTTTCTTCCCTTGTGGCCACATATTTAGCCACTTCTTTTGCTAGCTTACCAACTTGAATTTCTAGACTTTTAAATGCTTGTTGAGTAGATTCAAATGATTCCTTGAATTGCATCAACAAATTATCAAGATTAGACATTCTTTCTTCTTTATATTGATTGTAGGGTTGTAACTCTTGCTCCCACTGACAATTTTCCATGGAGTAGCTCTTGCCAACATGAATTTCCTGATTTTGCATTGAGTTTTGATTAGGTTTAGAGCTAGCATGGTATGCCATGAATTCCGTAAACACACTCTCAAGATTAGGAGTTCTTTCTTCTTCATATTGATTGTAAGGGTATAACTCCTGTCCCCACCAAGAGTTTTTCATGGAGTAGAAATGACAGTTGTCATTGTAATGCTCTCCTCCACAAAAATTACAATTCATAGGTGGTGGGTGAGTGACCCTTGATCGTGTGCTGTCAAGATGCTCAGTTCACCTCTTAAAAAGATCTTCCATCTTTAAAATATCTTCCATGGATCAAGTTCTTCTGAGATTCCACTTGCAAGCATAGACTCAAAAGAAAAAGTTTTTTTTGGAATATAAGAGTGAATAAATAAAATTAATAAAAAAAATAGTTTTTTAAAAAAATAAAAATAAGAAGTTAAAAGATATGCAAACAACCAAGTACGAAAAACATAGTCCCCGGCAACGGCGCCAAAAACTTGTTAACTTGTTGGCAAGTGTACCAAATTTGTTACAAGTAGTAAAGTACTCGAAAGTACGAGTATCGAATCCACAAGAACTTTGTTGGTACTTAGATTGATGCAAACCCAATTTACAAGTAAGAGATAAGAAATTCAAAATAACAGATAAAGAAAGATAGGAAAGAAGATAAAGATTTAAAGATAAAGATAGAAGATAGAAAAGATAAAATATTTAAATTAAAAAATAATAAAGATAAAAATAAAAATAGATGATAAAAAAAGATAAGATAAGAAAAGTAAAAGATAAGAAAAAATAAAAGACTAATATGAAGATAAAGAAAGATAAGTTTAGAATGTGATAATGTTGGGACCTAGCCTGTCTTATTTGCCTAAGATGTATTATTTTAGATTTTTCTCTATCAATTTGGTGAATTTTTTCCTACCCACATCTGTTAGAATACTTGCCCCTAATGTTTCATGATGACAAACTTATTTTACCTATCTAACTCCCAAACGCCTTTGCAAAGACTCAATAGATGAAGTTTTTATTCTAGATGTTTGCTTTGATGCATGGGCATAATGCAATCACTCTATGTCTAGCAATGATTTTATTAAGACACCCCTTCCTTTTAGTTCTATTAGAAATTACCCTCTGTCAAGCGATTAATCCCTAAAACTGATGGATGTAAGACCTTCCTTGTATTCCTATTAAGGATTACCCTCTGTCGAGCACCTAACCCCTAAAGATGATGCAAGGATGAATGATACATGAAATTAAAATAAGAAAGGATAATAGGAAAGAAAACACCTATTTGCATTGATAAATATGAAGTGTACAATACATCTTTTGGCTTTTTAGGCCTACCAGATCCTAACTAAGGGTTTAGCCTTTCATAGCCATAAGGGGCCTTACACTTGAAAAGAAGTTTAGAAACTGATGAAAGAGAAGGGATGGAGAAAATGACATATAAAGAAAGATTTCCCCTACTAGAGATACTCAAGCTTAGGATGTATTCATTAGAGAGCTTTGAGTCTCTTGGGTGGTGTTATGAACGAAAATATAATTCCTAGCTTTCGAGACCTAGGTGTCTCCAGAACAAGGTAAGGAGGAAAAGATCGTATTATTGCTTGCCCATTAGTTACAGTGTTTCATCATATATATAGAATTGCTACCACAACTACTAATGGTGCTTTTGGCATATTTGCCTTGGAGGAAACAGACGAAATTACAAAAGAAAAAGCAAATATGCTCTTAACGGAATTGGTGCCACCTCAGCCAACTAAAAGGAATTGCAAGGTGACGATTGCATTGCTGAGGACCATGCTTGTCACTCATTTTGCCACAAAATCCTTCAGGTACTGTGGCATAGTAATTTCCCTTTTTGTCTCTTCTTTGCTTGTTCCTATGGTTGCTTTTGGTTCCTTCTCTTGCATTGCTGTTGGTTTTAGCTCTGATATTGGCTCTGTCTCTGCTTCCTGTTGCTTCATGTCTCTGGTTATAACATTCCCATGCGCATTGAAAACAACCTTGTCCTCAAGGTTGTAAGTATCCTTGAGTATGCGCCAAGGTTCCCACGAAGTGTCCTCCGGCAAGAGGCCGGACCATTGAACCAGCACGAGCAGTTGGCAATCGTCTCCGGAACCGGACCATTTGGAATCCAGTATAGTGAGGGGTGTTACAAGTGGGTGATTGTCTTCTGCTGACTCAGGTAGCATAATGGGGGTTTCCAGTGCTGATAATGGTGGATTATAAGGCCGGAGTAGGGAACAGTGGAAGACGGGGTGTATGCGTGAAGGGGGGGGGGGTAGGTTAAGCTTATAAGCATTTGGGCCGAGCTTTTGCATGACTTGGAAGGGGTCGTAGTATCTTTTTGCAAGTTTCATGTATGGGGCGCCCGTGGCGGTTGATTGGCGTCGTGGATGGAGTTTTACCAGAACCATGTCCCCTTCGGTGAAGTGGAGCTCGCGGCGGTGCTTATCTGCAAGTTCCTTCATGTGTTGTTGGGCCTTGAGCAATTTGTTTTGCAAGATTTTGAACATCGAGTCGCGATCAGTCAACCAGGTGTCGACAGCGTCTATATTTGAATTTCCCGCCACGTATTGAGGAATGTTGGGTGGTTTCTTCCTGAAGGTAACCTTGTAAGGAGACATGCCTGTCGCGGAGTGGACGGAGGTGTTGTAGGACCACTCCGCCCACATGAGGAAGCGACCCCATGTTGATGGCTTGTCGTGAACGAATGCCCTGAGATATTGTTCAATGACTCTGTTCATCACCTCCGTCTGGCCGTCCGTTTGGGGGTGATAAGTAGTGCTCATCCTAAGGGTTGTGTCGCTAAGCTTGAAGAGCTCCTACCAGAAATGGCTGATGAGCAGAGGATCCCTATTAGAGACGAGACTTCGTGGGGGACCGTGGAGCTTACCAGAGACTTCCATGAACACTCTAGCAACTCTGAAGGCTGTATAGTGGGTAAGCAGTAATCCCAGGTGCACGCCTTTGGAGAATCGATCAACAATTACTAGTATAGTTGTGTGGCCTTGATATGGAGGGAGGCCTACAATGAAGTCGAGGGATAGATCCTCCCAGGGTCTCGCCGGCACAGGTAACGGGCATAGCAGTCTGGTGCTCTTGCGATGATCATTCTTAGTTTGTTGGCATACCAGACAAACAGAGACGAAGAGTTTGATGTCCTTCCTCATAGATGGCCAAATAAAGTTCTCTCCGACGCGTTCCGTGGTCTTTGCAACGCCCATGTGGCCCCTAGTGGGTGTATTGTGAAATTCAGTGATGATAGTGTGTATGATTGGGGAGTCCTTGGGTAGCCATAAATGCCCTTTCTGCAAAATGATCTCCTGATGGATCACACAATCTGGGTAAGCCTCAGGAGTGTCTTGAATACGATGACGATAGTCCAGAAAGGTTGGGTCCAGATTCATCTCCTTCTTTAGTTCCTGCAAAAAAAAAAAAAAAAAGAATTAGGAATTGTAAGAAGGAGGAGTGTGGCAGCATTGGGTTATGACTGCCTTGATAATGCATCCATCGCGGTGTTCGCCCAGCCGGCCCTGTACTGGATGGTGAAATCATAACCCAAGAGGCGGGTCAGGTAGCGGTGTTGTTCAGGTGTCTGGATAGCTTGCGTCATCAGCTCCTTAAGGCTGCGATGGTCCATCAGGATTACGAATTGGTGACCAAGGAGATATTGGCACCATTTTTTAACGACCGCCGTGATGGCGGCGAGCTCCCTGACATAAATGGAGGCGCGAAGGAGGGCGGGGCAGAATGGCTTGCTAAAGAAGGCGATGGGGTGATTTCTCTGGGAGAGTACCGCACCCATGTCGACACCGAAGGCGTCTGTTTCCACGAAAAAGGGTAGGGAAAAATCCGGCAAGTTGAGTACCGGGGCTCGACATAATGCATCCTTGGGCTGATTAAAAGTCGTAGTTGCGCGGTCATTCCATTTAAAAGAGTCTTTGGCTATGAGGAGGGTCAAAGGTGCAGCGATGGAGGAGTACCCTTTGATGAATCTCCTGTAAAAGCCAGAGAGACCGAGGAAACCCCGCAAGGCTCTGGCAGACTGTGGATTGGGCCATTGTTGTATGTGTTGGATCGAGTGGCCTCAGAATAATTAAGAAGGGGGGAGGGTTGAATTAATTATTCCTAGAACTTTACCAATTAAAAATTACTCTTTTAAGGCTTTTACTAAATTGTTAAGAGAAAGAGGAGTAGAAGAGAAACTTATCAGAAAGTAAAAGCGGAAATTAAATGCACAACGGAAAGTAAAAGAGTAGGGAAAAAGGAAACAAACACACAAGGATTTTTATACTGGTTCAGCACAAACCCGTGCCTACCTCCAGTCCCCAAGCGACCTGCGGTCCTTGAGATTTCTTTCAACCTTGTAAAAAACCTTTTACAAGCAAAGATCCACAAGAGATGTACCCTCCCTTGTTCTCTTTGAAACCCTAATGGATGTACCCTCCACTAGAACTGATCCACAAGAGATGTACCCTCTACTTGTACCACAAAGGATGTGCCCTCCAATGTGTTAAGACAAAGATTTCAGGCTGTTAAACCTTTGATACTTTGTGAATGGGGATACAAAAGAATTCTCAGGCGGTTAAACCTTTGAACGCTTTTGTATTAGGGAATGGGAAGAATCAAAAGAATTCTCAGACTGTGTCGTTTTGAATTCTTTGACAAGGGAGAAGGGAGACACAAAAGAATTCAGGCGGTTAGTCCTTTGTTCTTTTGGAAAAGGGAGAAGAGAGACACAAAAAGAATTCAGGCGGTTAGTCCTTGGCGAATTCTTTTTGGCAAAGGGACAAGTGAATGAAAAGGATGAATAACACAAGTTTTCAAGGTTTAGAAAACCAGAAAACTTCAGAAAGCTTTTGGTACAAAGAAGAAGAAGAAGTTTAAAGAGATTTTAAGAGATTCAAGGCTTGTAAAAGATTGTATGATTTTGTTAGAAAAATTGGAAAATGATTGATCCAAAATGCAAAACAAAGCCTTGCTTTTATAGACTCTTCATGTCTGATCAAGAAGACCATTCGGAAGAGTTATAACTTTTAGAAAAACTTAAAAACCATTTGAAAAAGTCAAAACCTTTTTGAAGAGTTACATCTTTAGATTTTTCAGAAACAAACACTGGTAGTCGATTACCAAATATGTGTAATCGATTACACAAAGCTTTTGGAGTGAAACAATGTGACTCTTCACATTTAAATTTGAATTTCAACGTTCAAGGACACTGGTAATCGATTACCAAAACATTGTAATCGATAACAGCCTTTTGAAAATATTTGGAACGTTGTAAATTCAGTTTGAAAACATTTTCAAACTTATTTTGCTACTGGTAATCGATTACAACAATATGGTAATCGATTACCAGAGAGTAAAAACTCTTTGGTAAAGGTTTTGTCAAAAACTCATGCGCTATTCAAAGTTTTGAAAAAACTTTTTAATACTTATCTTGATTGAGTCTTTTCTTCATTCTTGAATCTTGATCTTGATTCTTAAGATCTTGAATCTTGAATCTTGATTCTTGATTGTAGGCTTTCTTCTTGAGTCTTGAATTCTTCTTGATTCTTGAACTCTTGACTTGTTCTTGATTCTCTTGAGATGGATGTTCTTTGATTCACTTGAGATGGATGTTCTTTGATTCACTTGAGCTTTTTGTTCATCATCTTTTGTTGTCATCATTGTTATCATCAAAACACCTTTGAATCATCGTTGATTCATCATGAAGCTTTTCTTCCACAGTATGGTCGTGATCTTCGCCGGTACCAGTGCAACCCCATGTTGGGAGACAATGTGACCCAGGTATTTGACCTCTGTTACAGCAAAAATGCACTTCGAGAGCTTCAGGAAGAGTTGATGGGTGTGGAGGACCTCGAAAGTGGTTCGCAGATGTTCGAGGTGTTCCGGGAATGACTGGCTATAGATGAGGATGCCATCGAAGAAGATGATGACGAATTTGCGTAAGCAAGGACCAAAGGTGGAATTCATGGTTGCTTGGAAGGTCGAGGGCGCGTTACACAGACCAAAGGGCATGACTAGGAATTCGTAATGACCTTGGTGTGTTTTGAATGCAATTTTTTCGATGTCGGATTCCGCCATGAGAATTTGGTGGTAGCCTTGCATTAAGTCGAGCTTTGAGAACCATTTCTCGCCTCCCAATTCGTCCAAAAGCTCATCTATTGTGGGAATGGGAAAACGGTCCTTGATTGTCAAGGCGTTTAAGGCTCTGTAGTCCACGCAAAAACGCCAAGAGCCGTGTCTCTTTTTGACCAAGAATACCGGCGACGAGAAGAGGCTCGTGCTCGGTCGAATGATGCCGGACTAAAGCATTGTGGTAACTTGAGCCTCAATTTCTTGTTTCTGGCAAAAAGGATATCTATAAGGTTTAACGTTTACAGGAGTGGCGGAAGGGTGGAGGTGAATGCGGTGGTTGGTGGGCCGCGATGGGGGTAATGTGTGGGGAGTTTGAAAGAGAAGGCTGAATGTGTTGATGAGGGATTGAATTTCAGGTGGTGTGTGTGGAGAGTCAGGGATGGAGGTATCAATGCGAATATGGAAGAATTCGCTAACACCGTCAGTCTGGAGCATACGGCGAAGCTGAGGTGGGGAGATAGCTTGATGGTCACGGGAGGAGTCACCACTGAGCTCGATGATTGTCCCATTATGAACAAACTTCATGGTTAAGGTGTTGTAATCAGTCAGGATAGGGCCCAAGGATTTTAACCAATGGATGATGAGAACGACGTCGGCACCGCTTATTGGCAAGACATGGAGGTCCGTTTTGAAGGTATGGCCTTGTATGCGAATGGAAGTAGCAGAACAGAGTTTGTGGCATTCAAGTTCATTCCCGTTGCCAACGAGGACTCGCAGAGGCGGTGTGGGGATGGCGGTGAGGCCCAGGTGGCAGACGAGGCGAGCCTTCATGAAGTTGGGCATGCTGCCGACGTCGACGAGGATCACGACGAGCTGACAACCGATGTGGCCCAATAGCCGTAGGGTCTCCGAGGCGGAATGACCCGAGAGGGCATAAAAGCTAATTTGGGCTTGGGGCGGTTCGGGCCGGGTCGGGTCGTCGGGTTGCGGGTTAGGGTCAGGGTTCGGATTTGTGTTAGATAAATTGGGTTGAGGGGTTTCGTCTGGGGGCTCTAAGTCTGCAATGAGAACGAAGAAGCGTGAGGCGCAACGGTGGCCCCGCATAAATTTCTCGTCGCAGTTAAAACAAAGGCCCCGCTCGCGGCGGCTTGCCATCTCGGCCGGGGTAAGGTGCTTCAAAGGTATAGATGGGGGTTTGGGTGGAGGGGGTAACAGGGTTAAGGTTAGCGGAGGGGTCGAAGACAGAGGAATGGTAGGAGGGTTAGGGGAAAGGTAAGGGTGAGGGCTTGGGGTGCCGCGGTGTCGTGATGGGCGGCGGGTGTCTACCAGCTTTTCTTCCTGGAGTCGGGCGAGGCCCGTGATGTGGACCATGTGAGAGGCTAGAGCATCTGAACTTCACGGCGAATGTTAGGGTCTAATCCTGAAATGAAGCATCTCAGAAGGAGAGAAGGTGAGACCCCAACGATTCGATTGGCAATGGCCTCGAATTGGCTAAGGTATTCTGTCACCGTCCCTGTTTGAGTCAGCTTGAAAAGGAGGCCAGTAGGGTCCTCATATGGCGAGTGGGAGAAGCGAGCGTCAAGGGCCTCGAGGAAACTCTGCCACGTCGTTAGCTGATGGTTGCACATAAGCCATTGGAACCAAGCCAGCGCTGGCCCCTCCATGTAAAAGGAGGCAATGGTGAGGCGCTTCGAGTCCGGGGTAGAATGGGAAGCAAAGAACTATTGGATTCTGAAAATCCACCCAGATGGGTCTGAACCATCAAAACGTGGAACATCAAGTTTCATTTTGTGTGGATTACTGGTGTTTGCAGGTGAAGGGTTGGCTGAAGAGGAGGAGGGTGAGTGGGTGTTGGTGCTGGTTTGTTCGAGGTTGGCGACTCAAAGGAGTAGATCTTCAAGCTTTTCGGTAACGTGGATTTGAGAGGCTGCGAGTTTAGAGATGGCATCTTCAATGCGGTCCAGAGTGGATTTATCGTGTGCTGCCATGGGAGGGTGAAGATGAAAGCACCAGAAATGTTATGAACGAAAATATAATTCCTAGCTTTTGAGACCTAGGTGTCTCCAGAACAAGGTAAGGAGGAAAAGATCGTATTATTGCTTGCCCATTAGCTACAACGTTTCATCATATATATAGAATTGCTACCACAACTACTAATGGTGCTTTTGGCATATTAGCCTTGGAGGAAACATACGAAATTACAAAAGAAAAAGCAAATCTGCTCCTAACGGAATTGGTGCCACCTCAGCCGACAGAAAGGAATTGCAAGGTGATGATTGCATTACTGAGGACCACGCTTGTCACTCATTTTGCCACAAAATCCTTCAGGTATTGTGGCTTAGTAATTTCCCTTTTTGGCCTTTTTGTCTCTTCTTTGCTTGTTCCTATGGTTGCTTTTGGTTCCTTCTCTTACATTGCTACTAGTTTTAGCTCTGATATTGGCTCTGTCTTTGCTTCCTGTTGCTTCATGTCTCTGGTTATAACAGGTGGTGTCTTTTCTCCTTGGCTTGAATCCCTTTTAAAATAACTCATATTTAGCAGTTATCAGAAATGCAGACTATGTCAAGAGTTTACAAGCATGCCACACACTCCTCCTAACAACCTTCACAGTCTGAGCTCCCCTTGGCCCTTCGCCATGTGGGGATTGAACATACTAGGACCACTCCCATAGGCCCTAAGAGCCGTCAAATACTTACTAGTCGCCATTGACTACTTCATCAAGTGGATAGAAGTAAGACCACTTCAAGACATCACGGCCAGCAAAGTGGAAAAATTCATCTGGTTAGACAGGACTTATACTTCAGTACGTCATCCCTCACCCACTCACAACCAGCAACGACTGGGGTGGACGACGGGGACCCAACACTCAGGGTATGTTGTGCGTGGGGAGGCACTCTCACATATCCATTGCCAGTACCTCTTCTCACACCCCGAAAAACAGATGGGGGAAGGATCACAGTAACCAGGACAGGCTCCCCTGTAGCAGCAAAAGGCAGTGCCCCTCCCCGAGGGCGAGAAGTGCCCCCACCAGTTCGACGCAAGGTCTTCACCCTCTCCGAGGAAGGGGACTCGCTATTAGAGGCCCCTGGAATCATTGTCGCCCAGTCCGATGGCGAAATTAGACAGAAAAATGACATTGTGGTAGACAGAAGTACCTTTAGAAGTCAAAAGGGGAAGGAAGGGAAACCGAAAGCTGAGAAAGCACAAGGAATCAAGAATGAACAAGAGCAAGCAAGGAAGCAAGAAGACAATGAATAGTGGCCCAAAATCAAACGTCCACTCCATTTATAGGGGAGTTGGACTTTTCGGTAACTGGCGGGAGCTAAAGAGATGCCCTAAAATTTCGTATCATAATGTTCCCCCATTCACACATGACCATTACTCCAGTATGTGCCCACTCCGCGTGTAACACATATCCAAGATTATTACGCATGTCACATGCGCCTGCTACAGCAGAGAGCTATTACGTGTTGTCTTTAATGCACTCTCCAACGGTCGGAAAAAAGGCAGAGTTGTCAAATTCGATGACTTACCTTACCTGACCCGCCAAAAACACGACCATCACGGACAATTTGACAAAAGCAGCCTGGACAACACATGTCCAGGCTTGGGGGGCTTGAGAAGCCACATCGACCTGCAACTCTCACATTTGTTAAGGCTACCATGGTCGACACCGGACAACACTTATCCAAACTTGGGGGCTTGACAAAGTCGTCACCCTCTGCTTTTCAAGACTACTACCTCAGACATCAGACAGACACCCTCAACAAACTCCCTCATCACAGGATAATCTCTTACAACACTAGACAACCTCTTTCGCCCGCAAACTGTCTCAGAGCTTGGGGGACTTATGTATTTTCCAGGACCCACAAATCGTACGTGGGATTCAGAGACACATTTCCACTCTTCACATCAATCCTACTATAAGAGCACAAACGCCTGACCTTTAGCAGTTGGGCCTCCCAATAGATATGTTATCTCTAACATAACTAATATTCAAATGTATTTGAATATCTTATCTATTGGCATGTATTAAATTATTTATAACGCCATATTATCTACAAGGTATGATTAATTTCTACCTTTATCTTTAATTCAAATGTTTATCTCTAATATTATCTTTAAGCTCCCAACTATTATCTATAAGCCAAAAATTATCTTCAAGGCTAACAACAACCCTTATAAACAAGGACCAACACCCTCACTCATCTACTATAAATATAGGTTTCTTTGAACCCATTTACACAACTTGTTCACACACTCAGTACACGACAACAAGCCTGTGCCCCACTCTCTCTATCTCGCTCACACGAGCTACTTTACAACATTACTTGCTTTATTCACCTAACACACATTCTTGTTTGAGCGTTGAAGTTCTTTGTTTTATCCCTCTGTCAAAGACACCTCTCTAAACCGACATGTGAAGTTCAGAACTTCACTCAACCACATTCACCCTAACGCGACACAGTTCTTGATTTTGGTAAGAATAGTTCCTCCAATCTTTTTTAAAAGAAAAAAAGTCTTATATTTTGATTTTAAATATAAATAAAAGTTAATTAACTTTGACTTATTTAATGAGATTATATTTAATTTTTTTTTATTTAATAGAATTAAATTTTTTTATGTTAATATCAAGTTTTAATAAATGATAGTTTAAGAAAAAAAAATCCTTTAAGGCAGAGCTCTCGGTCAGCGTGATTTGGTTTTATATTAAAAGAAATGGACACCCACCGCTACCACATGGACGTGGTGTCTTAGAACAGTAGAGAATGTGGCCATCATGAATTGAATCTAGCCTCTCTGCCCTCCTGCCACCCTTTCTTTACGTAACATGCACATATGGAATGGAAATTATTGCTTTGATCCTTATTTCATTTTAATTATTTTATGAGTGTGCGTGAGAGATAAGAATAAAATAAAAGAAATACGAATGTTAAGATTGTATTTGTTTTGCAAGGGGGCCGGAGTCCGCTAAAAAAAATCCAAAATGAAAGCTTGCAACTTTTGATAAAAGAGAAAATGTCTAAAAAATAGTTAATTTTATTTTTATTCTTTGTAGTTTTTGTTTGATATCTAATTTTATTAATATATATATATATATATATTATTTCTTATCATTAAATTTATTCTGTTCATGCGATAAACATTTTACTGACACATAACATAATTTGATTAAACCACATTATCACTTAACCGAATAAATCTAATAATAAAAACTAAAATTATGTATTTTAATAAATTAAAGACTAAATAAAAAATTTCATTTGTAGAGATCAAAATTAAAATTAACTAAACTTTTAGAAATAAAAACATATTTAAACAAAGAAAATTGTCTCGCGTCTATAGTGCATGCATAATATTTATGATTATTATAAACATGCATGCACTTACTTTCTCTTCCTTTTCATTTTCATTTTATTTTGTTTATATATCTTTTTTTTCTTTTTTATTATATCACATATCATGTCTATTAATTTTCCAGTCTATCTTTTCCTTCTTTGTATTTCTCTTTCCTTCGTCCCAATCAACTTAAAATGAGGTAGAATTTTAAATTTTCCTTATATTAATCTTCACAAGTTTGTAAAGCTTAAGGGCACCATTAAAATTTTAACTATGATTTATTGATCTTTAAGTCCTTGAAGTATTTTGAGTTTTGAATCACCAGTTGCTTACAAACACTTGAACGGATGGTATCTCCATTCAAGGGCAACATGGTGTCCTTTAAATTTTATGGAGCGCAAAATGAAACACTCTCGTTTAATATATATGACCATTTGGTAAAACAGTATCAAAGAATATATGGTCCATTCGTGAAACAATATATACATGGCATCAACTATATTCATGTATAGTTTCTTTTACCTCTCTTTTATTTTATTTTTCTCTCAATCCCTATCTTCTTTTAGTATCACACATCACATATTTGAGAATTTAAAATAAAATAAAATAAATATATAATAAAAATAAAAAAGTAATTCCGATTTCAAAGATGGCTTTTTAAAAGATAATTGAGAGTTTCTATGGTAATTCTAATAATTTGCAGGATTTTGATAATGTTAATTTTTTAATCAATCAAATTACATGTGATTTTCTCATTAATTAATTTTTTGTTTTTTTCAAAGTAGTCCTTGATTACTATTTTTTTTAAAATTTTAACATTGCAACTTTTTTAAATTAAAAAAAATATGATTAAAGATAACTTTAGAAGTCTGAACTATAAAATGTCTTTAGTTATTTTTAACACTTTTTATAAGAAAATCTTTTGAGATTTATGGTTTAAAAATTTCTTATTATTGTTTCTTAAGCATAGGTTTTATAAAAAGTGTTGAAAGTAATTCAAAAGATTTTAGAGTTCACACTTCTAAAGTTATCTATAATCATATTTTCTAATCTAAAAAAGTTACAATTTTAAATTTTTTAAAAATAATAATGAAAGACTAATTTGGAAAACAATAATCAATAAAAAAATATAATTTGATTGATTGAAAAATTAACGATATTAAAATCCCCAAATTATTAGATGACCATAGATATTCTCATTTTTTTTTATCCCCGAACTTGGTATGACCCTTTCTAGCCCTTTGAATTAAATATTGCATGGCCGGCTGATAAGTGAGCCTTGACTCTTGACGGTCATGGGTATCAGAATAAATCCTATTAGAGCGTTAATTCAGTGTCTTGTTCTTATATATTTTCTTGAACTGATGATGATTGATGAGCTAAAAGCTCTATATTTTCTGTCTTCCCCATATGCTTTATTTTCTGAGTTTCAGTTGAATGAAAATGATGCAGCATTGTATAATGTCTTATTATTTTTTCTAATATACAGCCATGAATCGTGTCTAAACTAATATAATAAGACGCATCATTTTTCTCTATCACAAGACCTGTGACGTCTGAGGATGATCCACACATACTTTAAATTAAAGTCACATGGCATCATTCCTAAGGGTCAAAAAGTCCTTAATTAACCATCAAAGATTAATCCAATTGACAAAGACGTACTCATATGTCACAAAAACATGGATTCTAATTTGATTGTTAATGTGA
Source organism: Glycine soja (assembly GCF_004193775.1). Classification (NCBI taxonomy): domain Eukaryota; kingdom Viridiplantae; phylum Streptophyta; class Magnoliopsida; order Fabales; family Fabaceae; genus Glycine; species Glycine soja. The sequence continues at coordinate 26,829,764 of NC_041017.1, read as the reverse complement.
GAATCTTATTGATGAACAATCTCTCTAAGTATCTTTGCCAATGCTTAGTGAGCCTTGAAGCATATTCTTATCCCGGTAAACTCTCAAAATTTATCTATCCTAAACTTTACCATACATAAGGGTCAAGCTTTTTAATAATTTTCTCTACAAATTCTACCCTAAGAAAAGTATTGGTTATAATTAAGCCATGCTTAATTAAAACCAACTCCATTAGACCTATCTGAACTCTTTTAAAAAATGATAAAGACCAGCACAAAATTTTGCAATTTATGTCTCATTGATAAAAATTATTTGATCAATTTTTACCAGCATTGCTAGTAGTTATGGGTATAGGGTTCAAAAGATCCAAAATGCACATGCAGTGGCGGTGCAATAAATGGAAGAATTCTTGCTTGCAAGCCTCTCCGGATGCATTGCAGGGCCAACTTGCCTAGCCCGACTTGTCTCAATTGGCTATGAGCAGGCAGTATCTGATGCTTAATTTGAAGCACATGCAAAATGACAATGTTGTTTCCTTTACAAATTCAGCAGCACCATACCTTCTGTAAAACAACAGGCTTATCACAATTCACAATAGTCCATCACAAGTTGCATAACAATAAAATTGATTTTGATAGTTACATAGAAGTGTTTTTAAGGTTTGCACCGGAAAATTAGGATCTATTTTACACTAAAAAAATACAATAATAATAAATAGAGAAAAATAGATTTGTGTATCCGAATACGCGCTCTTGAGTAACAAAATATTTTTTCAATATAAGTGTATCCACATTGAGACATATCTTTGCGATCAACTCTTTGATGAATGGAACTAAGTCCAAAAGTAGGCTTATTTTTCTAGTTTTTTTTGGTAAACTTTGCCTCACATAGATACTTCTATTTATAATGTTAAAAAGATATGAATTTAAATCTTTTTCAAAGAAAAAATGAAAAATTTTATTTAAAATAATTTCATAACTCTTTACCTTTATAAAAATAATAACTATCTCATATCTTTTATTTTGAGAAGATAAAGATAATTTACAATTAATCACATGACTAGTATTAATCACATGATCTGGTCTTGATATACAACAATATAATATTATTTTATTTTATGGACAACTTTCACATTTATAAAATAATACTCATTTTTTATATTAATTATATTTTTTGTGCTAGAAAAAATATAATAATATTCCACTAAAATAGTTATTTGATTGAATTAAATATTCTAATTTAATTATCAAATAATTTTTTTTTTCAAAAAGTGAAAGACTCACTTGTGTGTGACCCACTAGGTTGAATATTAAAGAAGAATAATGTAGGCATCTAGCAATACTCCTTAACATCCAGATAGTATGAAATAATATTTTTTACCTTCAAGAACTAATAAAAGAATAATGTAATATTTTCTTTCATCACGTATAACTCAAGGTTAACTCTAGAGTATAATATTATTGTCTAACTCTAATAAGCTAACACATTAAATCAATGAATGACTTAAGAAACTTTTTTCTTCTTTCATTCAATTTCCCTGGCCAAGATCTTAATTTTATCATAAAGCTCATACTCATTACTTAGAGTTGATGAATTTTTTCTTGATTAATCATTAATTCCACAAGTATTTAATCCTATCCAATATTCATTTAACTAGTGTCCTAAGACATTAGCTGTCTGAACTTAAAATGTAACAAATAACTTATTAATTACTATGATAATCTAATGTCAAAGGAAATTATTATATTTTTTCTTGAGAACTTTCTATTGACATATTAAGGTAATATTAACCATTAGAAATTCTCAATTGAGTGAATTCAATGATGACATCTACATATACATCATCTATATATGCAATTTAATAAATCAGATCTAATAATCTTTATCTAATAAAGATCATCACATATATATTGATTTATCCAGATTATTGATGTCCTATTCATAATAATTCTACAAGAACAATTTAAATTAAAATTATAAAGAATTTATTTCTCATTATTATAATTTTTATCATAATAGCAGGTCTCTAATTTTAATTATAAACTTGTCAATTTAATAATTTAATAAAATAATAAATATGATAATAAAATAAAAAAAAATTATTTATTAAAATTAATAATACGATGGATAAAATCTTATGCATACATATTTATCCAAACATGTTTGCATTTAACTCACATGGTTATGGCAGCTGAAGTTTTGGATATGACATCTTGTCATAGGCTAGCTACCAAATGAAACCCGCCACCTTTGTTTGGGCACATTAATTAAGAAGTTTGCATATACGGACAATTATACAGTGCACCCTTAACTAACAAAAGAAAATTATTATTTCAGTCCTTTAAAACATACATGTCTTGTTTGTCGATTTAAATTTTCAATTCTAATTTTAACAGTTGATTGTCTTAAATATCTTACATCTTATTCTTCATTAAACTAAGGCAAGTTCATTTCTTAGGGATCTAAAGATACGAGACTTGATTCCCACATTCTAGAGTGAGGTTTACAAAAGGCTTTGGACTCTCCAATTAAAATAACTAATTTTTGTAGTGTGATTCTTCTTAGGTTCTTCTCATGAGTCATGTCTATTTCACTAGATGTTATACCAAAATCAAACTGAATAAGAAAAGGTGTTGACATTTAGTAGTCTATGATAATATCTGAAATGAGATTTTCTCTTAAGAAAGATACCTATAGACAAAAAAAGGAAAAATCAAATAGCAATTCTCTGGTTAAAATAATTAGTAAGGTAATACAATATAGGGGATGTTGGCAAATATTTTATTTGAACATCCCAAGTGCAACGTGTAAATTTATTTATCACAAGTTTTTAGCCTTTGTTCTGCTGTCTATAGGAAAATATGTTTGCTAGGTACATTGCTCTTGAAACGAAATGTTGTTTAAGGTGCAGATGCATGCAGAAAAAATAACACAACAGACAAGAAGAATCACCTTACTGCTCCCCTTATTCTTTAATAAACTCCTTAAGTACCCTTTTCCCTTCTCTACTCCTAACACAAGCCACCAACCCAACACAAGTACCAGAACTTATATGCTGTAATGTTTTCATTATGCTAACAAATCAATTCCCAAGGTAGAAGAAACATTACTGTTGATTGCCCCCGTTGTCTCCTAATATCACTAAATACACTGCCACCACAACACCTCATGCTTTCCATTATTCAGTCACTTAAATGAATAAATCATAAACTATAGCAATTTGAACGAACCTTGCCCATATGTCCCCCAATAACAGCATCTTAATGCTAGCCTAGATTCCAGGTTTATGAAGGAAACTTTTGGATATAACTCAGCATTGTTTGCGCTAGCTGGGATTATTTAAATCCACCCCTCACTTATACTTTGAAGAAAGACACAAAGTGCAAAACTAATTCAAATAGAAAACAGCTTCAATTATACACATGACCATTTATAGATAAGTTGTACTATTGAATTATGGTTGAGAAGATGGGATTATTATTGAATTGATTCATCACGAAGGGGGAAGCAGGGGAACATACACCAGCAATGTCTAGTGTCCTTTGTTTGTGTACTTCCACTAATTTCTGAAACCTCAAAGCAATTCATCTTACATCCATGGAATAAATTAAATCACTTTAGTTACGGAATTGTTGGCCTAAACTATTACAAAGCAATCGGAAAGGTAGGAAGACCCACATTGTTGTCACATGCATGCACATATACTACAAAAATAGTTGGCTTTGCACACTTATAATTCCAAGTTTAGGTTCATTTCTACCATGTTCCTATAAATAGATTGAAGTTATACTAATTCCCAATCAAGCATCCTTGTGCTTGGTGCACTAGAACAAAGGAAAAAAAAAAAATGGACGCTATTTCTACATTGCCAAGAACTACTACTCATCAACCAGTAAGGTCCATTAGTTTGCCAACAAGAGTGCAGCCTTCTTCTCAAAGAGTTGAAGCACTTTTGAACCATAAGCCTCACACATGTTTGGAAGCAGAGACGATTCAAAGCGATTTGGCTGCGCTTGCTGAGTTGTACAACTGCATGGAGGAACTCTTCCATTCTCCACAGACCCAACAAGCACTTTTGCACTACCAAAATGGGAAACTAGTGGAAGAGGCATTGTGTGGCTCGGTGACACTCCTAGATGCATGTGGCACAGCGAGGGATTTATTGTTGTCTCTAAAAGAACATGTGCAAACTCTTCAATCCGCCATGCGCAGAAGAAGAGGAGATTCAAGCATCGAAAACAGCATTTGTGAGTATAATGGCTTCAGGAAGAAGGCCAAGAAGGAAATTGCGACGCAACTAGGGGCAATGAAGAGAATGGAGAACAAAGTTAATACTTGTTCTCTAATGGGTCAGTCTCAAGATCAGCATTTGATATTCCTAGCAAGAGTTCTAAGAGAAGCAAGCACCATCACTATCTCTATATTTCGTTCTCTTTTGTTGTTTCTATCAATGCCAGGACTCAGAACAAAAGGGACCTCCTTGATCTCAAAGCTAAAGCCAATGCGATTGTTTTCTTCAGAGAAAGAGCAGAAGAACACTAATGTTGTGGACCTTAGTGCTATGTGCTCCCTCCTTGGAAGAGATGCCAAGGTTGAAGTTCAAAGTGCTCTAAAAGTGTTAGAGACATTGAATGTTAGCATTGATGGTCTTGACTGTGGATTAGATTGCATTTTCAGACGTATAGTTCAAAATAGAGTGTCATTTCTTAATATGCTTGCTCATTAGTACAATGATGAGTGAAGCCTAAATTAATACCTTGTAAATGTGAATGAGAGTGTTCATGTAGTCCGCATTTTAAAGGATTTGCTCTCCAAAAATCAATACATGTTTGAATATCAAAATGATTCTGAATTATATTGCGTCTTATTAAAATTTCCATATTCTGGTTCCTTATTTTTCGCATCCTCGGTTTCTTATGAACACTGACTCAAAAGCCCTTACCTCAAATTAGTAATGAACATTTGGCAGATAGTTACTTTCTATATAACTTCAATTCAATATTCTATATGTTTATTTGTTAAAGATAAATAAATAATTTAATTCACCGAATGTTATAACTTCATATTATTAATTGATTAAATGAAAAAATTGTGTCCTTGTCCTTAGACTTTATGTTAAACATAGTTAAGGTAAATCAATCCCATCGTGCAAATTAAGCACGACCATAGAAAGAGAGAGAGAGAGTACATACGGTAAAAGTAAAAACAACAGGTGAGTAAAATAGGAAAAATAAAATGTGACCTTAATGTACAAAAACACAACCATGTAAGTGTGTGATTGGATAATGATGAATTTGGTTCATAAATTTTAAAAAACATATGGATTATTGTATTTAATGGATATCACTACCACTGATCAATTTTAATCACTATATATAAGTCATTTGAATATAAAAAAGATGATGAAAAATTTCATCTTAACTTTGTTAAACTAAATCTAACTTAATTTAACTAATTTTTTTATGCTTAAAATTAACTAATTTTTTTTTCTGTTTAGCTGAAATTGTAACTATTTAAATTGACCTTATCCACATTTAGTTAACCTTCTCATTTAGCTAATATTAAAAAAGAGTCAACTACACATTCAACCAAACATGTTTTTTACTCAGTCAATTAACATTGAAGTTAGTCAAATTCTTTCATTTGATTAACATTCTAGGTAGCTGAATTGATATCCTTATCCACATTCAGTTAACCTACCCAGCTAGTGGTGGAGCTTGGCAATTTGTTTTAAGGGGCCAACATAATTAAATTTATAATATATATAAATTAAATATAATATATATCTTTCATAGGTAATTTTAAACTTTTAATGATGCATTTAAATATTTTTTTCTTAATTAATTATTTTATGATGTTAGAATTTTTTTTTCTACTTTATTAATTACACACTTTAGTTTTTCAACGACTTGTATAAGCCCTTGTTTGATACTAAATAGTATAATAGTGAATTTATATTTCAAATATTTGTAAAAAATTTATAAGAAAAATTAAGTTATTTTATACAAACAAAATTTGTATAAGAATACCAGAAAATATAATTTTTTTGGCAAAATTGTAGAAAAAAATTGAAGGAAAAGTTTGTAACAAAATAAAAAAATTTATTTAAAAATAAATTTCCATAGAAAAATCTACAAGAAAAATTCAGAAGTAACAACAAAGTTGCAAGTTTTAGTCACACTGTTTAAAATTAATAAAAAAATGAGAATATGAATATATATATATATATATATATATATATATATATATATATCACATAAAGAAAATTAATTAATTACATAGTTCCGGTATTTAAAGTGTTATTAATGTATAAAATCAGTTATAACTACTAATGTCATTAAAAGAAAATAAATTTAAAATCTAATATTAACTTAAAATTGTCTATAATTAAAAAAATAAAATTACTAAATAATATTTTCGATTCAAATGTTGCTTCATGTTTGTTGAATGACTTAAAATCATAAATAACTAATATATAAACAACTTAAAAAATAGTTTAAAAATGATATATAAAATCTTATTGAAACGAAATAAACTATAGTTTTAAAATATTATAAATATTATTGAAAACAATTAATATATAGATTATTTTTAATATATATTAAATATATATTAAGTAATATTATTTTATATTTTTAAGGGAAATATTATTTTAAAGTTGGAAATGTTTGGGGTGGAAAATAATCCGGTGTGCATTCAATTGCTCAAAGTTTTCTACTCATTCGACTAACATAAAATTAGTCAAATTCTGTCATCCATCTAACAAATAACTGACCTTATTCATATTCAGCTAATCTTCTTACCTGACTAATATTAAAAAATAATTAATTCAATCTGTTTAATCTTTTCCTCATTCAACTAACATTAAAATTAATTGAATTTCACATTAGCTGACATCAATTCTTCTGAATCCTCTGCAACTAAATTTTATCATGACAATTTGGGTGTTAACAAATTCATTAAAGATTTTTATTATTAAATAATGCACGCGTAAATAAAAGAGACCAACTTTTATCAGCCAGAAAATAAATCACAATATTGATAAATATATAGCAAACCAATTATAAGTTTATTGAGCGATTTATTTTATCAATTAACGTAAAAAAAATTGAAACTAAGCTACATAATTAACATATATAACTTCCACGATTATATAAACAAATTAACATAAAGAAAAGCAGCTAATTAACTAATAACTTGGTATTTAACTATGTTTGTAATTATTTACATTATTGAATAACCAAATTATATATATATATATATATATATATATATATATATATATATATATATATATATATATATATTATGTGTGTTTTTATCACGGTATCGATGCTTGTATTCACCACCAATCATATGCATCAAAAGACTGTAAGTATAAGGAAAACTTTTTACTTTGTGAATATAATTTATTCATACTCAAGAGTCAGAATCGAATCATGTACTACTTGAATAAGAATAAGTATAAAATATATTATCTTCAATTAAAACAAATTTTAATATTAAAACATGTCAATATTTATATATTAAACATATAATTTACTAAAAATCATGCTAAGATTTTTAAAAAATCACCTCAATTTTTGTTAACATAAAATTGAAAAAAATTCTTATTGATTATTAAGAGACTCTTGATAATTTCTACTGGTGAGCATCGAGCGACGTCCTAGGACTATGTGGTATAATTCAGATCATTTTATATTTTATTAAATTACAGATTATTTAATATTTTAACTTTCAAATTTTACCGAGCCATTTAAAATATATATTATTCTGGCCTAGTCATTTTCCATATTATATATTATTCATGACACATTTTCAATTATGAAATAATTATAAATAAAAATAAGTAAATCACGTTTCTATATTAATACTTGTGTAGTTTGGCATTTTTTATTTGTTAGTTGAATATTAATAATGTTTTTCAAAATAAATTTCTTATCACGTATGAAGTTTCTACACATATAAAAATCATTTGGCAATAATGTCAAAGGCTTTACACTATTGTAAAAAGATGTTTGAGCATCGGTTTTACTAAGCATGCAAAGACGGTTTTGAATTTTCTTTGTAGTTAATGTTGTAGAAAGTCAAAACTTTTTATATTGGTTCTTAAAAAACCATCTTAAAAAAATTACACATTCTAAAACGATTCTTTAAAAAATAACCGTCTTAAAAAGATTACATTCTAAGATCGTTTGTCAAATAATCGTCTTAGAATATATATATTTTTTTAAAAAGAAAAATAAAATAAATTTAGAATTATAAGATAATTTTCGAAATAACCGTTTTAGAATAAGACAATTTTTTAAATAACCATCTTAGAATATTTTTTTAAAGAAAAAAAAATTAAAATAATATATTGAGTTACGTAAGACTTGGAAGTTCTAAGATATGCACAAAGCAAATGGTCTCAGTCAAGTGACCTATATATATAAAAAAGTATATTGAGTTAGCTACAAGAATTTCTAGCTCAAGTGAATGATTAAAATTATATATTATATTATTATTTGGATAAAATATATTTTTAATTTTTATATTTTCAGTAAAAATTGATATTACTTCTCATACTTTAATCTTCCTCAATTTAATTCCTAAATTTTAGAAAAATAATGATTTTTTTTTCTTATCAAAAGAAGATTTTAATCATGAAGAATGACAAAAATCATTACTTTTTATAAAATTTAAGTATTAAATTGATTAAACTTCTTTAGCAAATTTGCCGCTTTGCCATCAGCCCTTTCAATCTCCAATTGTGCTTTCAGGTAGAATCCAGTGCCTCGCAATGCATCTGAAATGAAGTCATCGAATCCAATAGCAATTGCAGCCTCTGCCTTTGCTCCATAAACCAACCTCTATATAAATAAAGTGAATATTGTAAGAAAATGTGCCCGAGAGTAAGCATTGTAAAATGAATTTAATTTTCATGTACTCTATCTTTAAAGATTTTTAAATAATCAACTAATCCGAGATTAATATAAATTAATTTTTAAAATAATTATTATAAGAATCAATAATCTTTTCTTTCTTTTGGCAGCTAATTTACAATAACTCAGTATCTATTAAACCAACTAAATTAAACTCACTTGATTATAAAAGTTAGTAATCATACAATACAGTATTATTTATGATTAAATAATAGTGTGAAAAAAAAACTTTTACAATATTAATGTACTTTGAGATAGTGGTTTGGGATAATATGTATGAAGTCTTGGTTAGAACCTTAATGGAACTATTGTACACAAAATTGTACTTTAATTAAATTCTTGTAAAATTAATAAAAGGTATAGATAAATTGAGAAGCATATAAAAAATAGGACATTTCCAACCTTAACTCCTGAGAGGTGAATTGCTCCAAAGCACATAGGGCAAGGTTCACAAGAAGCATATATTTCACAGTCTGAAAGTTCTATCTGGTTTAACTTTTCACAAGCCTGCAAAATGAAATCATTGAGTTTAAAATACAAATCCTAATAATTGCACAAATTATGTTTGCTGCACATAAAGCTGAAAAAAATGCAGAGTAATGTTCAATTAGTTCTGTTTTCATGGAATTTAAGATGTTATAAAGTTTGACTGAAACCATAGCTCCGAAGAGTAAGACAAAAAATTGATAAATTCTGGTGGTGAACTCGTCACAAAGATTAGATATTAAAATTTCAATTGGAGATTAAACTTAACATCATGATTTTACTATGGCAACTTATGCAGTGAATTAAATTAAGAACCTTGAGAAGGAAGTAAGCAGAGTTAAGGGTAAGATCGCTGCAATGATCAACATTTTCTGCAGAAAGATTGTCGGCAGAGCAAACCGTTCCGGACACAGAAACCACTGCAACATTGATTAGAAATGCCACAAACAGTGCGAATCCACTTTCCATGAGAAAGTATCTACATGCATCCTGCGTAATCAAGCAAATAAATCATCATATTAAGTTTATTTTATACTTTGTCAGTTATTAATGCTTTGTTTATCTTCTGAGTGGCTTACTTTGTCACTTATAATTTAGTCTAAAAATTAATGATGTATCGATTCTTTAAATAAAGACAGAAAAGTAATTAAGTTAAGGAAGAAGCATCCAGCCATTACAAAAACTAGCTCGTTTCCCCAAAGAAGCATCCAGCCATTACAAAAACTAGGATTGATATCAGCAGTTCTAACTTCCTTACCTGTGCAAACAGTAACACCCAAAAAATTATAAATTACTAAGGCTAAGAGAAACATATTTGAGGATAAGACAAAATTTAAATTCTCCTTTGCTAGTCCTTGACTGTTTAAAACTGACAAACATATCTTACCATAAAAAGAAAAATTGAAAGGAAATAAATGATTCAAAGAAAACTTAAACATTATCATGAGATTATAATATCTTAAATGAGATATATTATATATTCATAATTCTTAATCATTACAAAAAGCAAAATTACCCCAAATCTCTGCAGACCAAGAAATAAGAGGGTGCTGCAACCAGTTATTAGAACTCTTGCCCATACAGGGATGTGGAAGAGTATGTTCAAAGCAAAGGCTGTGCCAATCACTGTCACAATCAAGTTTAGATAAAATTAATGAGCATCAAAGTATATAGTCTGATTCAACTTATATATATAATCGTCAACCTTATGAAAAAGCCTTTAACAAAAAGTGTAATTATTTAAAAAAAAAAACAAGAAAGCAATTCCAAAGCTGCTAAGAATAGTACGTACTACCTTGTTATTTGCTTATGAATAATATTAGCAATTCCAAAGCTGCAGAATTCAAATCACAATAATTATTTCTCAATGAGAAAGTATATATCTCAATATGTCATAATCTTCACATATATTTTATATAACTATCCACTTCTCTCTCATTTTTCTACTCGCGTCAATGGCTCATTAGTTACATATCACAAGTACAATCTCAATTATCATACTAGGTGAGAACTTGTAAAACAATATATATGAATCATTCTGTTATATATATAATTAATTAATTATTAATCTGTGCTTTGGTCATTTATGTTCTCTGAAGCATCCAATCACACATGCATTTTGCAGTGTTCATTTAGGATCTTACCAGTGGTTACGCAGAGATTTGTAGCCAATGATTGAATTATAAGCACAAACACCAGTCCGATTAGTATTACCCACAGTAGCTGAATACAACACAACATATAATTTCAATTTTATAGCTTATATATATATATATATATATATATATATATATATATATATTATGTAAGCTAAGAAAACCTCATATCAATACATCTTTAATTTTGTGCCATAAAGGAAGACACATATATTACAGAGTGAGAGTTACTGTTTCTAGGATCAAGGTAAGCCAAGGAGACTAGAAAGCCAGGACCTACATGTGGAAGGAACCTTTTCCACCCAGGTTTCTGTATCATCATTAATGCATAAATGTTAAAAATGTACATATCAGATAGATGAAGCTAATTAATAAGAGTCACCCTATACATAAATGCACCAAAAGAATGTGACTCGAGAACTTATATCTAAACACAACTTAAATGAACTTCTTTAGAACAAAAGTTAATACATGAATAACTGATCTAAGTTTTGTATAAAAAAGTTAAAAATTAAGACAAAGAAGGAGAAGGACCTCATGATTTGAGGAGTCATCGTGATGAGATGGTGTAGGAAGGTTATTAGAGGGTGATCTACAACTTCTTTGGTGTTCAAACAAGTCAGTGTTCCATCTTCATGCCTCTTTCAAAGAGCTAGCTAACATCCACGTCAGTGTTCCAACTTCTTTGGCTTTCTCTTTTGGTTTTCACTTTCAGAACTGAAATTTATCAATCTCCAACACTGCCTTCATGCTCCAACCTTCTCTTTCAGAACTCAAAATCACTCTTGAAACATTAACACACTCAGGCAACCAGCACAATAAAGAACAAAAAATAATAACAGAACACATGAGCCTCAAAAACCTCAACTATAGCTGCCAACACAATCTCTGGCAAATAAAATCTGTAATGACAAAAAAATAGTGCAAAGAGAAAAGAAATAGAGGAAAAAAGAAAGAAAGATCATCAGTTTTTGGGAACCTTCATGAAGCGCCGCAGTCGCTATTTCCGACCTCCAAATGTGACGCTGCTGTGATTTCCAGCCTCCATATGCGACCCCACCATGATTTTTGGCCTCCATAGCGTCGTCGTTCACACTCTCAGAACGCTTCCCGTTACCCCCAAATGTGAAAGTGCAAACAACGCCATCTTTTGCCAGAGAGAGAAAGTGAGAGAGAGAAAAGTGAGATAGAAATTAAAGGTTTGTGCTGCCCGATAAAATAAGAGAGAGAGGGAGAGAAAAAAAACAAGAAAAAGTATAGCCATTCAAAGACGGTTGGGTAAAACCGTCTTTGTACCCGTCCTTAATCTTACAATATAATAACAATACTGCCATTTCATTATTTTCAAAGACGGGTTCTACCAACCGATGTTGTTAGCGCGTCGTAGTAAACAAGTTTTGTAGTAGTGTTATGTTAGTTGCATTTTTAGACAATTTCGGTTAGAGGTAAAAGCATATAGTCTTTGTCATGAAATAAATTTAAAGACATTAATTAATTATTTGATAGACTTCATGTGTGTGTGCAACTTCATTTCATTTAGATGTAAATGCATATAGTTTCCAGAAAAATAGAAATAACATTAAAAATTTAATATTAATTTTCATAAAATCGATGTTAGTAAAAATTTGATGACATTTTTATAAATAAAGTGTTTTTGTTAATTTCGATTTTATAAGAAATTTGTGTGTTTTCGTTAACATTAATTTTGATAAAACTGATCTTGTTATGATTTTCTTAACATTTATTTTTAATAAAGTCCATGTTATGAGAGTTAAGTTAACATGTTTTTTTTTAAAAAAACCTATGTTGTTCTTTTTATAATATTAAACCCAAATTCAGAATCCATTGTTCACATCTAAGAGAAAACCCAAAGGTCTAGCGAAAAATTGGAGCCCTAGTCAGTCTCCGTTGGCGGTATCTTGACATTTGAGTGTCGTCGCTGCTGTCTCCGTTGGCGGTATCTTGACATTTGAGTGTCGATGGTGTTGTTGCCAACGCCACCAGTATCTTCCCCAAACCTTTGGTTTGAAAACCTCTTTGTTGTCCTCTCCGGCATTTCCGCCGTCGCCGACGCTGATTTCTTCCCCAATCCCTCTCTTCTCTGTTATTGTTTGTCTCTCGACCTTGAGTTGCGTGAGCGTTAGCTGCAATCTTTGTCTAACAAGGTATGCAAAATTTTCTTTTGGCATTATGATTGCGAGCTTGTTTTTGACATTGTGATTTGTTGGATCGAGTGGCCTCATAATAATTAAGAAGGGGGGGTTGAATTAATTATTCATAAACCTTTACTAATTAAAAATTACTCTTCTAAGGTTTTTACTTATGTTGTTAAGAGAATATGGAGTAGAAGAGAAACTTAACAGAAAGTAAACAATCAGAGTAGGGAAGAAGAAAACAAACACACAAGAGTTTTTATACTGGTTCGGCAACAACCCGTGCCTACATCTAGTCCCCAAGCGACCTGCGGTCCTTGAAATTTCTTTCAACCTTGTAAAAATCATTTTACAAGCAAAGATCCACAAGGGATGTACCTTCCCTTGTTCTCTTTGAACCTAATGGATGTACCCTCCACTAGAACTGATCCACAAGAGATGTACCCTCTCTTGTTCTCAGTCAAACCCAAGTAGATGTACCCTCTACTTGTACCACAAAGGATGTACCCTCCAATGTGTTAAGACAAAGATCTCAGGCGGTTAAACCTTTGATACTTTGTAAATGGGGATACAAAAGAATTCTCAGACGGTTAGTCCTTTGAAGACTTTTGTATAAGGGAATGAGAAGAATCAAAAGAATTCTCAGACTGTGTCATTTTGAATTCTTTGACAAGGGAGAAGGGAGACACAAAAGAATTCAGGTGGTTAGTCTTTTGTTCTTTTGGAAAAGGGAGAAGAGAGACACAAAAAGAATTCAGGTGGTTAGTCCTTGGCGAATTCTTTTTGGCAAAGGGAGAAGAGAATGAAAAGATGAACAACACAAGTTTTCAAGGTTTGGAAAACCAGAAAACTTCAGAAAGCTTTTTGGTACAAAGAATAAGAAGAAGTTCAAAGAGATTCAAGGCTTGTAAAGGATTGATCAAATGAATGTGAAAAGTATTTTGAAAAGCAAATCAAAGCCTTGCTTTTATAGACTCTTCATGTCTGGCCAAGAAGACCATTTAGAAGAGTTATAACTTTTAGAAAAACTTAAAACCAATTTGAAAAAGTCAAAACCTTTTTGAAGAGTTACATCTTTTGATTTATTCAGAAACAAACACTGGTAATCGATTACCAAATTAGTGTAATCGATTACACAAAGCTTTTGTGTGAAAGGATGTGACTCTTCACATTTGAATTTGAATTTCAACGTTCAAAGGCACTGGTAATCGATTACCAAAACATTGTAATCGATTACAACTTTTTGAAATTAATTGGAACGTTGTAAATTCAATTTGAAAACTTTTTCAAAACAATTTTTCTATTGGTAATCGATTACAACAATCTGGTATCGATTATCAGAGAGTAAAAACTCTTTGGTAAAAGGTTTTGTCAAAAACTCATGTGCTGTTCAAAGTTTTGAAAAACTTTTTAATACTTATCTTGATTGAGTCTTCTCTTCATTCTTGAATCTTGAGTCTTGAACCTTGAATCTTGATTCTTGTCTTTAGACTTTCTTCTTGAGTCTTGAATTCTTCTTGATTCTTATCTTGAACTCTTGAATTGTTCTTGATTCACTTGAGTTGTTCTTTGATTGATCTTTGAGCTTTTTGTCATCACTTTTGTCATCATCTTTTGTTATCATCATTGTTATCATCAAAACACCTTTGAATCACCTTTGATTCACCATGAAGCTTTGCTTCTACATGATTCACAATACTTGTTTTTTGTTCACCATATAGCTCAAATTTATGTTTTTTTTCCTAGAAGAAGCCTTGTTTTGGCCTTATTGTTCGGTCCTTGGATTCTCCGAAGGGTATTATTGCATTAGAGTTTAGGGGCACTAACCTGATCAACAACAACCACTGAAGTAGTGCACTTGTACCAGTAAGATTCCTTCCTAAGAATCTTCACCTGTTAATTGATGGGGATTACATTGTTGTCTTATCTTTCTTTTTTAACCAAAGTCTGCTATGAGACCAATTGCATGCAACTTTCTGATCATTGGAGATTCTAGATGCTTAAATTGTATTACATAATGTTTCATTGCTATTCACCAAGAGACTTGGCAATGTTGTAGCTAATAAGTAATAAGTTATCATTTACTTATCAATTATTGCAATAGATATCGGATTGGGGATTTGCCGCATCAAGCATATTTGATTTCTTTAGCTGATGTACAGGCTTAGACATTGAATTTCGATATTTAAAAAAGCCATGCACTTTCCTCAAAAGAAGAAAAGAAAAGAAACTACTACAGTTGAGTAAATAGGCATTTTTGGTCCCTAACTTTTGGCCCCTTTTGCAAATTAGTCCCTATCTTTTTGAAACGTAAAAAATAGTCCCTATCTTTGCATAAGTTTTGTAAAATAGTCCTTGCCATTAAATTTAAAAGTAACACCATTAGTGAGGTGCATTGTTGGTAATTTTAGTGCCACATAGACTATCCAACGTGGCAAATTGTCCCAAATTGTGACACGTAGACTGAACTTTGATGCAAAATTTAAAAAGTTGTCAAATATTTTCTTCTTCACTTACTTCTTCTTCCTCAAATTAGGGTTTCTAAAGCTTCTCTCCTCTCAAATTACAGGGAATAAAGCAAGTAAGGAACCTTCAGTCCTTTAACAAAAAATAATAAATACCCAAACCTCGGCGATTGGGTCTTATAAACCACTCTTCCATCAACACAAAAATCAGACCCTCGAGGCACCCCATCATCAGGAAATTTTGTTCTTTTTTCTTTTTGGTTTTTCAAGCAAATCGGTTATAAAAATTATGACTTTTTTGTATTTTTTCCCTAAAAATAAGCAGCTTCCAACTTGAGGTGGAAGATTCAGGAGTTGGGGCAGCGCTTCTGGACATGCTCCTCCCTAAGGTTCTTTCCTATGTAATCTTTTGTTGTATTCTAGGAAAAAATATTAAATTTACTTGAAAAAATGTTTAGTTTCATACACAATCTTTGTATTTTTCCTCGTAAGTATTTTCATGAGAAACAACCATATTTATATGATTAAAAATGTTGATTTCTTGTGTGATAATCCACTAAATCAAGCCTGGAGATGTGTATGATCAAAGGTTATGCATCCGTTTCAATTTTTCTAGTACAAGAATTTCCCTAAAAAACATAACTTGTAAAAATAGTTGTTTTCTTGTGATACCTAAAAATTCTTGTGATACCTACAAGAATTTCCCTGAATTGGATGAATTGCCTAATATGCTACACTGTAGGCATATTTATCAAATTTTCAGTGAAATTGTTTTCTTTTCATGATTGTTAGATATTAAAATAAAAAGTAGAGATTTTGAAAGTAAGACACAAATGCTAGGTGATGAAATGTAAAGAAAGATGTTAAGTAAATTCTTGTAAGTTCTCCTTTCTTTTAATGTATATTAAAGCATTATGGTTGAAATTCAAAGCATAACAACATAAATTTGGGTTTTTTTTTATTACTTGGTTGGATAAGTTCTTAGTCGTTCTCCGTAGGGTATGACAATTTGGGTTTGATTCATTCATAATGGTATGGTTAAATTGTTGCCTAGGCTGGTCCCTGATGGTTCAGTAGCCCAATCCACGTTTCAACCTATGAGAATAATTGGTTAGGCTGAATGCCCCTAATTTTCACCATTTTTAAATGCCAATAATAACAAGCCAGTAGTTGTTACTTGTTAAGATATATCAGTTGTAATGTTGCTTAATGTTATTATTCATTTTTTTTAACGACATTGAATATAATATAATAAACCTTTAGGTTTTAAATGTATCATCTTAAATTTTTTAATTAAAAAAAAAAGATATTATTTGATAAACCTTTATGTTTTAAATGTATTATCTTAATAAGAATTTAGTTTGTATGAGGGTAATTGTCCAATAGTAAATTTTAGTTTCACGCTACCCATAAATAGGTAGCGCTGTTGTTTCCATAAGAATTTTCTTAAAAATGAATGTAAAAATTTATACGAGATAAAAAAGAGTACAATTATATCATGTAACAAGTTCAATGTTTAATATAATTTACAAGCACTTTTTCTTTTCTTGTTTGCATCGTCATCACGACATACATTATTGGAGATTGTTAGTGACCATCATAGGTACGAATGTCTTTCATACTCTTTTCGGACTTTTATTTGTTATGAATGCTTTATAACTTGTATTATGTGATTGATAATTGTTTCTTTATATACAAGTTTTGATTATTATGAGTGAACCTTAGTTTCCCGTTTGAGATTGGATACAATGATTCTTCCAGACAATTTTGGATTAATCGATGTATTGAATTTTGAATTGTCTATTTGGACAGTTTGGGAAAAGTCTTTTTTTATAGTAGATTTATATGTATATGTTAAGTCTTTTTTTCTTAAATTTGATAAAATTTTGGTATAATACATTTCACTTTGTTCTCTAAGTGCATACTTGATTGGTGTGGAATTCATGTCACCACTTTCATGTCATGTACTTGGAGATCAATGCGAAATGCCGCAGAAATTTTGTCAAACATAAGAAAAGAGACTTAACCTTTATGTATTAATCTACTATAAAAAATGTCTTCCTAAATGGGATAGAGCCACACCTTTAATGAAAAAAGTGAGGTTTTCACGCATGAAATAACTTTGTGAGTATCATAGAATTATTAGTTAGATGGATCGATGTTGGATGAATGCAAGTTGTATGAGCCCTACGTATGAGGAAGGCATTGAAGAGTTCTTGCAATTTGTCTCCGAAAGAAGTCGACCGGATGCGGATGAAAATTATTTTTGTCCTTGTATAAAATGTTTGAATGGGAGATGACAACTACTAGACGACATACGGGAATATCTTTTGTGGGATGGGATTGAGAGGAATTATACGACATGGATATGACATGGTGAATTGACAGGCATATAGAGGGGGTCCCAAACTGATCTAATTGATGTAGAAATAGGAGATAGATTAGAGGATATGATTCATGATCTTGGACAAGAGTCTTTTCAGCAAGCACATGCCCCTATGTATGATACATTGGAAAGAGATTCCAAGAAGCCTTTGTATTCGGAGTGCAATAAATCTTTGACCCTGTTGCCAGCGGTGTTAAGTATGGTTAATGTCAAGGTCAGATATGGGTGGAGTGACAAAAGCTTCACTTCACTACTTTAGGTAGTGTCGGATATGCTTCCAGAGGAAAACACGTTACCAAAAAGTTACTATCAGGCGAAGAAGATATTGTTTTTGATGGGTATGGAATATCAAAAAATACATGCATGCCCTAATGATTGTATACTGTGCAGACACGAGTCTGAAGAAATGCACAAATGCCCCAGGTGTGGGGTATCACGATACAAAGTGAAGGATGATGACGAATGTAGAAGTGATAAAAGCACAACGGAAGGCTCCCTAGCGAAGGTGTTATGGTATCTTCCAATCATTTTGAGGTTCAAGTGTTTGTCTGCTAATGCAAATGACGCAAAAGACCTCACATGGCATGCTGATGGGAGAAATTGTGATGGAATGCTTCTCCATCCGGGTGATTTCTCCCAGTGGAAGAAGATTAATTGTCTGTATCTGGATTTCGGGAAAGAGACAATAAATCTTAGACTTGGACTTGCTACTGATGGAATGAATCCCTATGACAGTTTAAGCACTTAGCACCGTTTATGGTCTATTTTTCTAGTAATTTACAACTTGCCTCCTTGGTCGTGCATGAAAAAAAAATACATAATGTTATTTATGATGATATCGGGCCCAAGACAATTAGGAAATGATATCGATGTTTATCTCAGCCTCTTGATTGAAGACTTGACCAAGTTATGGGACAAAGGAGTTGTCATGTTTGATGAGTATTGAAATGAGAAATTCAAGTTGCACGTAATACTATTTTGTACCATTAATTACTTTCCAACATATGAGAATTTGAGTGGATACAATGTTAAGGGCCATCATGCATGCTTGATCTGTGAAGAAGACACAAGCTACGTACAACTGAAACATGAAAGAAAAATAGTATATACTCGACATCGATGTTTTCTGAAAGCTTATCACCCTTATCGGTGATTAAAAAAAGCTTTTAATGGAAGTCAAGAGCATGAAAGTGCACTAATATCGTTAACTGTTCAGTAGGTTCTTGAGCGCGTTGGGGACATTAATAATATCTTTGGAAAGACCTAAAAGAAGGAAAAAAAATTAAAACTTGCATATGGAAGAAGAGGTTGATATTATTTGATCTTCCATATTGGTTTGATCTAGATGTCAAACATTGTATTGATGTTACACATGTGGAGAAAAATGTGTGTGATAGTGTCATTGACATGCTTCTTAACATTCAAGGCAAGACAAAAGATGATTTGAATACTTGTCAAGATCTAGTTGAGATTGGTATATGAGATCAATTATATCTAAGGTCTGATGGTAAGAAAGTATACTTGCTTCTAGCTTGTCATACTTTGTCCAGAAATGAGAAGATAAGTTTTTGTCAGTGTCTGTCATGTCAAAGTTCCACAGAGATACTCTTCAAATATTAAGAGCCTTATGCAATTCAAAGATCTAAATTTAGTTGGATTAAAGTCTCATGATTGTCACAACTTGATGCAACAATTGTTAGTCATGGAAATACGAGACATTTTGCCTAACAAAGTCAGGAATCCCGTAACTCGCCTGTGTTTTTTCTTCAATGTCATACATAACAAAGTCATTGATCTTGTCAAGTTAGATGAGATAGAGAAGGAGACTGCTATTATCTTGTGTTAGTTGGAGATGTATTTTCCTCCTTCATTTTTTTACATCATGGTTCACTTAATTGTTCATCTGGTGAGGGAAATTAAATGTTGTGGTTCCATTTATTTGCGATGGATGTACCCGGTTGAGCGATACATGAAGATCTTAAAAGGGTAGATAAAGAATCTACACCATCCTGAAGCATCTATTTTTGAAAGGTACATTACAGAAGAAACTATTAAGTTTTGTTTAGAATACATTGAAAAGGCAAAACTTGTTTGGCTTCTCGAGTCACGACATGAGGAAAAAGTTGAAGGTAAGGGTTCAAGAGGACTGCATGTTATCACTTCAAGTGTAGAAGAATTGCAACAAGTTCATTTGTATATACTGAATAACAATAATGAAATTTTGTCATACATAGTTCATCACGAAGCTTTAGTCAGGGAAAGTAACCAAAAAATGACCAAGAATGGGGTGTTGAAAGAGCATGACAAGACTTTCTTAAATTGATTTAAAGATACAAATTTTTGGTGACAGTAATGCTTCTGATACATTAAGGAAGTTAGTAGATGGGCCTAAAAGAAATGTAATAACTTGGCAAAGATACGATATCAACGGGTATTCGTTCTACACCAAATCACAAGACGACAAGAGTACAATGCAAAAACAGTTGGGGTTAGTATAAGGGCTGGATCTCAACACTTTTCTAATGTACATGATGACAATCCTCGTGTAGCTTTGTTAACTCGTTGATAAGTGCACTAATTTGTCACAAGTAGTAAAGTACTCGGAAGTCCGAGTGTCGAATCCATAGGGACTTTGTTTGTACTTAAATTGATGCAAATCCAATTTACAAGTAAGAAATAAGAAATTTAAATGTAAAATTTAAAGAAACTAAGAGAGAGGAAGGGTAAGAAATTTAAAATAAAAGATTAGGAGATAAGATAAAAATTAAAAAGATAAGAGATTAAAGTAAAAGATAAGAAATGTAGAAGATAAAATAGATAAGATAAGAAAAGTAAAAGAAAAAGATGTATTATTTGCCAAAGATGTATTATTTTAGATTTTTCTTTATCAATTAGGTGAATTTTTCCTACCCACACCTATTAGAATACTTGACCCTGATGTCTCACGATGACAGACCTATCTTACCTATCCATCTCCCAAATGTCTTTGTAAAGCATTTGATCTGGGAGGATATTCAGGTATTTCAATTAAATGTTGAATATTGTTGTAATTGGTTGTACTAAAAATCTTAAATTGTAATTGACTAACTATAAATACTTGTCTCATGTTGAATTTGATATTCCTAAAGCATCTGATTTGAGGATGAAGGAAAAAAATACTTCAGAAAGTAGGAGAGAGGTGGAGGCAATTTAAGTCAGATTTGACCTCCAAATGGGCTCTGGCAGGAGGTACGGAGGGTGAGGATGATAAAGTATAGGAAAAGTACGACATAAGCAAAAAGAAGTGGAACCAATTTTGTCAGAGCCGTAGAGACCCTTCATGCGAGGTTAGTTGATTTTTATTGTTTTTTTAAACGTTATATTTATGAATTATTATCAAGCGTATGAAGTTAGATGGCGCAGACCATTCAGAAACAAAACATTGTCCTTCATATGTTGTCTCATGGAGGAAGTAGCCCAATCCGGGAGCACTGACACAATTGTTGACCCTCGTTCTCCCATTAGATGACACCTTAAGTAGAATATGGCCTGCATGAAAAAATCTAGTCAAATAACATCTAAGGCAGCAAAGGAAATTGCAGATAGGATTGTAAGTAACTCTTATTTGTTAGTGGTTATTTTTAAAACAAATTCTTGGATCAGTAAACCAAATTTGTTTCATTTGTTGATTACTGGATTCCCTGGAAGAGCAGGCCTTATAGGGAAGCTTTGTTGCCCATGGACTTTAGGATGTACTGATTGCTGTCATCGGGCAACTAGAGCACCTATGTCGTGTTCGTGTTGCTGGAGTCGGTGTCACGATCAAATAATGCTTTGGACCCTTCATGGAGCTCCTGCACGTCTACGTCCATGCCTCATGAAGACCTGAAGCAGTTGACACAAAAAATCAGGAAGTAGCTAGAGGAGTCAATCACAGAAATAGTGACTCGACAACTAATGTTGTCCTTCAGCTAGATGCAGTCCCAAATGCAATCACAGATGCAATCAGAAGGACTTGCACTGCCTCTTGAACTTAAGGTTGGTCCTTCTGCTACTCGTGCCAGCACAAAGAAAAATTGTGTCGATCCCTCGGGACAGGACCCAGGCGCGAGTGACTCAGAGAAATATAGGGTATATGTCGATGAGAATCTTCCCCGCCTGGTTGCCCTTAGAAGAGTTTATGAGGGGTCGACTATTATCCATAACGTTCCTTTGGGAAATGATCAAGTCAAGGTCGGTGTTAAGGAAGCTTGAGATGCTAATGCTTGCATTCTTGTACCCATTCAAGAGGTTCAGTTAGTGGGGCAGACATTTAACACCTTTCTTGCTTGGTTGACACATCTTGTAAAGCCTTTTTCATAATAAATATTTCATTTTGTTGTTTTTAAGAGTTATTAAAAAAATTGTTACAAATAAAGTGTTGACCGTCATTCACTTATGTTTATTAACTATGTAGGATAAATAGGGAGCTTAAGAACCAGCAAAAGCTATAGATAGGCCAGATCTTGATGTCGATCCCCTATACCTGATGGCATTGACCATCTCATAACTTTTCCTCAAGCCTTTGTAGGTGTCGTGGGATACTACCGTGTTTGTGGTGTATAATGATAGTTTCCCCTTGTGCATAAAACATGAAGATCTTTTTGAAATAGCACATGATGGTCAATGTCTCAGCATCTTTGTTATACAATTGTGGATTCTGTAAGTCATTTTACATTATTGTAATTTAGCTAATTGATTATTTTAAATTCATACATAATTTACTTTATTTAACAACAATAGGTATATGAGTGAGACAAGTATGCAAGCAGGGAATGACTCTGTGTATGGATTTCTTGAGGCACAGTCCATACAGAGATCTGGACAATTATAATTTTAATCAAAAGATTATAATAAGAAATAGACGTATAATTCATAGAGAGATGTCTACCTAGGAGTCTACTTGAGTGAATAAGTTAAACTGAACAAATTAATTTAAATAGTGTACTCAGTATAATAACTTAATATGCTCCAATGTAGTGCACATTGGCAAATGGTTGTTATATGTCCTAAGGAATTATAACTTAATGTTGTTATCTGGTTTTGATCCTTGCACAATAGGCTCGACATCTACTTGAAAAGAATTATTAACATATCAGTCGTATTTTGTAATACATTTACCTTATGATTAGTATTTTAATTGTATAATACACATGCATGTTTATCTTAATTAGTGCTTTGAAGAGATTTAACGATAGCCAAAGAAGTAAATCCCAGGCTACGGCCGGATGAATTCTAGTTAAAGTAAGTCATTTAAACATTGTTTGATGCCGTAAAAATTACATTTTATTACTCTTGCACAATAATTTTTGGTTAACTTTGAATATCTGAATATCGTATTCAATTTAGTGTAATAGCAAAAAGAAAGCACTGAGCGTGGGTACTACGTAATGCATTAGACGTCACCGATAGTACAAGGAGGTTTTAAGGATAATTGGAATATGATAATTGTTTACTTGTAAACTAACTCAATTTGTTATAATTGTTATTATTTATACTTATTAGCTTATGTTTTATTATCTCATGCAGTATTTAACTGATCCAAAACCATTGAAACTAGAGAGCATGAAGGCAATTCATATTCAGTGGACAACATATTATCTTAAAGTTAAAAATGAAACAATAGTTGTTTAAGTAATTTTAGAATTGTAGAGTCATCTTCATTTAGATTAGATTACAAATGATTTTATGTATTGACTTTCATTACTTTAAATATTTCTTTTAATTGATAGTAAATATTCAATTTATGGACAAAATTTAAATTGTCCGATAAAAATTGTCTGGTTTGGTTCTGTTTTTCAATTTGCAGATTAATTTGAGATAATTAAAAAAATAGGATATTAAAAAAAATTCCTAAAAATATCATCGGTTTCTAGAAAAATAGATGTTTTCTAAAAATCGATGTTGTCAATTGACGACAACATTAGTTTTTTTTAAATCCAATGTTGGTGAGCCGAATACAACATCAGATTTTCTAGAAACTGATGTTGTCCTCAATTCACAATATCAATTTTTAGAAAAATCGACGTTGTCAGTGAACCACAACATTGATTTTTCTAAAAACCAATGTTGGTTTATACATATTTTTCTTTTTTGTGTAATTGCTTACTATACAACATTGATTATTTAGAAAATCGATGTTGAGTAGTTTAGTTTAACATCAATTTTTAAAAACTGATGTTAACGTTGATTTCCTTAATATCGGTAGTCTTAACATCGATTAATAACCGTTGTTAAAAGTCTTTAATAACTGATGTTAAAAACCTATTTTTCTAGTAGTGCGTTCAAAAGAAAATATTACAATCTTTCTCATAAAGTAAATATAAAGATAATTTGCAAGATATTAATTACTCATATGCTGACTTTTTATCAAACTTCATTTAGAGGTAAAAGCATATAGTCGTTAAAAAGAACATGGTGTAGTCTTTGGCATAAAATAAATTTAAACAAATTTAATAGATGGAACATAACAAACAATTAAGCAAGTTAGAAATGTTTTTTTTAAGTTTCAACTTAAATAACAACTTCTTAGAACATAATCAAATCCCCATGACCAAATATATGCTTACATTGTAAAATACATATTGGACACAAGAATTATAAATACATTATGAGGAAAGTTAATTAAATACAAATTGTCGATAACAACTTCTGATTTACCTTTTGTGGAGTGCTTACATTATCCTCCACTTGAACTCTATAATTATACTAGAGTCATCAAATATATGCTTAACTTTGCAAGACTCATCAAATCAAAATTCATATTCAAAATCCTTCTCCACCTTCAAAAGAACTTCACCTCCAATCAGGGTGCCAAATTTCTTCATCAATTCTTCCTTTCCTTTTTCCTGCATTACTGTAAAAAAAATGTTTCTACATCGGTTCTATGACACATTTAAAGACAATTTCAACCGTCTTTAAAGCCAACATCGTAGAAAGTTTTCTCCGATGGTTTTTAAAAAACCGTCTTAGAAAAGCTACACATTCTAAGATGGTTCTAAGGAAAATAACTATCTTAGAATGATAACATACTAAGACGGTTTTTGAAGGTTTTCAAATAATCATCTTAGAATATATTTTTCTTTTAAGAAAATTAAAATAAATTTAGGATTCTAAGATAATTTTTCAAAAAACTATTTTAGAATGTTATTTTTAAACAATAAAAATAATTTTTGAAAAAATCGTCTTAAAATGTATTTTTTTTTTTAAAATAAAATATTCTAAGTTATGAGGGGATGTTTCCTAACAACTTTTAAAGATATAGAGCCAAATTCTTATGCATTTTGAGGTTCCAAGAAATAGACAGAGAAACCTTCCACCTTTCCATGCCATACTTTTATTTCAGTCCTACCTCAAAAATAGTTTCTATGATATTGAACATCTTTTACCTGCATCAAAAGACATGTATTAAAAAAATATTACAAAAATAACACTACCTACAACACAAACACACAATATATGAATTTTAAACACTACAATAATGGTTGTTTCTAAGTATAAGAGGGCTACCAATGCATATGCTCAACAAATAAATGATAAGAAACATGCTCAAGAACAACCATACATTTTCATGAATGTCTCCACCAATTTCATAATATTTGCATTTTCCCCTTTTCATTACCAACCAGTTTCACATTGAACTCTAGTTACAACATTACTCTAATAATAATCATGACATCATGCCATTTCAATAGGAAACGCAAAAAAAACTCATGATTTAAGGAATAAACTCTAAATATCCAATGCAAAGTGATATAGCGTAAGTGCCAAAGTAGATAGGATCAAAGAACTATCTTTTAGTTTTACCTTGGGCTTGTTGTCTTTATCAATTAGCTTTGCTCTTGTCCCCTACATAGGAGTTTGAGTTGAATAAAGGGTTAAATTAAAGGGAGTTAGTAGTCCTTTTCAACGTTAAAAATGACTAATATATATGAATTTAAGGAATATACAATGTTACTATTAAAAAAACACATATTATCAATAAATTTAACAAACACGTGAATTTGTGATTGAGCAACGTGTATAAAATATTTTATCTAAATTTATATAGTATATGATATATCCCGACTTCACAACTATTTTATAAGACTAAAAATAAGCACTAGCTTGTAGAGAATTGTCTATTTTGTACAGAAAATCAAAAAAATGTTAAATATTATTTGCAGTTCATTTATTTTGCTTTGCATCATTAAATGGAGTTAGTCCAAAATAATTACCTTATAGAAATCATTGCTAATGGTTCTTCTGAGGAAGTGGGCAGCAATGGTGTAATCTGGGTAAAGGCATTGTTCACTTTTTTATCCACTATTCTGCTCCATTTTCTGATTCCTTTTCCAATAGATGATATAATTCAGATGATATTCCACACCATTTATATTCAGTATATATATATATAGGACCACACAAATTAGTACAAAATTAAAGAACAAAATGTTTTTTCACATCTTAATATATGTATACATCTTGCTAATGTAGCTTTATGTGGAGCTTGTAGGCTTTGGATCTTTTTCATCAATGGAGTCTTTTGCTTCTTGAAAATCAATGGCAACGGAATGAAGAAGGAAGAAAAATGATTAAAGATGTCACTTCAAGGAGAAGATAAGTCAAGAAGAAGCTCACCACCATAGGAAGTCATGGATAAGAGCTTGAAGGAAGGAAAGGATGAGTAGAGGGAGAGGGAGAGAAGGAACACGAAATTTTATGCCTCAAATGAGGTCTAAACTTTGAAGTCTAATTCTCAAATGATCAAAGTTGAAAAAATGCACACACAGCCTAAGTGTCACACAAAATTGGAGGAAAATTTGAATTTCTATTCAAATTTCACTTGAATTTGAAATTGAATTTGTGGAGCCAAATTTTGGAGCCAAAATTTCACAAATTATGATTAGTGAATTTTAGCTATGGTTCAACCCACTAATCCAAGATTAAGTCCAAGATTCTCCACTAAGTGTGCTTAGGTGTCATGAGGCATGTAAAACATGAAGGACATGCACAAAGTGTGACTATATGATGTGGCAATGGGGTGTAGCAAGCAAATGCTCACCTCCCCCTCTAAAATTAATTGGATTGGGCTTCTCCCAATTCAATTAAATTTATTTCCCAACACACACATCAAATATTCACTTAATGCATGCGAAATTACAAAATTACCTTAATACAAAAACTAGTCTAGGTGACCTAAAATACAAGGGTTGAAAATCCTACATTTCTAGGGTACCCTACCTACATTATGAAGCCCTAAATACAAGGCCCAGAAATAATGAAATCTTAATCTAATATGTACAAAGATAATGGGCTCATACTGAGCCCATGGGCCCAAAATATACCCTAAGGCCCATGAGAACCCTAGGGTCTTCTCCTGCATCTCTGGCCCAATCTTCTTGGAGTCTTTTATCCAATGCCCTTGGGCGGTAGGATTGCATCACTTACCAAGCATATAATAATTTCCTCCGGTGTCCCTATTCTTCACATTTGCTTTCTCTGTGAATGTTTCTATTGGATTTGATTAAATTACTTTGTATAGAATAAAGAATATTTGGAAGCTGAATAAAAATAATGAATATAATGAAACCAGAACTATTTGACGAATACAAAAATTGATCTTAGTCGTGACATTCTCGGGACGCGCTGGGATCTACCTCCTTATCAGAAGTCCTAAGGTGTTTCTTCCCACTCCTATCCTTGGAACTCGAATTCTCGACAAAATCCCCTTTGCTATGCTTACTGTTAGGAACAATAGGTGGCCTCAGCAAAGTCCTCTCCTTCTTGATGTCATTGGGGACATGTGATGGTATATCCTCGCTCTCAAACTTGTCCGTGTTTGTGTCCTTGCCCTTGCCATATCTCGTTTCAACCAAATCCCCAACAAGGGAAGAAGTGTTTAATAGTGGAGCATCAGAAGTAGTGTTATTACCCTCTTTGGACAAAGAAACAAGAGCCCTAACACTAGCCCCATTATCGTTACTACCACCTTTTGCTGGCCCGCCCTCGTTATTGTTATCATTATTCAAGAAGGTGCTTTGCCTTCCTAGGGTGTGAAAATCAAGGAGACACTTTGGTCAGTGGAAGGGCTTGGACATGGACTTGCTCCTCGATGGGCTTATCGGTCTAGAGCATGGGCTTGAAAGGGATGACTTTTTTTTATCCATGGAGATGGTTTTTACGGGGAGTTCCACAAGGAACTGGGGCACCTCGGTCTCCATGGGGTTGGTGTTGTTGTTGGTGGTGGTGGTGTTGTTGTGCATGGCCTTGCACTTGTCACATGCCATGTGCTCTTTAACGACCACAACCGCAACCTCGTAGTCCTTCTCTCTGACGAGCGTGTTGAAGCGAAGGTTTTTGAAGAAGATGAAAATGAAAGCGAGGTTAGTGTTGTAGGTGACGACGGATTGGTGGAGCACGGACTGGAGAGAGTGAATATGTTGGCGGCGTTGGGTGGTCACCTTGAGGAGGACGACTTTTCCTAGAGCGGTGCTGAGGTGGTGGCTTGGGAACCATAGAGAGAGCGTCGAAGGAGAAGTTGTGAGAGCGATAGAGTGGAAGGAGAACTAATATATATATATATATATATATATATATATATATATATATATATATATATTGCTAAATATTCTAAGACAGTTGTGAAAAAATTGTCTTAGAATGACAACTTTCTAAGACGATTTTTGCAAAACCATCGTAAATCTGTTGCATTTAATTTAAAAAATGCCACCAGTTTCTTTCGAAGTCGGTTTTTGATCAATCAACGTAAAAGCAATGTCCTAAAAAATGCTTTTTGTAGTAGTGTTGTGACATCAATTATATGTATTATATTTTATATTCATACAAAATTTCAATTAAAAACATATTAATTTCACTTTGGACTAAAATATATCCTCAGTAAATTTCATCAACAAACCCTGAAAGTTTCCACCATAGAGGCAAAAGACCAGCCAAGTAATTTTATCCTGTCGGAGTCAGCAAAAGCTAGCAACTGTGTTGAAACTATCAAACACTTCAAGCTTCAACTTATTCACGGGGTAACATCCACGACATTTGCTTCACATCCAAGACAATGAAATACCCCAGATTCAGCTGTAACCGCGCCCTATTACATTTGGAGGGATCATAGTACCACTAATCATGATTAAGACCATACAAGATAGTGGCCAAAACAATAAGAATGACATCCTATAAATTAAACACAGATTTCTCATCAGAAAAAGATAGAGTCGTTCAACTGAGAAGATGAAATTCAAAAGCTAATAAATTATACAAATCAACAATCTCTTCTTTAATCAATATTGATATTGATAGATGGATATGATAATTCTAGTGGTAACAAAAGATATTTAAGTCTAATTAATATATCAAAATATTAAAAGGAATAAAAAATATTCTTCCCTGTTTATAGTAATTTTAAATTTAAAAAAATTCTTTTGTGTGTATTATAATCCAAGTTTGCAACTGCCTTTTATATATATATATATAGCTAATGTACCATGATCAAACAAGGCTTCTTACTTTGCAAATATATGACGAATGGTCATTGGTAGCTAGCCTAACTAACCCTTACATATGCAAAGAGATTATTTCTGGACACTTACCTATATATAACAAGCCATTAATTAAACATTTCACCACAAAAGTAATGAAAATCATAAGACTAAACTAAATTAACATATGAAGCACACTACATCATAAGCCTGCTGCCCGAAACAGATTGTTTTTTCTGCCTTGCTCAGGAAATTAGCGTCCAACACTGACGAAGCTATTAGTGAAGGGTACTGAACATGAGGAATTGTAGGTGGGTTGCCCATGGGTAACTAGAGAAGGAGGATAAGCGTTATGCATATCAAGCGGAAGCACAGGCAATGGCGCTTCAAGCTGAAGAACTTTTATTACTTGTGCAGCCTTGGGCCTTTCTTTGTCGTTTGGGTTAGTACACCACAACCCCATAACAATCAATCTTGTTATTTCATCCACCTCAAACTCATTGTTCAATCTCTCATCAACAGCACCTAGAACATTCCCTTCCACATATAATTGCCACACCCAATTCACGAGAGGTACATGAAACTCCCCGTCTTGATAAATCCTTCTCCCACATGCAATTTCAAGAGCCACAACCCCAAAGCTATAAATGTCTGATTCCTTGCTTGCCCTACCTCCATTGATATATTCTGGTGCAAGGTACCCATAAGTCCCCACTACCCCTGTCCTCTGAGTTCTCAACCTTGGATCCACCAACTTTGCCATCCCAAAATCGCCAAGCTTGGTGCTAAAATCCATGTCCAATAACACATTAGCTGACTTAATATCCCTATGAAGAACACTTTGCTCTGCATCCTCATGAAGATAACGAAGGGCCAAAACCACCCCTAGTGCTACCTTGTACCTGTAAAGAGAAGAGAGAATTAAGAACAATGGTGACAAATGATTAATTTCAATAGCATAAGCTAATAGCTACATTCCAAGAGACAAAATAGAAATACATATACATCAAAGCAAAAAGACTAAGAAGAAAATAACGGTGACCCTATTCGGATATATAAGCTTTCTTATAAGCAATTAAATAAAAAAGAAGAAAGAAAAATAAAATAAGCTTTTCCCATATGATCAAATTAGGTTATGCATAAGTTCAAATCGTTTTTTTAGTTTCCATTGAGTTTGCATCTACCAGAAACATGCTGCCAAATACACAGTAAACAACCCTCAAGTGATAATAAACAATAAAATACATATAAAAAAATAAAGCTAAATCAAATTATCTAACGTACCTAATATCCCAGGCCAAAGTTTTTTTCTCCCCGAAGAGATGGGTGTCGAGGCTTCCATTAGGCATGAACTCAAAAACCAACAGAAACTCCCCTTGCTCGTGGCACCACCCGATGAACTGCACCAGGTTTCTGTGTATAAGACGGCTTATGATCCTAACTTCATTGATGAAAACTCTCTCTGAATTTTCAAAGCTAGTGAAAATCCTTTTCACAGCAATAACCCTTCCTAAATCA
This sequence comes from Glycine soja, assembly GCF_004193775.1. Classification (NCBI taxonomy): domain Eukaryota; kingdom Viridiplantae; phylum Streptophyta; class Magnoliopsida; order Fabales; family Fabaceae; genus Glycine; species Glycine soja. Next base: position 26,798,706 of record NC_041017.1, on the reverse strand, counting down.
CTCAGAACCCCTTTGTAAACCTGTCCCGAGCTACCTCGTCCAAGCCTTGCATCATCCGCGAACCCTTTGGTAGCTACAACTAGTTCTTTGTAATCAAATCTTCTAGGTAAAGTTGCCCTATCCAAATCAAACTTAACCGGGGTGGCTCCACGTTCACCATTATTATCATTGTCTACCTTACCCTTTCTCTTTTTTGTGATCATTACCCAAGCTGCAACACTCACGACAACGACCACGACCACCAAGACTGTTGAACAGGTTACCACAACAACCAGCAGAACATTATTGTGGTTTTTTGAAGCAGTGGATGAACTGAATTCCCACGAGTGAATAACGTTCCGTTGGGTATATTGTCCAGTGGCAGCGGAGAAGCCAACATCCACCCACTCAGGTAGAATGTCCATGAGGTCAATCTTGTAAGAAAGGGAAGAATTAGTGGAATTGGAATTGTTAAAGGACCAAGACACAAAGAGGATCTTGCTGGAAGCAGTATAGTTTATCAAAGCGTTACATTTGTTTCCGAGGTTTTTGTCAATGTCAAACTCAGCAGCAGCCACGGATTTGAGAGAGTTATCATCTACGCCAACGTGCTGAAAGGGAGGGTCAATTGTGCTATTAAATGTGTCAAACTCAACCGCAAACACATGGTTATGGGGAATATATGCATTGGTGGTGGCGTTGAAGAGGCCTAAAGTTCCACCGGCTGCGTTCGGAGGAATCCGGTAGCCACGAGGGGCTAAGTAGAAGGCGAAACCATCACCAATGGTGTCGTTGGTGGCTCTGGCAATAGTGAAAGTGAAGCGTGTGGAGAAGTCGTTTACAACACCAGAAGATGAGTCCCACAGGTGCAGAGGTTGTTTGTAAAAGGCTCTTCCAACCCGGAAAAGATAGGTCACTATGTTTAGCTCTATGGACCCGTTTTTGTTTACTTTGCCATCACCCTCGTATGCCATGCTTTTGGCCCCGTGGAAGTTTGTTATGTTGAAACTTAGTGATTCGGCTGTTTTGATAAGGGGAGAAGGAATGGCCAACACGAGAAGAAAAATTGTGATCACCATCTCTGCAGGTAGTGGTATTCTCAGTAGCTGTGAAAGGTTATATTTATTTGTTTTGACGGAGGAATTAATATTGTTGTTTAAATAAGAACTGAGTGATGTTTCACTGATTGACACTTTTTTTGGGTTTTCTTCGTAGTGTGTAGGTGAAGTTTCTATTGATATTAAGGCATTTTTCTTTCTCTTAATTTTTTCAACTTTTGGCTGCTAATACTCATTTAAATGATATGTTAGTCCAGCATAATTTAGAATCAGTTTCACGATTCCTGTAAAAACGAAAAAAAGCAGCAGCTTCACAATGAGATAAGTCAACTAATTTGGTTTTCGTGATAAACACGTTATTTATTTGATTTGATTATAATAATGCAGGCATATATGATCAACTTCATTGACAAAAACTGGTAATTGGGACCCCGGCAATTAGGTTTGTTTGATAAGTTAATTCGAAAGTTTATGAACCACAATTCAAGATAGAGGAATTAATGTACATCGAGAGCGTGGATCTATTGGAGTGTGTGATTGTTTCAATTAACCCATAATAATCTTATCTGAGAATAGAATTAGCTATAATAAGAAATACATATAATTTATAAAAAAAAAAAGAAAAAGAAATTAATGTAAGCAAGATACTTTCCCGCAACGAAATATTAACTAACTCACATTATTAATAATAATAACCAAATTTGATTTACGATGTCATCTCTCTAGCTAGACCTGGTCATGCCTTCTTGTGTGGGAAAGTATTGCTACCATTGATGTCTTGTCTACTGGTTACTCGTTTAATGGTATGCATGAGGTGCTTTGATACCTCTATTTGTTAGGTGATTTTATTTTAGGTATAAATAATTTTTTAAAATTTTCAATTTAGCATTTTTTACTTTTTGTTCTTGTAATTTTTTTTAATTGTTGTAAATTAGGTTTCTTTTATTTTTAATTCTTAAAATACTTTAAATAATACTAAACAGTAAAAAAAATAGTATTATAAAGATGAAAACAGAACAATCATAATATATAAGAATTATAAAAAATAATAATTTTACAAGAACAAAAAAAATATTAAATTACAAGAATAAAAAATATATTTAATTTTTTTTATTTATAAATAAATACTAGTCGTTAGTATTATTAAAATGTAGACAACGAGAAATTAGAAACAACCACCTCTCAATCCCTTTCTTTTTTTAATCACAATATCTTATAACTCCTTGTTCTTGTGTCAATATAACACCTGTAACATTTTTTTTATTTAAAAAAAAAAAAAAAAAACTGGTTTCATGTCTAGGAACAACTCCGAATCAGCTTAACTTCTGAAGCCTAACTCAGCCGTAAAAAATCATGTTGGCTACCTCGGAACATTTCCAATACTTCAAAACTTGTCTTCTTTTGCCAATAATCTTTATGATCCTTCCAATAGTTCAACCACTCTCCTTCAGCATAACTAACTTTAGCGACCCTGAAATCGCAAGCCGTATTCAATGCACAGGCATAGCCAAAATTGAGAACGGAAATATAGTGCTCAATCCACTCATCAACAATGGAGTTGAACGAGCCATCTATGGCCAACCTTTGCGCTTGAAAAACTCTTCTAACGGAAACGTCAGATTTTTCTACTCGTTTTTCATTCACAGTCGATGAACGGAATAAAACCAACTATGGTGATGGCCTTACTTTTTACATGACACCACTTGCCTTTGACTACCAGACTCCACCCAATTTTTCTGGTTTTAGTCTCGGCCTATACGGTGGCACCCTAGATAACATCGTTGCTGTCGAATTTGACACTTATATAAACGAGTATGACCAACCGATGCACCGCGTAGGGATCAATAATAACTCGGTTGCATCCCTCGAATATAAGAAGTTTCGTATTGAGAGCAACATAGGGAAGATGGGGCATGCGTTGATAACTTAGAATGCTTCTTCCAAACTCCTTGCTGTCTCGTAGTTCTTTGAGGGAACTAGTTCTGCCTTTACGCCTAATGATTCTCTCTCACACCAGATTGACCTCAGGGAAATTCTACCTAAATGGGTCACAGTTGAGTTTTCGGGTGCAACCAGGTCCTCCAAAGAGGAAAATGTTATTCATTCCTGGGAATTCAGTACAAATCTAGATCTAAATATTAACGATAATTAGCTGTTGAATGACAATCATGCATGCAGATAAAGGAAACAAAGAACCATTCGAAACAGATTCTTATGATTGTGCTACTGGTAATGAAAAGTTGTTGGAAGACTAATCTACTTTAAGTGACACAAATCAATCTGACAAATACATCAGATTGTAACTAATCATATTTAAGAAACTTATTCTATATTTAGAATTTTATAATTTATAATCAATTCATATTTAATTACTTTATGCAGAATCATTGTACACTACTATACATAATTATCTCTTGACTCTCCTACATTTGAGTTGAGCGTTCAAGTTTGAAAAAGTGTTTATACAATTTATCAGTTTTCTTCTTCATATCTAGAGTCTTTGTGAACACCTTACTCCACCATAACTTCCTTCTCTCTAAATATTGACAATTTCATCCCTCTCAGACTCATCCCTACATTCTTGGTATCTAGATTGAATATAAATATACTTTCAGTAAGTTATATTTGATATATGCTCCCGTATTATATATATCAAATAAAATTGTTGTCGTATGATTGTATATAATTAAATATATTTTCATGGAGCTATAAGCATCATATTATGGTTTTTTAATTTGTGGTATGCACTCACAATTACAGTGATATTTTAAATTTCTTCGCATTCACATCCCACGAGTCACATATTTGTAATTTTTTGATTCGCATCACAATCACAATATAGTACAAGCATGACTACAACAAGTGGCGAGTTTGACCGAAAAATTAGAAATGACCAAAATAATTAAATTTATAATGCATAAATTAAATATGATTTTTTTATAATATTATCTTTTATGGTCAATTTTAAACTTTAAATGATATTATGTAAATATTTGTCATTTTCTTAATAATTTTTATGATACTAGAATATCTCTTTTTTTTTTTTTACTTTGTTAATAATACACTTCAGTTTTTTAACAACGTCTATACCCTTGTTTGCTACTAAACAAAGAAAATAGAGAATTTATGTATAAATTAGTTTTCTGAAAAATCTGAAAAGTAAAATAAGTTATTTTATACAAAAAAAATTGTACGAGAATATGCAAAAATATTAAAAATTTAAATGGATTTTACAGAAAATTTAAGAAAAATAATCATATTTTTGTCAAAATCATAGAAAAATTTGGGAAAAAAGTTTTTAAAAGGGATTTGTATAAAAAATCTACAAGAAAAATCCACAAGCAAGAAAAATATACAAGTTTAAGTTATATTTATAAAAAAATTATACAAAAATAGAATACAAAAGTCATACAAAATAAGTTTGAAAATGAAAAAAACATTATATCACAAAAAATGATTAATTAATTAATTCATGAAATAGTCATGTACGAAAAGTATTACTAATGTTTTAAATACTAATTGAATAAGAAAATCTTATTGTGTAATATTAACATAATAATTAATAAGAAGAAAGAAATAAACTAAGATTTAAAAATAATTTTCATACACACACTTTCAATTAAAAAATCTTATTGAAAAAATTAAAAATATACATAAATTTTATTCATATACATTTATTTATATATATATATATATATATATATATATATATATATATATATATATATATATATATATATATATATATATATATATATATATGTGCGCGCGCGCGCGTGTATGTATATATATAATATTAGAAAGGGTCAAAATCCGCTACTTCAGAAATGGCTTTGAAGAAATTCAAAGTTATTCTATCACTACGTGTATTTATCATTGCTTCTATTTTTATTTTTAGCATTTCGCTGCCTAAATTTTAAATTCAACGATTGATGCCATTTCAATGTAGTCGTCACCGCTGATTTTTTTGTGAGGCGGCGCATACCTATACGGTTATACGTAGGGAAGGATTAGTGGTACCATGCCACTGCCTAAATTAAGGATGTCATTCTTGTCACTGTCAAAATAATTATTAATTTAATATGTACAAGAGTGATCGAAAATAATCAATGGAAGAGTGTATGCAAATGAGATTTTGAGCGAATGAAGAAATTAACATAAAAAAATTAAAGATAAAAATCAATATACAATTTTAATGGAAATTTATGGATTTGGTTTCTAAAGTTTGTGTTTATACAATTTTCGGATTTATTAACTTTGTAACGATATATACCCTCCGGTCATCCTTGGATGGAGTCTAATGATCCATTGATCCTTTTACTTTTATTCTCTACACACTATTATGCTTAAAATTGGGCCGGGGGAGTATGTATCCTTTGGTCATCCATGGATTGCATCTAATGGTTAAGAATTTTGTATCTTTTAGCCTCTTTGTGCTATTGGAATTGAGCTTATGGTATAGTGTACCTTTTAGTCTGTTATTATCGTATTATATATATATATATATATATATATATATATATATATATATATATATATATATATATAATTAATCATATCCTAATTTTATTATATCTTACATGATCATATTATATCTCTGAGAATTATGATGATAAAAAAGTGATTAGGTCTTATCATAATTAAGAGAACAATTATATAATCTACATTCATCCAAAGAATCAGGGAAAGAAACTTTTATGCTCTAGATAGAATGACTCAAACCTAGAGGAAACCTATACTAGAACAGTAAAAAATTAGTTGGGTATGCTTAAAGATTTTTATTTTCTTTGAAAAGCATAAAGTTGACCAAAATTTTAAAGATTAAATTAATCATGAAGTGTAGTGATTTACATATTAAATTAATCATGTCATGACATGCGCATGTTATGATCATTATTCCTATCGTTGTATAATAATTCCTATAGATATATTTGTTTGGATCTGTTATTTTTACAAGAAAGTCAACGTTTTTGCCTACAAAGACAGATTTTGGATGACGTGATAGTGGTTAATGAAGTGGACATTATATTTAAGAAAAGGGATAAACATTAGATTTTGGAGATCGCAACACTGCTTTTTTCCCCATAAAGTTGCTAGAATTAGAAATGTTTCAAAGAACATGACCATCCTTAAGAAATGCTCTCTTATTCTTGATAGTCAAATTCATATTGAGAAATGAGCAACATGTTTGTTGTCTTTGATTTTCAACCGATTTTTTCCTCAGATAATAACTGTTCCAATTATAAAATTATTTAAGAGGTGATCCCTTCCTTGGTTTCTAATTCGGAGAATGTTATATGCTGACCAACATCCTCTTCTTGTAATGAACTGACTCAAAGTTGTATTCTTTGTTACGAATCCTGATGGAGCCCCTGCTCCTGACGGGTTTGGCGCTTTATCGCATCTATTGGGATTTAAATTATCGAGCAAGATGTTTATAATTCTATGTTGCATTTCTTTTATTAAGATTGGATTCTTTGTTATATGAACTCAAGTTTTGTTGCTCTAATTCCAAAATTCAAGGTGCTGATAGGATTAAGAATACCATACCCATTACTAGGAATCAAATTGAACCGAACTGCAAAAGTAATTTGTTCAAATAGAAGTGAACTGTTAAGTAGCTTACACAAATTGAATTGAACTGTTTTAAAGGTAGATTGAGCTGAGTTGAACTAGTTCAACTGAATTGCTTTGAATTGTTCCAAATTTCTCAGAATTATTTCGAACTGTACTGAACTATTTTTAATGGGCCTTTTTTTTAGAATTTTTTTTAATTTTGTTTTAATTAAAAAATACCTAATTGTTTTAGTTTGTCTTTCTCACTTTTACATTGATTTGTGTTTGAATAAATAAGTAATGGTTTTTTTTATATAATTGCGACTTTTCAAATTGCTATGAACAAAATATTAAAGATAAGTTTGACCATTTTTTAAATTATAGGTTTTTAACTTTATGATCAACATATTTGAAAATTGCTGATGGAGGCCATACGTGACAGTATTTGCTTTTAAGTGTTGTATGTTATTTGGCCAACTATATGTAATATTTAGGTTGATCTACATGTGGCTAATTTATATTAAAAGGATGAAAAACACAAATGTGTGGCTCGATTTAATTCTCCTAATTGGTGTGATTCTTGCTTTTCTTCGTGTAATGGGAGGATACAGGTGAATATTGCATGTATGTTGGAGTGGAGCGGGAGTTACTAGCATGAGTGGATTAGGATTTATTTTTCCAACTCTGATAAGTATCAATTTGGGAGTGCATTGAATTGCTTTTTCTAGCAGTTCAGTTTAACTGAACTGAAAAAATGGTTCAGTTCAATTTTTATTTCAACAATTCAGTTATTTTCAGTTTATTTTGGTTCAGTTAATTATAATTCAGTGCAGTTTGTTTTGGCCACCCCTACCCATTACATTAGCAAATTTCTAATATAAAATCATCTCCAAAGTTATTGTGAACAAATTAGCTGCAGTAGCTCCAAACATTATCCATGAACAACAAAGGGGTTTTATTATAGAAAGTGTAAAATGATCCAATTTTTTCCATCTATGAATTTAAATTGTTTGATATATTTCAAAAAACTTAATTATTTCCTAAAATAAAAATTTGATCGATTTAAAAGAATTTGACATGCGATAAATTAGGTTAAGACTATGTTTGATAAAGCTTATAAGTTAGTTAACCGCTTATGAGCTAGCTAAAAGATTATGAACTATAAATTAGGACTTAAAAAGTTGGAAACTAGCTGAAAGCTTATAAGATATAGTTAATTTAATTGAAAGAATTTGATAAAACTAATTAATAAGTTAACTGATAGATATTAAATAGCAGGACATATTTAATATTTCAAATATTTAAAATTTATTTCTAATAAATTTTTTTACAGGAATAAGCTTATGGAATTTCATTAGGAATTAAATCATATCAACAATACAAGAGAAAGTATGATAATAAATTAAATTGAAGTCAAGAATGGGATGGTGTTACCCTAACCACGATTATGAGCAACAACTTATCATCTTAAAAAAAGTAAGATAATAGTTTTTCAAACTTTGTATTATAAAAACTGGTAAAATTAATTTTTTCATTTTTTTGGAAAAGTAAAATTAAATTGTAGAGTTGATATGATTCAAAGAATTTTTATCCTTAAGGAGTGTAATGATGACAACTGATGAGTTAATTATCGTGTGTTGTGTACATATAAGAACATAAAATTATATATATGAGTTTTCTAGAAAGCGAACAAAAAAAGATAAAATGATTTTTAAATTGAATAAAACAATATAATAGAATTCCAAATAAAATAGTAAGGATAAAATTGAGAAGTAAAAAGAAAAGGCTAGTAGCTTATGAACTGGTTTAATTTCCATAAACTACTAAAATATGCTTGTGCATAAAGCAAGCTTATTTTGGTCAAAGGAACATATATACTAGCTAGTCAAAGGAGCTTATAAACTCCTCAAAAGCCTTACTAAACACAGTCTTAATTCCTTGGGTAAATTAGTATATGGGTTTTCATTCTTTTGTCAAGAAAAATATTTCATTATATGTGATTAAATATTTCAAGTCTAGATTGCATGGAACACACTAGAAGAGAGGTTGAAGTAAAATCTTAAGACTTTTTCTCAAGTATAAGACCTTTTCACATATAGTTACAGAAAACCAGTCTATGCAAAAAGATTTAGATAATTAAAGATCGTCCAAAGATGAAAAAAATTGTTCACAAAGCAAGTTTTCAAAGATCTTTTGCGTCCTTAGAAAGTAGTGAGCATTTTGGCCCTTCGTGTTCTCTTAGATTTCACAATTCTTCTTCTCCAAAGCTTTAATCTTGTATTCATAGGCTTCAACGGATATGATTGTTTTGGGGATTTGTGCCTTCCAATTTTTTTGTTTACTAACTATTACCTTTGTTATGTAAAATTTGTCTAAGTTATGAAACTTATGTTTAGTTTCGATAGACTTGTGTCAAAAGAAACAAAGTGCATTAAAAAAGAATAAAAATGTGAACTAAAATTCAAGAAGTTGAATGAGTCATCGAAGGAAGTTATTTCGATCAGATTGATTGTTTCAATGACTTCATTAAGGCACGTGGAATTGGAAAGTGCTTAGAAGCAAAACCCTTTCGATATTCAAAATATCACTTGACGCGGTTACAAAGAAGTTATACAAAGAAGTGAAATAGCATTAGATCTATGTGTTTAGAAATATTGATGTACATGTGCCGAAAATTGTAGAATTTGACTGTTAGTATTAGACGTTTATAAATAAGACCTTTGACTGCCAATTTTTTGTGGATTGAATCATTATCACTTAACTTCTCAAACACCGACAACGCCTCACATCTAAACTAGCTATAGGCAAATAAGGTCAGCGTATATATATTCAATTCCAACCTTTTATGAATTCATGTCTCTTTATTTTACTACATCTTTCTAAACCCTTTACTTTTTCCAATCTCGATTTCTTCTCAAAACCTTTACTTTTCCAATCTCTACTTTTGGTTACTAGTGAAATTACTATTAAAGTATAATCATTATAGAATTTGACTTTTTAATCCAAAAAACTATCATAAAATCTACTTACAAATTGTCTTACGAACCGTTATACGATATTACTATAATTATCTTTAACGAAATTACTATTGTTATATGAATTAAGTATTAGACAATTTTTTTGATAAGTTGAAAACCATGAACTTGCTTGTTTGATTAAAAAAAACTTACAATTGAGAATAAATTTTATGTCTCATCTTTAAATATTTATTTGTTAATGCAATCATTTAGTGAAAATTACTCAATTATTATGAAAATATATTCCTTTGGAGGAGTAGGTGCAATTTTCATGATTAACAAATTGGCACATCCAGTATGACTACTTTGCCAAAAAAACTCGATCTTAAGAACAAGTCATAATGAGAATTGGATGTTGTTAAGAAGTGGTAGAATGATAATAAATAGTAAAAGAAACCATAACAATAACAATACTAGTAATAATGCTGCAAACACTTCTACTAATAACAGTGACAACAATGAACAAAATCAAACAAATTTACCTTTCGGGGTAAGTAATGAAATGGTTATAGGTGTTAGTCATGCAAACAACAACCCCATAAATATAAGAGAAGATGTGATGTGTCCGCAAGTCTAAACAACTGTCATCAAAACTTCTTTGCCACAAAATAATAGTGTCAACTACAAACACCCCCACCATTTTCTTCTACAAGACCATGGGGTATGTCACCATTGTCTAACGAAATGAACATGCCACAATTGAGTCTACCCCTGCCTCAAAGTCAAAATACAATACCACCTATTGTAGTTAGTAGAGAAACTAATAGGCTTCTAGAACTTGAGGGCAAAAGCCATTCTTATGATGTTGACCAGTTAAGAATATGAGAGTTTCAATCAAAGATAGGATAATAGGAGATAGCAACATGGTTTCCACAGGTGTTTTTAACAAAACATTAGTAGTCTTTAGACAACAAATAAACCATAATAATCATGAGATAGTTAATACTTTGACAAATCACATGGCCTCAATTTTAAATCCTTTGTTGAGAACTACCCATGAAAGTTATCAATAGATAAATGGCATCCTAACTCGAATAGGAGATGCTTTGGCCATTCCTAGAAACCAACCTAACAATAGACATATAATTAAGGAAATACCCGTGCAAGAAGGACCTATTATTAATAATAATAATTCTGAAAATGAAGTTAATGTCACAACACAGTTAGTGAATGATAGACAACAACCAAACAATGTTTTGGTGAATAGAAATTAGAATGCAGATGAAGTTATGGTTAATATGCAGCAAAATCAGACACTTCAATGACAAAATGGCCCCAATAGAGAGATTTAGGCCTTGTAGCAATTCAAAATCCTTACATTAATCATATGATTGAACAAGCCTTGAATAGACATGACTTTGAAACAGGAAATGCACAACTACCTTATTTTGTTTCTGCCTTCCCTAACTATATTTTACAATTTGAGTTGCCAATGGGTTATAAGGTGCCTAAATTTTTGAAATTTATGGGGGTATTAGAAGAGTCTCATGTAGAACATGTAGCCGATTTTCAAATAGAATATGGTGATTTAGCCATTTACAAATTTCTTAAATTGAAATATTTTCCTAGTTCTCTAACAAAAAATGCTTTTACTTGGTTCATCACATTACTACCAAATTCAATATATACTTGGACACAACTTGAAAAGGTGTTCCATGAACATTTCTTTAGAGGAGATACTAAGGTTAGTCTCATAGATTTGAAAACTGCTAAACATTTCAATAGTGAAACAATTGATTTTTTAAATAGATTTTGAAAAATGAAGTCTTGATGTTATACTCAATTTTCTGAATATGAATTAGTTAGAATGTTGTTGTAGGTTTAGATTTTTCAATTTGAAAGAAGTTGGTAAATCAACAAGTTAGAGATATGGAACAACTAGCAGATACAGTAAGAAGAATCGAAAATAAAATACAAGAAAGAAATGAACAAAATATTTGATAAAAGTTTAAGGGAAAAATAATATATATGGAAGAATATAAAGATAATGATAATTCTATAAATTATCAAGATTTAGATGTTAATCATGAAGAAGACGAAATATGTGTGGTAGAATTACTGCTTGAAACTCCTTATACCTATTCCAATGTTAAAATTGGAGGAAAAACATAAATTTCATAATTCAAAATATAGTTTCAATGTTACTAAGGCAAATAAAATATTTGATGTATCATCAAAAGATAAACAAATTACTCTTAGTGATGATCATAAAGTTTCTTCTTCTGAACAAAGGAAAGGAAAAAGATATTGCAAATTCCATAATGTTTTTGGACATTGGACTAATAGTTGTTTACATTTAAGAGATATGGTCTAGAAAGAAATTGACGTAAGAAGATTGAAATTCGAAGAGAAACCAATGAAGGTGGATTCTGATCCATTCCACATATAGGCTAATTGTATCGAACCCATACAGATCATGATGATGGGAGCTTCGATAGTAACACCAAGGGTAGGTACTCTTTTATCTAAAGAGGAGGTCAATCAACCCTTGGAAGAATTCAAAACGGAAGAGGAATCAATTTTCCCACCTACAAGGAATCAATGTTGTGTCCTCGCTGCAGTGCTGCATTAAACAAGTCAGATGCTAAGGCCTTTGAGGCTTTGGAGATCAAAAGAATTTTCAAAAGATTTAGGAAGTAAATGGTAAAGGAAAGGAGAAACATAACATACATATGACTATAAGTCAAGTTCAGAGTCCTTATAGTTTCTCTCTGAGGAAGTCTTATCTTCCTCATGCAAATGTTTTGCCAAACAAGTGGTTTTGATCGGAGAATGAAGGATCCAATTCATGTTTTAAAGAATTTGAAGTTAATAATTTTGCAATTCAAAGATGAGGAACTACCATAATTCTCCATGGATGAATAGGAACATGTCAAAAATCCAGTGGAGGAGACATCGAAGAATGAAGAGGGATGCAATATTGGCGATGCAACAAAAGAGTGGTGTTAGACCTTTAGTTTTTGACAGAATAACCGAAGGTTGACCATGTGGTTTCGAAAGGAGAATATCAAACAAGGAACAAGAAGATAAGGAAATGATAACTGATTCCTTTGAGTATGGTTTCTAAGATTCATTGGAAGCCATATGTGGATTAATTTCGATATCACTCATAGAGTATGCTGAAGACTATCAAAATAGGAACATACTGAACAATTATGCTAGGGAAAATTATTTCGATGATCCTTCACTAAGCTCGAAGGCCATTTGGGTTACTTATGTTTCCTATTTTACTCCTCATCGGAATGTTGCAGTTTTTAATCCTCTTACTGATGACATGAGGTGTCATATGAAGCCATTTCACTTGACAACTATGGTGGAAGGGCTGCTTTCAACATCTTACCAAGATCTATGTTACAGAGGTTTGGTAGAAGTATAGAAGATTTGATACCTCATAATATAGTGGTGTCAGATTTCTGTGGGAAGCCCTCAGATTCTGAAAGGGTAATCTATTTGGATGTTTCAGTGGGTAATAGAAGAAGACATACAGTGTTTCTAGTGATGATGAGTTTTTTATGATGAATAAGAAGAATTGGAATTTTGGACAAAGAAGGTACAAAGGCTTCTCAGAAAGAGAAAATGATCATGAAATTTTCTTCTAAGAAGGAATTTCAGCAAGGAGAAAGCTCAAAGGATCAAGTCATATGCTTCGAATGCAATAACTCTGGGCACTACAAAATAAAATTCCTCTTCTTAAGAAAGACTCTAAGAAGGGAGATCACAAAAGAATAACAATGATGGTCACGTGGGATGAAATAGATTCATCGTTGTCTAAGAAATAGTAGGAACAAGCTGCCAGCATATGTCTCATGGTAGATTTAGACAATGAGCATATATTTGACTCTTAAAGCACATTAGAATTTTCAAATTCTAAAGAGTTAGAACAAGATTTTGATATAACCTGTTTAATGACTCTCATACTTTAGCTCATAAATGTGTTCTTTTGAAGGAACAAATTTCTAATGCTTAGAAAGAAAATAAGAAGCTTAAATAATGAGAATTTGTATAAGAAAAACTACTACATGCAAGAGAATCTTATTTTAAGCTCTCTAAACAACTAAAATAGAGAAGAGAAACTACAAAAAAAAGTTATTTCTTTTGGTCAAACTCAACTTGAAAATGAAAACAAAGTTTTAAAAGAAAAGGTTGAGAAGTTGTCAAAGGATTTGGCCAACTTTGTAGAAGGAACAAAAAATATTGATAAAACGATTGGAGTTCATAAAAGATTTTTTTTATAGAACTAGTTTATGCTCTAATAAGAACCAAAAGAGATTTTTTTTCAAAAGCTTGTTAAAACTAGAAGATTGAAAGAAAATGTTCCAACTATAGCAAATAGGGATAACACACCTCAGAATGTTACAGAAAAAAAGAAGATTTCCTTTAGAAAGATAACTAACATGAAAGGATCCCAAAAGCTATGGGTATCTAACATGTAGGAATGTGTCCTCCAGAACAACAAGAGAGAGTTGTGGTACATGGAAAACAGATGCTTCAGGAACATGTCTAGAGGAAAAAGCAAATTCCTCAACCTTGAGAAAAAGGAGGTTGAAGGGTTTATCGCTTTTAGAGAAAATAAAAAGGCCCTCATTAAGAGAATTAGTAAAATTGGTAAACCTAACTCTGCTCAGATTGATAATGTTTACTATGTGCAAGGTTAAAACATAATCTTTTAAGCATTAGCCAGTTATATGACAATGGATGTGAAGTTACGTTTGAACCTAATGCTTGTCTGATCAAAGAAACATCTATTGGAAAAAAATCCTATTCTCAAGGATAAGAGAGAGAAATCTATATAGGATTTGCCTACTACCTAGTTGGTCTAGTCTAGCAGCCTTTGAGGGTGATAAATGGTTATTGCACCTAAAGGTATATAGGTCACCTTAACATGAAAACTTTATCCAAGCTTTTTGAACATGAGAAAGATAAAGTGTGTGATGCTTTCTTCAAAGGAAAACAAACCAAATCCAATTTTCAACTAAAGATGCTATTGATCATCAGTTCCTTTCTTGTAGTTATGCTTGTTCTATTTGGAGTTGGCTTGGCTGTATTATTTAGTTTATTCTTGATCTCTCATCTTTCAAATTTGTTCTATCTATTTGTGCAAGTAGTTGGAGTTCTCAAATGAAAGATGTTATATTGTTTGCTTGTCTTCAGGTTTGGTAGGGTAATTGGCACTCTAGAAACTAGCAAAGATTTTATAACACTAAATAGCACATTTAGAGTCCTATTACTATGGGTGTTTCTTTATCAAAGGTTCAATTTCCATTAGTGGATTCTAGGTGCTCAATTTTTTCTCCACAAAAGGCCATCCTAGCTAGAAAAGAGCCTTTTGTATACGAAGGTCTGCTAGAGTTCACTTGGTAACTCTAGTTGCAGGGTTATATTTTGGGACTCTTTTTGTTGTTTTCGTGGATGTTTTGCTAAAAATACGAGTTTGAATTTCTCCTTTCAAGAAGAGCTTATTGATGCTATGGAATTTATTTTGAAATTACCTTTCATGGAGGATGGAAGAACTTATGTCTTGAATGTAACTCCCAGCTAATGGTGTAGGCCTTTTCTTGTTTTTTTATTATACCTTGGAAACTCAAGAATAGATATACATTGTTTCTTTCTTATTAACCACATGAATTACCTCTTCCCATGCTCTTTGTATGTAGGGTTTTTTTTTTGTGGGATTGTACTTCTCAGTTTATTTTTCAGAACTTTCACGTAATAGGACAGACTTACCTAACTATAGGTTTATTTGATATAAATTTCAAATATATATATAAGACAAGTATGTGAGTTTTACAAACAAATTGCTCTTATTTATCTTTTTTTTACATTTTTTATCTTCTAAAACATGTAATATGCCATATACATTAATTTTTATAATTTCACTTTAATTTATTATTTATTATATTAAAAGTAACCCGAGCCATTGGACTAGTACCATCTACTTTGGGCCAAAAGGTGAAGGAATCCATTTTGTTGCGAGGAATGTTAAAGGTGTGACTATAGGTTGATTGTCTATTGCCAAAGGAGGCAATTCCACAAGTTCTGAAGAAGTTGGAGTTGGTTGAAAATATGGTTTAAGAATTGAACAATGGAACATAGGATGTATGCGAGATTGTTCTGGCAGTTTCAATTTGTAAGCAACATTTCCCATTCGATCTTTAACTTGGAATGGCCTATAATAACGTTTAGCTAATTTTGAATATGATGATCCAGTGGCCGATACCTGACGATGAGGTCGAAGTTTCACCATCACCCAATCACCAATGTTAAATTGATGTTCTCTTCGATGAGTGTCTGCAATGTGCTTCATATGAGCCTGGGATTTCAACAACTTACTTCGCAACAAGGCAAACACAACTTCCCTTTGACCCAACATTTCATTGACAACCTCAATCTTTGAGGTACCTACTATATATTGAGGAAAATTAGGTGGCTTCCTGCCAAAGGTAATTTCGAATGGAGACATTCCAGTAGCTGAATGAGAGGACGTGTTGTAGGACCACTCTGCCTATAACAGGAAGCACCCCCATGATGATGGTCTTTTATGGACAAAGGCTCGTAAGTATTGCTCAATAATACGATTAGCAACTTCAGTTTGGCCCTCTGATTGCGAATGATATGCAAAAATCATTTTGAGTTTGGTGCCACTCAAAGAAAATAATTCTTGCCAGAATTTGCTGATAAACAATGGGTCTCGATAAGAAATAATACTTTTGGGCATGCCATAAAGTTTGCCAACTATCTCCATAAAAAAGAGGGCAACTGAGTGTGCAGTATGGTGTGTAGGAAGCATACCAAAATGAAGTCCCTTCGAGAACTTGTCCACCACAACGAGGATGTTTGTGTGACCTCGATAAGTAGGAAGACCCACTATGATATCCATAGATAAATCCTCCCATGGTTGAGCAGGTATGGGCAGAGGACAAAGCAACCCCGAAAGTTTTTGAGTTTCATACTTGGTATGTTGACAATCTAGACAACTATCAATAAACTTGCGAGTATCCTCGCGAATGGTGCTCTAGGTGAAGTTATCTTCTAAACGAGCCAAAGTTTTATGGACTCCCATATGGCCTCCTATCGGGGAATGATGAAATTTGGTTAGTAAGGCCGCAATGAAAGAGACTCCAGGCGGTAACCAAATAAGACCTTTATACATGATGAAATCTTGAGTCAAGAAATAATCAGGATAAGCTACTGGGCTAGCTTGAATTGTATAACGAAGTTTGACGAAGTCACCATTGGAAGACAACTTTTGCTTGAGTTCTGTTAGAAATAAGAAGTTCGTCATAGATAGCAAAAATAGAGAACCAGGCAGGGTGTCAGACGATCGGGATAGAGCATCGGCTACCATATTAGATTTGCATGTTCTGTACTGAATCGAGTAATCATAGCCTAACAAGCACACCAAATACAGATGTTGTTCAGGGTTTGAATCACCAGTGCCATAAGTTCCTTGAGACTGCGGTGGTCTGTTAAGATTACAAAGTGGTGGCCCAACAAGTATTGGCACCACTTTTTGACAGTTGCTGTGATGGCGGCGAGTTCACGGACATAGGTGAAAGAACACATTAATTTAGGACAAAACTGCTTGCTAAAAAAAGCTATGGGGTGACCACCTTGAGATAACACCGCCCCCATTTTAGAACCTGAGGCGTCTGTCTCAACAACAAAAGGATGTTAAAGTTGGGTAAGACCAAAACAAGGTGATTGCTTATGGCATCTCTGAGTGATTGAAAGGCACGGGCAGCTTCAGGTGACCACACGAATTGGTTGCGAGTCAGTAGCTTTGTCATTTGAGCTATTAAGGTGGCATACCCATTGATGAACCTTTGATAAAATCCTGCTAGGCCAAGAAATCCTTGTAGTGCTTGAGTTGTTTGAGGTTGCGGTCATTGTTGAATAGCCTGCACTTTTTCTGGCACCAGTTCAACTCCCTTCTCCGACACTAGATGTCCAAGGTATTCAATCTGATTCTAGGCAAAACAACACTTAGGCAGTTTGAGAGAGAATTAGCCATGCAAGAGGACCTGAAAAACACTTTTGAAATGCACTAGATGATTAGAGAAAGTTTTACTATAAATTAAGATATCATCGAAAAACACAATGATGTATTTACGCAAATAAGGCTGAAAAGGTTGATTCATGGTAGCTTGATAGGAAGACGGTGCGTTGCACAACCCAAATGGCATCACTCGAAACTCGTAGTAGTCTTGCTAATGTTGAATGCGCGATCACCCATGGTGGGTACGAAAAGCAGTCTTGCTAATGTTGGCTTCGTTCATTAGAATCTGGTGATATCCCTGCATAAGGTCCAACTTTGAAAACCATTTGGCACCCCCCAATTCATCAAGCAACTCATCCATAGTAGGAATCGAAAATTGGTCTTTGACCGTGATGGTGTTGAATGCGCGATAGTCTATGCAAAACTGTTAAGAACCATCACGCTTCTTCACTAGTAACACCGAAGAAGGAAAGAGGCTGGTGCTAGGTTGAATGAGGCCATGTTTCAACATAGATGCAACCTGAGATTTGATTTCTTATTTCTGGTAATAGGGGTAGTAGTACGATTGCACATTAACCGAAGATGAGTCACGTAGAAGGGTGATAGTGTGGTTGGTTGGACGAGACGGAGGTAAAGTGGTAAGTGGCTGAAACAGAGAAGAATATTTGTGAGTTAATGTGTTGATGGAGGTCATGTGGTGTGGGGTAGGCAAAGTTTGGTTAGAAGGGGGCTCTAAGCGAATGTGAAAGAAGGCATTGGTTGTCTCCAATTGGATCATGCAGCGAAGTTGTGGCGGAGAAATCAACTCAAGACCAGTCTCTTGGTCACCTTTCAACTCAATCATCTCGCCTAGATAAATTTCGTGGTTAATGTATTATAATCAGTGAGAATAGGGCCTAAATATTTTAGCCACTGTACTCCCAGGACCACATCAACACTGCACAAGGAAAGAACATGAAAATCAACAGGGAAGGAATGACCCTGCATCTGCACCACTACATTGTTATAGAGTTGGTGACATTCGAGTTCATCACCATTTCTGACTGTTACACGCAACGGGGTTGTATTTGTTGTGGAAAAGCCCAAAGCTAGAAACAAACGGTGTTGAAGGAAATTATGAGTGCTACCCCCATCTATTAAGATGCGCACTCCCTTATTGGAAATTAGGCCCATCACTCATAGGGTCTCAGGGGCAATATGGCCAGATAATACGTGCAGGATGATTTGGGCTAGGGGCAGTTCGTCAATTGGTTTGGGTGGATCTGGGTTCAGGACCGTGAGAGAAGGTTCCAGAGAAGCACCATCCTCATCTGCTACCAACAAGAACAAGCTAGAAGCACACTTATGGCCACGTGTGAATTTTTCATCACAATTGAAACATAACCCTTTTTCTCGCCGCAGAGAAAGCTCATCAGGAGAAAGATGTTTGAAGGGGATGGACGGAGACGGTGGTTTAGAGGGTATGGAGAGTAGAGATGCGGAAGAGATGGGTAGGGGTGGTTGAGGGCCTAGTGGACCAGTAGTGGGCAGAGGGGGTTTGTAGTGGCCAGAACGTCGAGCATCAAGGAATTTTTCCTCCTATAAGCAGGCTAGAGAGATTGCCTGAATCAACGATAAAGGTTGCAAGGCTTATACCTCGCAGCGAATCTCCAGGCTGAGTCCAAAGATGGAGCAGCTAAGCAGAAATGGCACCGAAAGTCTGAGAATCCGATTTGCGAGGTATTCAAACTCAGATAAGTACTCATTAACATAAGCACGTTGAGTGAGCTTAAAAAGCAGCCTTATAGGATCCTCATAAGTTGAAGAAGCAAACTGAGTTTCGAGGGCGTGGAGAAAGGCAGACCAGGAAGTCAACTGAGCATTGCAGTGCATCCACTGGAACCAGGCTAAGGCTGGTCCGTCCATGTAAAAAGAGGCAATAGTGAGTCATTCATGGTCTGAGGTGGCATGATATTCAAAGAACTGAGTAATCTTGAATATCCACCCAGTTGGATTGGAGCCGTCGAAACATGGAACCTCGAGCTTCAGACGATGTGAAGATTCCGAAGGCGTAAAAGTAGAAGGGTTGGTGGCAGATGAAGCTAGTGAGTGTTGGCTATGTTGGGTGGTTTCTAACTGGGTCATATGGTGAATGAGGTCGTCAATTTTGGTTGACATGGAAAGATAGGAAGATGTGAGTTTCGCAATGGCATCTTTGATACAATCCATCGTGGACTTGGAGTGAGTGGCTTCAGCCATTGATCAATGAAAGCACCAATGTTAAGCCTTGGAATTCGAGGACCAAGACAACTCTCCAGAAGGTAAGAAAGAAGGGGAAATTTCAGATTTTATTTTTTGGCCTTCCAAAGGAAAGATCATTCCTACATATATAGAGCTAAGTGCTTGGGAACAAGCTCCCGACAACACTAACGAAAAGGATAAAAACAAATAGCAAATATCCTAACAAAATGATAACAATATTATTCTTTTTAACAACCTACTATCTTATTAGCACATTTTGCTCATGCTAGCCATTTTGCACATAGTCCTTCAAGTAAGCTGGTGGTACACTCTTCCTTTTGGGCCTTGTAGCCCTTGCTTCTTGCAGACCCCCAGTATTAGCTGTATCAATCATGGTCATGATATTTAGATCGAATTATGGTTGTGATCAATGTTATCAGACTCAGACCGGTAATCCACCGATAATTTATTATGTGCAAAATGCTTTCATTCATATAAAGGTCTAGAGTTTGAACCCTTGGATGTGCATTTGGTGAGTTATTTTTAAATTTCAATGCTTTTAAATGAATGTTGTGTTGTGGTTTTGATTTCAAAATTCAAAAAGTAACGTGGAGAAGAGAAAGAGGCATGTTGCACGGGTAAGGGTGAAAGCATGAGTCATGGAGTGATGTTTCAGGTATGAGGAAGCATGAAATATGGAGTGACGCGCCCAACAAGTATGGAGAAGTGTAGAACAAATGCAAGAAAGTGTGAAAAACTGGTTTAAACTTAACCTGTGAGTCACCAGTTTTGATAAAAATCGGTTAAGTCTTACCAAGTCGCACCGTGTTGTATGCACAACTGTTTTAACATTTGGCTTAGACTGGTGGGACTATCGAGTCTTGGGCCAATGGGTCGATCTGGTTGGATCAATTTGGGTCTTATAACTATGGTCGTGACCCATTTCAACCTGTAGTTTTGCACTCTAGTAGCAAAATGTTTTGGCCATGAAATTCCTGATCATGGTCATGACTTGCACCAGACTTAAGACAACATCTTTTGTGATTTAGAATGTAAATTAGGCCCAAATCCTTGTCTTTTCTTTAGCCCATAATTTTTAAATAGAGTGCTCTACTTAGGATTATTCATTATGATCTTGGTTAGCTTACAGTTTATAGAGAGAGTGGATGATAGTCTTCTTCAACTCTTTTTGGTTTGTTATGTCTTAATCGATTTATCTTTATATTCTTTTAGTTTCTCTTCTTGATTTGTCTTCTATTGATTCCATGTATGCCAAGCTTTTAACCATCATATTCATAATTCTAAATGCTTATGGAAGAACTAAGAGTTGAACAAAATAGGAGTACTAATAAGGAGGAACTTAGATACATCTCTAATTTTTGGGAGGAAACAAAGGTTATCTTATTGGAGTCAAGTAGTGTAGAAGCAAAGACTTTGCCTTTGATGTTTTGATGATGCCATATGATCATGATGTTTTGATGCCTTATGAAAATGCTTTCTCAAGTTTAATTCAAGACAAAAATCCAAGAATACAAGATACAACATCAAGAAGATCTCTAGTGTTTTAGGAAGGGAATTCCAAATTGAAACAACAAAAGGTTTGGCCAAGAAATTTAAGCAAAAATGTCTTTTTCAAGAGATTTACTCTCTGGTAATCGATTATTAGAGGATGTAATCGATTACCAGGGGCCAAAATGATTTATAACAGCTATTAGAAATTTGAATTCAAATTTTACATTGTGTAATCGATTACACATGGATGGTAATTGATTACCAGCAGTTACTAAACATTTTTTATTCAAATTTTAAAGCCTGCAATCGATTACACAAGTCTTGTAATCGATTACCAGAGGAGATTTTCAGAAAATTATTTCCAAGGGTCACAACTGTTCAAAAGGTTTTTACATGGACATCAAAAGGTCTATTTATATGTGACTTAGAATACGAATTTGCTTAGAGTTTTTCAGAACAAAAAGTCTTATTCTCTCAAAAAGAACAATCATCTTATCCTCTTAAGAATTCCTTGGCCAATACACTTGCAATTCAATAAGGAATTATTTGAGTGCTCAATTGTTCAATCTATCTTTTTCAAGAGAGATTTGTTCTTCTCTTCATTCTATTTCTCAAAAGGGATTAAGAGACCGAGGGTCTCTTGTTGTAAAGAAATCTGAACACAAAGGAAGGGTTGTCCTTGTGTGGTTCAGAACTTGTAAAAGGATTTTGCAAGATAGTAGAACTCTCAAGCGGGTTGCTTGGGGACTGGACATAGGCACAAGGGTGTGGCCGAACCAGTATAAATCTGAGTTTGCACTTTCTTTTCCCTTAAACTCCTTTATTGTTTATTGCTTATTGTTTCTTTTCAGTAACATTAATTTGAATTATTATTTAGGAGTTCATTTTTAAAAGGAATCTTGGGTTTTTGGGATAAAATCAAAATAGAATTTTTTTTATTAAGAAAAGATTGTGATATCTTAATTCAACCCCCCCTTCTTAAGATATCTGAGGTCACTTGTCCAACAAGTGGTATCAAAGCTTCATTCTTGTATAAAGTTTAGAAGCTTCAAGAATAACGGCCTCAGCAAACTTCTTATTCCCAGAAGGAAATTCAATAAATAGGCCTCCTATTTTTAATGGAGAGGGTTACCAGTACTGGAAAACCCGAATGCAAATTTTCATTGAGGCAATAGACTTAAACATTTGGGAAGCCATAGAAATTGGACCTTATATACCCACCATGGTGGCTGGAAATACAACAATAGAGAAACCTAGAGAAGAGTGGTCTGAAGATGAAAGAAGATTAGTGCAGTACAATTTAAAGGCTAAAAACATTATTACTTCTTCCCTAGGAATGGATGAATATTTTAGGGTTTCAAATTGTAAGAGTGCTAAGGATATGTGGAACACTTTACAAGTTACAAATGAGGGAACAACTGATGTCAAACGATCTAGGATAAATACTTTAACTCATGAGTATAAATTATTTAGGATGAAGACAAATGAAAGTATACAAGACATGCAGAAAAGATTCACACATATAGTTAATCATCTTGCATCATTAGGAAGAATTTTTCCAAACGAAGATCTCATAAATAAAGTGTTAAGATGTCTAAGTAGAGAGTGACAACCAAAAGTGACAGCCATCATAGAATCTAGAGATTTGTCTATTATGTCTCTTGCTACACTATTTGGAAAATTACAGGAACATGAGATAGAGTTGCATAGACTAAATCAACATGAAGAAAATGATAAGAAGAAGAAGGGAATTGCTCTTAAAGCCTTATCTTCAATCCAAGAGGAAAGTGACATAGAAGATTCAATTGACTTAGATGAAGATGAAGATCTTAGTCTCTTTGTCAAAAGATTCAACAAATTTATTAGAATGAGAGGAAGCCAAAGAAGACAAAACTTCAAACCTAAAAGAAGGACTTAAAAGTCATCTCAAATCCCAAAATGCTTTGAGTGCAATCAACCCGGACATATGAGGACTGATTGTGCAATCTTTAAGAGAAAGATAGAGAAGTCTGAAAAGAAGACTATTGGAGATAAGAAGGCAAAGAAGGCCTATATCACATGGGATGATAACAACTTAGAATCGTTTGATGATACTGAAAAAGAAATGGTTAATCTATGTCTAATGGGCAAAGATTATGAAAGCGACAAAGAGGTATCTTTGAAAAAGAAATGGTACATAGATAGCGGTTGTTCAAAGCATATGACGGGAGATTCATCAAAGTTCACACTTATCTCTCCCAAGAAAAGTGGGCATGTTACTTATGGTGATAACAACAAAGGTATAATTCTTGGAGTTGGAAAATTAGGATATTCTAGATGATATTGCAGAATCTTTAGAACAAATGCATATTTATGGAGAAGATTCTAAAGGAGAAGGGAAAGGAAGCAATGAAGATTTATGTAATCCTACCCCGCAAGGGCATTGGATAGAAGACTCCAAGTAGATTGGGCTAGAGATCCAAGGGAAGGCCCTAGGGTTCTCATGAGCCTTAGGGTAGATTTCGAGCCCATGGGCTAAGTATGAGCCCGCTTATCTTTGTAAATATTAGAATAGGTTTTTCCTTCGTTTGGGCCTTGTATTTTGGCTATTCTAGTAGTATAGGGTTTTAGCCTTGTATTTCGGGGCATTTTGAGTAGTCTTTGTAGTAGGGACTTTTTTTGTATTTTCATGTTTTTTGGCATATGGGTGAGCTTAGCTATTATAGGGGGATGTGTAGCTAAGCTCTAGCTTCTCATCTCAAGGAGGTGAACATAGCTATTAGAGAGGTGTGTGTAGCTAAGCTTTAGCTTTTTTAGGAATCTTCTTAAGGAAGCTTCTCAAGGAGGTGAGCTTAGTTATGAGAGGGGTATGTGTAGCTATGCTCTAGCTTCTCAAGGAAGTTTTCTCAAAGAAGCTTCTCAAGGAAGTTTTCTCAAGAAAGCTTCTCAAGGAAGCTACCTAGTCTATAAATAGAAGCATGTGTAACACTTATTGTAACTTTGATGAATGAAAGTCTTATGAGACACACTTCAAAGTTCCACTTCTCTCCCTCTTTTATTCCTTCAATTTCTTGCTCCCCCCTTCTCTCTTTCTTTTCCTCCATTAAAGCATCCTTTTCAAGCTTCTTATCCAAGGCAATTCTTGGTGGTGAAGCTCCTTCTTCCTTGGCTTATTCCCTAGTGGATGGTGCCTCCCCTCTCCTCTTCTCCTTTGCCTTTCGCTACATCTCTATGGTGTAAAATCACCATTGAAGGACCTCATTGAAGCTCAAAGATCCAGCCTCCATAGAAGCTCCACAAGCAAGCTTCCATCAAAGATCCTCCAGATGAAGCCAAATCAAATGATGAACTTCCAAGAGAATGGAAAACTTCAAGAGATCATCCCCTTGACAACATTATTGGTGATATCTCAAAAGGGGTAACAACTAGTCATTCTCTTAAAGATTTATGCAATAATATGGCTTTTGTGTCTATGGTTGAACCTGAAAATATAAATGAAGCCATAATAGATGATCATTGGATAGTTGCTATGCAAGAAGAACTAAATCAGTTTGAAAGAAACAATGTGTGGGAATTTGTAGAGAAACCTAAAAACTACCTCATCATAGGAACAAAATGGGTATTTAGGAATAAGTTAGATGAACATGGCATAATCATTAGGAATAAGGCTAGATTAGTTGCAAAAGGATACAATCAAGAAGAAGGTATAGATTATGAAGAAACATATGCTCCAGTTGCAAGATTAGAAGCCATTAGAATGCTTTTAGCCTATGCAACTATAATGAATTTTAAGCTTTATCAAATGGATGTTAAAAGTGCTTTTCTAAATGGCTTAATTCAAGAAGAAGTATATGTTGAACAACCTCCAGGTTTTGAAATATCAGATAAGCCAAATCATGTTTATAGATTGAAAAAGGCTTTATATGGTTTGAAACAAGCCCCTAGGGCATGGTATGAACGTCTAAGCAAATTTCTTTTAGAGAAAGATTTTTCTAGAGGAAAAGTGGATACCACACTGTTCATAAAGAGAAAACATGATGATATTCTGTTAGTTCAAATATATGTTGATGATATAATCTTTGGATCCACTAAGGATTCACTGTGCAAGGAGTTCTCTCTTGATATGCAAAGCGAATTTGAGATGTCAATGATGGGAGAACTAAATTACTTCCTGGGGTTACAAATCAAGCAAGCTAAATAAGGTATATTTGTCAACCAAGCAAAATACTGCAAAGAATTTATCAAAAGATTTGATATGGAAAATGCAAGGCACATGGCTACACCTATGAGTAGTGGCTGTTATTTAGATAAAGATGAATCCGGTCAGTCTATAGACATGAAACAATATCGAGGTATGATTGGATCTCTTCTCTATTTATCTGTTAGTATACCAGATATCATGTTTAGTGTATGCATGTGTGCTAGGTTCCAATCCAACCCCAAACAATCACATTTGAGTGCAGTAAAAAGGATCATAAGATACCTAGTAGGAACAATCAATTTAGGATTATGGTATCCTAACAACTCAACTTGTAACTTAATAGGATACTCTGATTCTGACTTTGCCGAATCCAAAACTGATAGAAAAGAGCACAAGTGGGACATGTCAATTTATTGGATCTGCTCTTGTATCATGGCATAGTAAGAAACAAAATAGTGTTGCTTTATCTACTGCTGAAGCGAAATATATTTCTGCTGGCAGTTGTTGTGCCCAAATTTTATGGATGAAGCAACAACTATCTGACTATGGAATCCTTCTTGATCATATACCAATTAGGTGTGACAATACCAGTGCAATCAATCTATCCAAAAATCCAGTTCAACATTCTAGAACCAAACATATAGAAATTAGGCATCATTTCATAAGAGATCATGTTTTGAAGGGAGATTGTGTGTTAGAGTTTGTTGATACAAAGAATCAGCTTGCTGATATTTTCACAAAACCTCTCCCCAAGGAAACATTATTTGCCATTAGAAGAGAATTAGGTATCTTAGATATTAGTGATTTGGATAACTAATGATTAATTGGTTGATTGAAATATTAATATTTCATGATTGATTGATTTTTTGATTCTATGATGTTGATTATGTTTGATTGGTGTGTGTTAATTGTGTGATTAATACTTGTTTGGTTGAAATAAAATAAGTATTAGTATTGATAATTTATATAGATAGATGTTTTTAGCATAGAAATAGATATTCTTTGATGAAACAACCTAGATATTGTTCTAGTAATCGATTACCATCACGTGTAATCGATTACACAAGAACATATAGCCTGTAATTGATTACAGTAGCCTGTAATCGATTACCAGAAGGCTAAATGCTCATGTAATCAATTACTAAACCTTGTAATCGATTACATAACGTCATCTTCTATAAATACTCACGTAAACCAGTCACGCTGCGCAGCCAAACTCCTCTCGACGTGTCTCTTCTTCCCTAATCTTCAAACCTTCATATCTGCCTCAATTCTTAACCAAATCACGTCCCACAAAGCCCAATCTTCATCATTTTCACTGCTCTTTCAATTCCACCGATTGAAATTCATTAAAACTTCATCAAATGGCAGAATCATTGAAGAAGCGAAAGGGAACATCCTCTACCACCGTTGCTGCTGGCCATTGCCGCCATGGACCATCTGAAGCACCCACAACACCAATTTATCCTTCCTTATCATCTTCACGATCATCTACTTTATCTTCTTCAGATGATCAATGTCTATGGTACAACTCTCAATTTTCTTCTAGGATCATCTTAGACCCTAAGTACCTAGACACAAATTTCTTTAATGATGAGACATTTGACTGTTATCAAGTGTTTCAAAACTCTGGATTGGTTGATTTTATGTCCTTAAAATTGCCTTACTATCCTGAACTTGTTAAAGTTTTTTATAGCAATTTAAAAATTCAGGATGGTATTATTTCTTCTGAGGTGCATGGTATTTCTATGATCATTGATCAATCTCTATTCTTTTCATTGACTAAGTTACCAAGTCAAGGTGCACCTTTTGAGGGCACCATTGTTGATGACTGGAAATTCGACTATTCTAGTCATGATGCTCGCCATATGGTTTGTAATGACCAGGCTGAAATGACCGGTAGATTGCTAGCCGGATCATTAACCTTTGATTATCGCATCATGCACTATATTATCGTTAGAATTTTGCTTCCCCATTCTTCTAATTTGGTTCAAGCCTCTGAGGAGGACTTGATTTTGATGTGGGCTTTCCTTACCAGTCGTCAGATCGACTCAGCTCACTTGGTTAGGTACCGAATGCATAAGGCATTACGGTCCAATGTACCTCTTCCATATCCTCAATTGGTCACCCTTTTTCTCTGTCATTTTCAAATTCCTCTTGATGATGGACCTTTTGTTCAAGTCAAGCGATCCTTTGCTATAGGTGTTGGTGCAGTCACTTCATTTGGTTATCGTAAGGATCATAATGGTCAATGGCTGTAGAAGGATGTGCTACCTCCGCAAGACGAGCGTACTCCCTCTCCTCCTCCTCAGCGAGATGATTCCTCAGCCCTTATGACTGAAGTTCTTTCAGAGTTACGGGGCCTCCACACCTATGTTGGTGAACGATTCGATTCCTTGGATAGTCGCTTTGAAGGCATGGATACCCGCATCACCCAACTTGAAGAGGATGTGACTTATCTTCGTCGGTGCCAAATGTGTGGGACATCTCAACATGGCATATACCCAAAAGGTGATTTCTCGCCATAGGGGTGACAAATGTGTGGAAGAGGTGTTGGATGGTTCAGTGAGAATTTTGGATATGTGTGGCCTCACAAAAGACACTATTTTACAAATTAAGGAAAATGTTCAAGCCCTACACTCTGGTCTTCGAAGAAGCAAAGGACACTTAAGCGTTGAAACAAGTGTGGCTAAGTACAAATTGTCACCAAGAAGATGAAGAAGAATGCCATTAAGTTGATCACATCTTTGAAGCAAATGGATGCTAAATTTGGGGTGTCCACACTTTTGGATCTTGATCACCACTTTGCTGTTGTGATTAGAGTACTTAGGGAAGTCATTCTAATCAATTTGTCAGTCTTCCAATTTATTTTGTCATTCTTGACCATGGCTTCATCAAATTCAAAGTCAACCAAATGGTTGCTGGTGGCAAAATTGACGCAGAAGGGGGTAAAACCATGTGAAGGCACTAATGTTGAGACACTACTAGAATTTATACATTTAGCATCGCATAGTTAACATTGGTTATTGAAAAAATCGATGTTATTAACATGATATCGTTAACATCGATTTTTTATAAAACCGATGTTAATCAGGTTAACATAAGTTTTCTTTAAAAAACCAATGTTGATATACAAACCGATGTTGGAGCATCCTCCGTTGGAGTCCAACATCAACGCAAGGTACGTGTTTTACTTCTTTTCTCATTTTTGTGAGATTTTGCAAACCCTTTTCACCTAAGTGCTCTGTCTCATCTCTGTCGTTCACGGGTGGCACCATGATAGGGACTATTGTTCGTGTTCCACAAACCCTTTTCACCTGAGTGCTCGTGGCCAGTCTCGCTCCCACTCACGGCTAGCCTTGCTCTAGGTGGCCACTCTCGAAAGGTTAGTGTTCGTTTTCAATCTAGATGCATGTTATGTTCATTGTGGTCCTATCTTTTGCTTGCTTAGTTGTAGAATGGATGGCTTAAATGTCTTTGAAATTGTTTTTGTAAGCATGTAGGTGTGACAAGCTGTTTTCAAGAATTCATTAAGTAGAACATGACACTGGTTTTTCTATTACTCGCACTGTCCACTGCTCTTCCTCTGGCTTTTATTTTTGTTCTCTGCATTTTATTAGCTATGATTGATCTGTTGTAAGTTGTAACCAATAGTTTACATCTTTCTTCTTCATTAGAAAAGAGAAAGAAAAGAAAGATGTATTTTTTTGCTCATTTGGTTCTTATATGTGTAATGAACACACTATCTGTTTGAACATGTTCTTTTTTTTAATGAATATTGATGTGTAAATATGCAGTTCCTCAAGTGAAATGGTTATATAAAATTCTGAGTTTTTGACACTTCCCTTAATGATTTTACTATAAATTGCTGCATGCATGACATTAAATGGTAGCAACCTATTTTTCTTAAGAGCTATGCTCAAAGGTACTTCGCGAAGGGTAATATTCACACGGGCATTGGTATTGTAAACTAGTATGATTTGCTGAGTTCTTCATTGCAACTTTCTTTGTGTGTATATACTATCACTGTGTTACTTTTTTTCCTTTAGGTCATAACTTACGCTCCTTTGAATGTACTGTTCTCACTGGTGCTTCCACTTTCATAATTGAAATCCTGGATAAATGGACTATAGGAGTCTTACGTAAAACCCCAACATCTAGGATTGGTATTGAAAGATAATGTGATTTGTTGAGTTCTTGATTGCTACTTGCTTTGTTTTTATACTGTTACTTTGTGCTGCTTTTCTTTTCTTATTTTTCCCTTTTCCCCGTCATAACTTACCCTTCTTCAAATATTACTGTTAAATCCTATCTTTCCTCCTCCATAATTGAAATCCTAATCGAGTGAGTTTCTCCCATGCACTTCATGCTAAATAATATTCGTGAAGCTTTAGTTTTTAACCGTGTTGAATGGTGTTGTGTGACCCATATAGGATACGTCACCTAGTAGGATGAAGCTTTTTGTTGTTGTTGTTGTATGATCAAATACTATATATCATTACAAGGTCCCAATTAGTAGGTTTTAGGAACTGGGGTATGTTATACGTGAATAAATATGTTCTATTGTAAGTAAAAAAATTCTTCATGTGCATGTGGGAGACTAATAATTATTAGGTACGTTGGCAGTGTAAATTTGAATTTGAAGGTATGAAGAAAATAAAGAATTAATTATTCAAACACATGTAGGGGCAGGATTTCTCATATCCACCTTTTTTGGTTCTTAGGTTTCGACAATTGTATGGGTCCAAAAGAAGAAGGAATTGATTACTATTTAACTCCTTTAATACATGACAGATAGACCAGTGGTCCACATCAATCCTGCGACTGGCAAGGCCGACAGTCCCTAAAAGAAGAAATTATGAACATATTTGGGGATTGTCGCCCGTGATAAGGTCGCCGTGACATACGAGACCTGGAAGGAAGTCCCTGTTGCTCAGAAGGATTTGATATGGGAGGATATTCAAGTATGTTAGTTTTCTTCTTTGATTTTCTTTAGTAGACAAAATTTATAATTTACTAAAAATAAAACCTAATTTATTGTTTGTCAGGCGAAATTTGAAATCCCTGAAGCTTCTGGCAGTAGGACAAAGAAGAAAGTTCTTCTGACGGTGGGCGAGCATTCGAGGCAGTTTTAATATGATTTGACCAGGAAATGGACACTTGCAGCCGACAAGGATGGTATGGACGACACTGTCTGTGAAAAATACGGCATTAGCAAGGAGAAATGGGTCCAGTTTTGTTAGACCCGCCGAGATCCCTCATGGGAGGTATGTACTTTCTAATTTGAATTTTTTCCACTAAAAATTCAGTTCTTATAATAGATTGTAGAAATCATTTTCATTAATGTTTAAATTTTACAGGATGTGCGGAAAAAAGCACAGGCCATCCAGAAGCAAAACACCGCCCCCCACATGTTGTCTTGTGGGGGTTATGATTATTTAGAACAGAAGCTGATGGATGAGAAGACAAAGAAAAAACTAGAGGAAGTTGCTCAGTCTGGAAGCACTGAGGGCGTCATTAACCCTCCATCTCCCATCAGACGACACGTGAAGTGGAAGATGACTCGCACCAAGAAAACTGGGCAACTGACGTCTGTGGCCGCAAAGGAAATCGCTAAGAAGATTGTAAGTCAAATGTAAATTAAGAATTGTAATTATGTTTGTTTATTCTGTGAATGCCTTGGACAAATATATGTGTTTTGTACAGGATTCTTTAGAGGAGCAGGCGTCACAGGGCTCATTTGTTCCCCATGGACGTCAGGATGTCCTAACTGCTACCATTGGGCGACTAGAACACCCTAGTCGTGTGCGTGCTGCTGGAGCTGGTGTCACCATCAAGCAATACTTCGGCTCGGCTCCATGAAGCTCCCGCAGTTCCTCCTCCATCCTTCCCGAAGAACTTGTGTAGCTCACTCAACAAATCAGGGACCAGCTGGAGGAGTTGATCATAGAAAAAGTGACTTGGCAACTGATGGCATCCTTTAGCCAGATGCAGTCCTAACTTCAGTCACAGATACAATCACAGGGACTTGCACTGCCTCTGGAGCCTAAGGTTGGTCCTTCAGCTACTCGTGTTAGCACAAAGGGGAGTTGCGTTGATCCCTCACCGATCGATCCAGAGACAGGTGACTCAGACAAATGCGGGTTGTACATCGAAGAAAATCATTCCCGCTTGGTTGCCCTAGGAAGAGTTTATGAGGGATCCACAGCTGTTCACAACATCCCTTTGTTGCATGGCCAGGTGAAGGTTGGTGTTGATGAGGTTAAAGATGCAGAGGCTCCTATTCCTGTACCCACTGATGAGGTTCAACTAGTGGGGCAGACACTAAACACCTTCATTGCTTGGCCAACACATCTCGTGAAGCGTGTATTAGAACATGTATTTTACTCTAATTATATGCTTCTTTTTTTCAATTGATTTGTTCACTGTAATTAAATTATGTTATTTCACCATGTTTGATAAACAGGTAGTTGTGTCTCCAGCAAAGCCTCCAAATAGGCCGGATCCTGAGGTCGATGATCCCCTGTATCTGATGACATTGACCATCCCACAGCTTTTCTTGAAGCATCTGTAGGTTATGTGGGATGCTACTGTGTTCGGGGTGTTTAATCCAGACTTCCCATTGTACATCAAGCACGAAGATCTCTCTGAAATTGCACACGATGGTCAATGTCTTAGCATATCTGTTATACAGTTGTGGATTCTGTAAGTCAATTTAGATTATTGTTAATTACCTAAGTTTTTGTTTTAAATTCATACATAATTAACTTTGTCTTAACAACAACAGGCATCTGACTGAGACAAGTATGCGAGTGGGGAATTCCGATGTGTATGGATTCCTCGAGCCACAGTCCATTCAGAGATTTGGGCAATTGCAGTTTGAATCGAAAAGTTACATCAAGAGTTAGATGCAGACTTCAAAACGCAATGTCTACCTTGGAGCCTACCTGAATGGATAAGTCAAACAAAATAACTAAATTTAAATAATGTATAATACTACAATAACCCATATTCGTCTCCACTGTAGCGGGCACTGGCAAATGGTCGTCATTCTGCCTAAGGAAAACCTTGTTGTCTGGTTTTGTTCCTTGCATAACAGGCCAGACAACTACCTTAAGGGAATAATTGATAGGTCAATATTGTTTTCAATACATTTGCATTAGCATAACTGGACAACATCAATATTTTAATGTTCCTCGTATTCAACAGTGCTTTGAAAGGACTTGATGATACTCCACAACCTAAATCCAAGGCTGGTGCTAGGTGGATTGTTGTTAAGGTACGCAATTTAAATAAAACTTCTACTTATATATACTGCTTATGTGTGTGTACACTAATTGTAGTTAACGTTTAATTAATATCCAATTTTCATTATGTATTTAGTGTAATAGACAAAAAGGAAGCACTGAGTGCGGCTATTACGTCATGCACTGGATGTCCACGATAATCTTAGGAACTTTCAGGAATAATTGGGAAACAATAATTATTTATTTCAAACAAGGTTTATTTTCTTGTCATTGGTATTACATTATTAACCTATGTTTTATTTGATCATGCAGTATTTTAACGACGTTAAACCATTGGAAGCAGAGAGATTGAAGGCACTTCGCATCCAGTAGGCACAATTTTATCTCAAAGTTAGAAATCAAAGTTAGGATGCTAGGGAACTTAGGATGTTAGGGAACCATTTCATTTTAGGTTACTTAATTAATTTACTACCTTGTTTTACATTTTTGTCAATTGCTATGTCATTTGAACATTGAATATTCTTTATTGATAGTTATTAATAAATCAGTTATTCATAGTTATCAATTGATAGTTTACTATAGCTTGTATTTAAAAAAAAAACTAAAAACAACGTCGTTTTTTTTTTACAAAAACCGATATTAATATACACAAACAATATCGGTTTCTGAAAAAAACCGATGTTAACATACAACTTAACATCGGTTCCTCAAAAAACCGATGTTGTTTGTGTATATTAACATCGGTTTTTGTAAAAAACTGATGTTAATATCCAAAACGTTAACATCGATTTTTTTTATAAAAATCGATGTTAACTTATAGATTAACATTAGCTTTTGTTTAAAAACCGATGTTAACCTATAAAAATTTAACATCGGTTTTGTATAAAAATCGATGTTAACGTTTCTAACTTAACATCGAGTTTTATAGAAAACCGATGTTAATATATGAGTTAACATTGGTTTTTACACAAAACCGATGTTAATCTATAAGTTAACATCGGTTTTGTATAAAAACTGATGTCAACTGTCAACATTCATACATTTGTTTTGTGTAATTCTTATTATATAACATCGATTATTTAGATAACTGATGTTGTAAATTTTACAAAACCAATGTTAATGATAATACTTTCAACATCGGTTATATATCAATGTAGAAAGTCATAAATAACCGATGTAAACAGTTTATTTTCTAATAATGAGATACATTGTGTGAAAGCAAGCACCCTACTAAATGAAGGCACAAATGATGACAAGTTTCAGGTGGCACATGAAAGATTGGAGGCTTTGGAGAATGCCATTGAAAGTGTTGAGAATGGTTTGGAGAGTGTGTTTAGGCTTTTGATTAAGACTAGAGCTTCCTTCTGAACATAATATCTTAGTAAAGTATTTTCAATAGCAATTTTTCTCCAAATCTTGCAAATTGCAATGCATCCAAATTTTAGGGACCTGAAAATATTTACTAACGATTTGTAGTACAATTCAAGAGTAATAAATACATTGAAATGTAAAGAAAATGTTCATTTCCTTTATTGCTTTTTACTTAATGTATGTTTAGCATTACCTAAAAATTCGCTTAGGATTAAATACTTTATAAGTGGTGGTTATATTTAATGTTATTATTTATAATTTATTGTTTTGTAAATGGTGTTGATAATAAATTAAGAATATAAAAAAATTTAATATTAAATAAGTATAAAAATTAGTCAATATTTCTTATAAATGGGATCAAAAGAAAAGCACCAATTTATTTTTTCTACGTAGAACTAGAGGTAGTATTATTTTAAATTTAAGGAGGTTTTTAATCAAACAAAAGCTCATATATTTTAAACCCTCTATTTTGGGTAGTGTGAGTATAAGTTAAAACAAAATTAGTGTTTCTTTGTTCCTTATTTAAGTCTCTCTTTGGGGAGAGTTTCAGTTAACCAAGGCTTGTATATGTCTATTCCAATCGTCGTCAGTCAGCTCCCTTGGCATCGTTTGAAACTTTTTCATTCAGTGATGTCATCCTCAATGTCACATTTGGCAGGCTCAACTACTCATTGAACCATTAAAACTGGCTACCATCAAATCCCAAATTATTTCCCTCATCTTGAATCTCCCGTCTAAGCTCACTGTTCCAAATTGCCTTGTCGGGATAAAATGACATATATAGTTGAGGTTGAACGAAAAGAAGAAAAGAACAGAGTAATAAAAAATTATGGGGCAAATTACCCAATTTGGGGCACTTTTATAAACTATTTCCCCATATGAGATCGTTTGCAAAGATTTTCCGCTATGGGTCTCTTTTATACATTAATTGCATGCATGCACCAAGCAAACCGCCAGTGGAACTGGCGAGTTTGCTGTTTGCGAAGGAGTCGCCAGTGGTAATGGCGATATCGCCATGCAGGGGGAATCGCCAGTCAAACTGGCGAGTTCCAACAGGTACGTGCAGCAGGCTCAGCAGGGCTAGGTGCAGGTTCAGCAGGAGGCCATGCAGGAGGGTGCAGGTTCAGCGTCAGGCCATGCAGGAGGGAATCGCTATCCCTATTGGAGGTTTGCTTTGGGTGAGGGAATCGCCAGCCTAGCTGGGTGCAGGTTCAGTAGGAGGCCATGCAGGAGGGTGCAGGTTCAGCGTCAGGCCATGCAGGAGGGAATCGCCATCCCTATTGGCAGTTTGCTTTGGGTGAGGGAATCGCTAGCCTGGCTGGCGGTTTGTGGGCAGAGTGGACTCGCCAATTGCACTGGCGAGTTGCTTTAATTCAAAATTCTGGCGTTATAAAAGAAGAAGCTCCATGACTCCACAACTGCGTTCCTTGCATTGCTTTCTTCTTCTTCATATGTTCCTCCACTACATTGTGTTCTTCTTTTTTTGTTCCTATTAGGTGCTTTTTCTTTTTGGTAAGTATTTTTTAATGGTGACTTTAAATATTTGTTGTGCTATGTATGTGTGTGTGTGTGTTAACTTAATTTTAGTTGATATATGAAAATTATTTACGTTAGGTTTGTTTATGCTCTCTGTAGGACAGTGCTTCCTTCCTCTTCCTATTACGTGGTTTCTCTATTCTTGGTAAGTGTTTTTTAACTTGATAACTTTAGTTGATATATTAATATTATTTTATTTAGGTTTTTTAAATTGTATGTTATTAGTTGTGTTATATATATATATATGCTAGGTTAGTTTTAGTTAATTTGATAATATTATTTTCTTTAAATTTTGTAAATTAGTATGATATTAATTGTTTTATATATATGCTACGGTTTGTTGATGTTAGG
Source organism: Glycine soja (assembly GCF_004193775.1). NCBI lineage: Eukaryota > Viridiplantae > Streptophyta > Magnoliopsida > Fabales > Fabaceae > Glycine > Glycine soja. The sequence goes on along the minus strand of NC_041017.1, from coordinate 26,762,683 downwards.
TGGTACTTTTAAATTTTAAGTAGTACGTTGAAATATTAATATTATTTGTGTTATATGTATATGTTAAAATTTTAGTTGGTATTTATTATTTGTACGTTAGTTTTAGTTGATTTATTAATATGATTTTGTTAAGATTTTTTAAATTTGTATGTTATTATTTGTGATATATATATATATATATATATATATATATATATATATATATATATATATGTTTACGTTAATTTTAGTTGTTATATTATTATTATTTGGTTTAGATTTATTAGGTTTGTATGATATTATTTGTATTATATATATGGTATTTTAGGTTTAGTTAGAATGTGAATATTATTCAGTTTACTTATTTATAGTTTTTATTGAAATATATGATACTTCATTAATTTTATATATACATTGTTTAAATTTTTTATTCCATAGTAATTTTTTGCTTTATTTTAATTTTTTTGGGTATAATATATGTTATTTAATTTAAATTTTATTGATTGGAAAAACAATTTGATCATTTACTTAAATTTATGTAGGTATTTTAATATTTGATTTTGTTATTTGTAGAGTATTTTAGTTGGTAAATTAAGTTTTGTTGTGTTAAATTTATGTATGTGTTTTATTTTTTTATTTTGTTATGTACGTATCTTAATTTGGTCATTTATTTAAATTTATGTTGATATTTTAATTTTTAATTTTGTTATTTGTAGAGTATTTTAGTTAGTATTTTAAGTTTTGTTGTGTTAAATTTATGTATGTGTTTTAATTTTTAATTTTGTTATGTATTTTAATTTGGTCATTTATTTAAATTTATGTAGGTATTTAATTTTTAATTTTATTATTTGTAGAGTATTTTAGTTAGTATTTTAAGTTTTGTTGTGTTAAATTTATGTACATGTTTTAATTTTTAATTTTGTTATGTATTTTAATTTGGTCATTTATTTAAATTTATGTAGGTATTTAATTTTTAATTTTGTTATTTGTAGAGTATTTTAGTTAATACTTTAAGTTTTGTTGTGTTAAATTTATGTGCGTGTTTTAATTTTTAATTTTGTTATGTATTTTAATTTGGTCATTTATTTAAATTTATGTAGGTATTTAATTTTTAATTTTGTTATTTGTAGAGTATTTTAGTTAGTATTTTAAGTTTTATTGTGTTAAATTTATGTACGTGTTTTAATTTTTAATTTTGTTATGTATTTTAATTTGGTCATTTATTTAAATTTATGTAGGTATTTAATTTTTAATTTTGTTATTTGTAGAGTATTTTAATTAGTATTTTAATTTTTGTTGTGTTAAATTTATGTATGTGTTTTAATTTTTAATTTTGTTATGTATTTTAATTTGATCATTTATTTAAATTTATGTTGGAATTTAATTTTTAATTTTGTTATTTGTAGAGTATTTTAGTTAGTATTTTAAGTTTTGTTGTGTTAAATTTATATACGTGTTTTAATTTTTAATTTTGTTATGTATTTTAATTTGGTCATTTATTTAAATTTATGTTGGTATTTAATTTTTAATTTTGTTATTTGTAGAGTATTTTAATTAGTATTTTAATTTTTGTTGTGTTAAACTTATGTATGTGTTTTAATTTTTAATTTTGTTATGTATTTTAATTTGGTCATCTATTTAAATTTATGTTGGTATTTAATTTTTAATTTTGTTATTTGTAGAGTATTTTAGTTAGTATTTTAAGTTTTGTTGTGTTAAATTTATGTACGTGTTTTAATTTTTAATTTTGTTATGTATTTTAATTTGGTCATTTATTTAAATTTATGTAGGTATTGTCGTGTTATATATATATATATATATATATATATATATATATATATATATATATATATATATTGTTATTTGTTCAAATTGATGTATTTTGTTATTTATCCAGATTTTAATTATGTGATATGTATATTTAATTGATTTTTTGTAAGTGTAGTTAATTTTTTTAATGTAAAATTTTTGTTGTCAATTTTTTGTATTATATTTTATTTTACAGTATCAATGGCATTCTCGTCGTCATGCTCATCTAGTATACAAATTAACCGTGCATTCTTATTTATATAGAGAGATGTGCAGTGCCACCGATTACAAAATTAAATTAATCGGAGGTATGTGCATCTTAATCCAAATGTAGGCATGAGAACGATGCACGACTTTGGCTCCAAAGATGACTCCTCCCGTAATAGAAAATAAACCACTCGGACAAAGGTTAGTTGTTTTAAAAATAAGATTTCATTTAAAAATAATTAATAATGTAACGCGTCACTACTAATTATTTCATATTTTTTTTGTAAGTGGTTGCGATGTGGAAACCAGCATATTAGCAATGATGATCTGTCGTTGCAAATTGGATATCATAAAACGACATGAGGTAAGAAGATCGTTATGTATTCGTTAAATAATAAATAAAATGTCATGTTTAAGTGAAAATTAACAACTGTGTTATTGTATGCAGTTTCTGTGGGAGCCTTACACAACAACTGTTATGTCGGCGTTGCCTCAAATTTGTTTGGTTGGTAGTGTAGCGTGGTGCGCAGTGGTGCCACTCATTTGTTTCCATGTTGTTGAGTGGCACCAACCCGATAGAGTGTTGCGGCAATTTGGAATGCAACAACCTATTCCCGAGTGTCCTTCGCAACCACTGAATATCCATGGGCTAACGCTGAAAGGCAAACAAGATGAAAATTGGTTCCAGCTATTGGCCCCAATGATCAATCAATGGAACAATCAAGCTGAGTTTAGGGTCGACGTTTATCCTCGACAGGAGGACCTATTGAGTTTTAACTCCGATTACATGGTCTGGTATAGGCGAAAAACAAAAATGTTTGTCGACCCAAAGAATGCAAACACAGCTACATTGGTATTTATTTCTTTTATAATATTTAACTTCAATTTAATTTTTAAAGCATCAACATTAATTTCCTGAACCTAATTATTGCAGGCTGAAGTTGCGGAGACATTACAATATATGGTGTCACCACAAGAGAGGAACACATGGACAGTTGATGATCTCGTGCCTTATATGGAGAAGATAACGATTTTATCCGAAGAGCAAGAGAGGATCACTGAGCCTGTGGCACATGGTCCAGCATCAGAGCGTCGATTTCCACCACAACAGTTTCACATGCTTCAGTCAAGTGTTGAAACTCGGGGTTTTGACAGACGAAGGGAGGTTGTTGAATCGGAAGAATTTTCCCAACAAATGGAGCAGCATGGCCATGGAATGTATTACACGCCACCAACATTTTATAAGTATACTTCACTGATGTATCAGTATCCTTTCGAAGGTCATGACACTGATATGTCTGCAAGCGAACATTCGTTTGGTGGTGTTGCGAAAACACATCCTCATTTTTTATGGCCGACTAGGACCCCTTCACAGCAACATGATGCCCCAATGGCAACACCTAACGCCCCATTAGCTCCGCAATGGAATATACCCGGAGCAATACCTGATATGGGTGACTTATTAGGTGTTGATTTGCGTCACGAGTTCTCTGCTGAGGCTGAACAAGTAGAAGCGGGGAGACAGCACGATAGAAGAAATCCTGATCGTCAAGCCCGAAGATGGGATTGATCATGTGGCACTTCTTCACGGCATCACGGACACCATAATGAATGATTTTGATGTCTCTGTTTAAATTTGTTGTCGTATGTTTGTAATTTGAATTCGACACTTAATTTATCGTATCTCATTTGTTAAGCCTTACTAATGGATACAATTTATGTCGCGCATCAAACTAGAATAATAAATAAAGTTTTTTTAAAAAACTAAACTAGACAAATGAAAATAAGTAATGGTACTAACTAATGGCGAACACCAATTTATCGTATCTCATTTATTTAGGGTTATGGTTTATGGTTAGGGTTTAGGGTTATGGTGTAGGGTTTCCGATTTAGGGTTATGATTTAGGGTATAGGGTTTGAGGTTTAGGGTTTATGGTTTACGGTTTAGGGTTTATGGTTTAGGATTTAGGGTTTATGGTTTAGGGTTTAGGGTTTAGGGTTTAAGGTTTGAGGTTTAGGGTTTATGGTTTTGTGTTTAGGGTTTACAGTTTCAGGTTTAGGGTTTGAGGTTTACGCTTTAGGGTTTAGGGTTTATGGTTTAGGGTATATGGTTTGAGGTTTAGTGTTTAGGGTTTATGGTTTAGGATTTAGGGTTTATGATTTAGGTTTTAGGGTTTATGGTGTAGGGTTTTAGGTTTAGGGTTTAGGGTTTAGGGTTTGAGGTGTAGAGTTTAGGGTGAAACTACAAAAGGCATTAAGAGACTGCTACATTCGAAAATAAGTAATGTTAAAGATATAACTAAACTACACAAACCAAAATATGTAATGTTTCTAACTAACGATTTCATTGAAGACCACAAAGTTAATACATTGAAGACAACTTCAACCAATACAAGTCACTCGTGTGGCATACATAAATCAATTAAATAAGCAACTCGCATGGTCAGATTGCATTAGACATCAACACCTGTTGTGCCCTTCTACTCCACATCTACTACATTTTTGTCGGTGCTCAGATGGTTCGAGCCAATCCATCTCATTCCTTATCCTTGTTGATTTTGGCCGACCTTTCACACGAATTGTAGTTGGGTCAGTGATTAGTGTCCATGCGTCATCAGAAGGAGGAATAGCCGCTTCATTCCCAAGAGGCCACCATTGTGCGGAGTAAGCTTTTAAGATGTGCTTATTTGTGTAAACAACATCTATATATTGGTAGTAGTTCATGCTCACGTAACCACAAGCTTCAATAATGTGTGAACATGGATAGTAAAGCGCAGAATACCTTCCGCATTGACAATGATGACCATTCAAGTTAACTGCCCACTTTTGTCCACCATGTTGCGTTATAGGGTTGAAGGTCTCCTCTACTTCAAACCTTATGGAGTGGATATCATACACACGAGCGATGTGCGAACAAGCTTGTTCTTGATTTTTTCTAAGTTCTTTAACAAGCTTTGAATAATATACTTGTCCTTCATTTAACTGTCTTTGGGCTTGGTGGCCACGATCATCAAAGTACTTTCGACACCTATTGTATGTTGATTTGACCAACGCTGTTATGGGAATGTTGCGACAATCCTTCAAAACCTTACTGATACATTCTGAGAGGTTGGTTGTCATGTGACCATATCGACGTCCTTCTCTATCAAAAGCCATCGTCCATTTTTCCTTTGAAATGCGATCAATCCATGTTGCTATGGCTGGACTCAGCTGACAAAATATTTCTAAATTTTGATAAAAAAATGTGTTGGCAAGGAGTGTAGGCTGCATAAAATTAGTTATGAATAACAATTTTAAGTATATATGAAACTTAAATTAACGTGACCATCAAATATGAAATCTTACCCAATTTCTTCAACATTTCTTTTTGTTTGGCATTATTGAATTTGCGATTGAAATTGTTTGCTATGTGTCGGATGCAGTAAACATGATAACCGTGGAGAGGTTGCCAACCAAGTGCTTCGTTAGCCACAACAGACTTTATACTTGCGTGACGATCAGATATGAGACAAATACCATTTTTATCTGTGACGTGTTCACGCAAGTGTGCCAAAAACCATGACCACGTTGTCAACGTCTCACCTTTGACCACGACGAATGCTAAAGGAAGGACACCACCATTTCCATCTTGTGATGTGGCCATTAAGAGGGTCCCACGGTATTTTTCATACAAGTGTGTGCCGTCAACTTGTATGATTGGCTTACAATACTGGAAAACCTCTTTACATTGACCAAAAGTCCAAAACACTCTATGAAACCAACGGTGTTTGCGACTAACCGTATTCCCAATAATAAAATCATCATGTAGTATTTCCAGAAGAATGATTTTGCATGTGTATTAGTCACGACGACAGTTTCACATATGACTCTTCCCAATCGCCATATTCTATTGCAATGGCTTTTTGTTTCCCCAACCAAGCTTTTTTGTACGACACCTTGTACGCAAATTCACTGTTAATCCTCTCTTGAATCAAAGAAACTTTTATTGATGGATTTTCTCTGATCATGCCTGTCAATAGAATAACAAAATTTAAATGACAATTAATGCTAAAGAATAACATAATATGAACATAAAATACGTACCTACTACACAAGTGACAATTAAATATGAATCAAGCTTCTCGTGATCTTGGGTCATGGTCATATTGAGACATGTGTGTGGTCCACCCCATTGAGTGACTTTCCATGAATCAATTTTTTTAGATAAAATTGCCCTCATATAGAAAGGACAAGGACAATCTGCATTTTTATTCAAGCAACAAATGACATACTTGTTCGATTTGTTTTCAACCACTTTGAAACTTTGATGCACCTTCATCACATATTGTTTGACTGGATTCTTGACCGCATCTTTACTACCAAAATTCATGCCAACATATAATTCTTGGCCAACATTAAAACTCGATGGCATCTCCAAACCACAAATGTCCTCCTCATCAAGATGACTCCAGTTGAGATTATTATAATGCAAAGCATCATTCCAAAATGGATTTTGAATTCCTTGTACACCTATTAGTCCAAAAGAAATTCAAATCATACTTATTTAGCATTAAATACAATTGTCGTCAAATAATAAATGTATTGACGTATTTTTTTAGAGGAAATTATACCTTCTGCTGGGTGAACAATTCTTACTGGTTGAATCATGTCGGTGACTTCATCGTCTGTATCAGATATACCATCAATACTATCATCTTCGTCTAAAGACTCTTCCATGTATGAGTTAGACACAAGATAATCATCATCATCATCACCATGTAAATTGCTCACGTTTCTTGGCGGTTGCGCCTCATTATTAGATAAATTATTTCCACATGATGTAAGAGAATTTGCAGAATTAAACATAGAATCACCAGCCACATCATTTTCTATGTACAATTCCAGAACTGACATTTGATCTTGTTGTTGAAAACTTTCTATAGAACCACCAAGTGTCTCCCCTTGTACACCTTGCATCCCCACTTTGAACCAACATACTTGTACCCTTGTGATGTCATCTCCCCATAGAAATCATACTGACAACAACAGAAGGTACAAACCTCACATTTGAGAATGTTCTGATAGCACCATCATGGAGCTTCATCTTCACGCTTCCTATGCCTTCAACCTATATTTTTCCACCATTCTCTAACTTGAAATAACCAAATTCTCCACTAGTTTTCAAAGTATCAAACATTTTTCGATCTCTGCAAATATGCTTTGAGGCAACAGAATCCATCACCCCTTTTGTTTTAGCAACCTCATCATTTGTTGCCAAAAATACATCATCTTCATCTTCAACACTTTTTACTACGTTAGCTTAGGAGTTGGCGCCATTTTTGTTCATATCTCTTAATTTCTTCAAGTCCTCCTTCATTTGTTTGCACCTCACTTACACATGACCATTCTCACTGCAATAGAAACATTGTATGTACTCATATCTTGTTGCAAAAGTGGTTGTGCTTTTGATCTTCCTCTTGACCCTTCATGTCTTCTTGAATGATTGCTCCCTCACTCAGACTCCACCACAGCTATTGCATTATATTCATCATCAACATTTTCAGTTCTCATCATTTTCTCATTTTCTCTAAGAGCGACAGTCACCTCATCCAAATTCAAAGTTGATCTTCCTACAAGCAACGTTTGAACCAAAGCTTTGAATGACCTTGGTAGTGAGGCCAACAATAACAGCGCCTGCTCCTCATTGGAGAGTTTATTATCTGCATTCAACAATTGACTTACTAGCTGATTGAACTTGTTGATGTAGTCATGGAGATCTCCTCCTATCTCCATTTTGAGTTGATACAACTCTATCTTCATACAAAGGCAATTGGTTAGAGACTTTGACGCATAGATATTCTCGAGCTTCTCCCACAAGGCCTTCAGTGTTGTCTCCTTCAACATGTTGTGTTTTATCTCGGGAGCAAGGGCTAACCGAATCATGCTCACAGCTCTCCTTTGGATCTTAGTCCACTTGGTTTCATTTATAGAAGCCAACCTTTCATCTTCTAATGCGTGATCAAGACCTCACTGCACCAAAAGGTGTTGAATAATACTCTGCCAAATCATAAAATTTATTTTTCCATCAAACAACAGTATCTGACACCTTTGTATGCTCCTGGCCATAGCTCTGATACCACTGTTGGGTAATCAACGCTCTCACAAATAAAATTACTCACACACATAAAGGATCGTGAGAACACAACAAAAATTACGCTATAGAAAAATAATAACAAACACAAGAATTTAACATGGTTCGACACCTCTTGCTTACGTCCACAGACTCGTCTCAAAAAGTATTTCACTATCACAAAAATGATTACAAGATTGTAACCCACCCCAAATAATGTATCATTCTATAAACCCGAGTACCTCACTGAATGATAACAAAGTAAAAAAAATATAAAATGCAGCAAGAAATATTCAAAGTGTCCTTACAATCTATGAAATAAATGTGTATGGCATTGTTCCAACACAAAGGATAACATTGAGAAGTATTTTTTGCTTCTTAGCATAAATAAAATAAAAAACAAATAGATCAAGATTAAGAGAGTTAAAAAATATTGTAATCTTTTATCCAAAAGCTCACACATATATTACCTGAGAAGGATCAATTTCAAATAAATGGGCTTCTTTCTCTTTCGCTATCATCCGACTATAATTTATGTTATTCATTTGGTTTTTGTCATTTTATCTTGTTCAGGAAATCTATACACATAGAATTTATGATGTACTTGAGGCAAGGGTATCAATTAGTCTCACCATGCTTCAAAACCCAGGGTTATAAACACCAACACCATCAGCTGAGCAGATGTTGTCACCTTCGTTGTCACATAACACCTCCAATCATAGTGCAACCTTATTATGGTCAAAGAAAGAGGTGCGATCAGTTACAACATTTGTGAATAATTCATATCTAATAATTGACCAAGGACCAATATTTGAAGGAGTGTTAGGGCCACCAGCTTCAACTCCTAAAACAAGAATTCATAATATTTCAGTTATACTTAAAATTAAAAACAGTGAACTCCCTAAAACAAAACAAGTTTAACAACAAATCATCCATTTTTTTTTACATTTGAACATTGATAAAGTGCAATATAACAAATTTAAGGAATTCTATGCTTGTGAATCTAAACATGTAAGTTGCATAAAAAATCATAGTAAAAAAAGTCCTAGAGAAAACTTCTAGTGCTAGTTTTGTTATTTAAAGCTTAGAGAATATGAAAATGATCTATGTTTCTCCCAAGCTCAGTTCACAATCCCCCAGCTCCAGCATGATTAATTTCCTGTAGATGAAATTCCATAAACTGGTCATTTTCTGATGTTTGGATAAGAGCCATCATCAAATTGAATACAAAATTAAATGCACATTTCCATAATCCCAAATTCCATGTAGTTTATTCAATCACTCATAACCCGTGTTACAATAGATGATACATTACATACACAATATTGATAAAAATAAATTATTTCATATTTTATCTTCATACTTATCTTTTTCATAAACCATGCATAGCACGTTATCTATTGTTGATGCTGGTGATGGTGCTACTGTTGTTGCAAACCAACACAAATCACTACCACCACAACACTCGAAGGAGTTCCTTTGGCTTTAACTAATCTCCACATATACCATGAAGTAATAGACTCATAAGGCCTACACTTGTCCCATAACTAGTCCATCTACGAGGGACATGACAAGTCCTCGAGGTTGTAGAGAAGCTAAACCCCCTTCCTGACCCCAAGGTAATGGGGAGAACATTAGGTCTGTGGAGTGAGAAAATCATGAACATGTGAACAAAACAAGACCCAATGCCATTGACTATGGTAAGCATGATGAAGAGCAACTTGCCATCCATGTTCAGAATGGTAGAATCAAAGAGTATCTTGTTCTGGCACTTCCTGGGCAAATCGTGAAGGTATCTGGCCTTCCGCCCTGAAACTCCAATCTGTCGAAGTTGTTGGGGAGTTAGGGCAAGAACTATTTTGGGAACGATGTCATTTTCACCGCCACAGAGGGCAATGAAGCGCGTCTAGATGGAGGTGTCGACTTTGTGCATGAGTTGCCGGTACAAGATGTTGCAAGTTAGGGCAAGGAAGGGACGGTGAGGCTTTATGGTGGGTGGCCTATGACGATGATAGTGAGGCTTTGGGTTTGGCAACAAGGGTATCAGAGGGAGCTTGATCATGAAATGTGGAGAGATTCAAACCAAATTAGGGTTCACAACATTAAGAGAAAAATGAGGCAGCAAGTGGGCAAAAGATCATGTGTTTTAGAAAAATTGACTATCGATTTTTTAATAACCGGTGTCGAATAGTCAACTTAGAACTGACATGGACAAGGGGAATCAAATTGTTTAATTAAAACAAGGCATTGCGATGGTCCCTGCGGATGCTAACGCAATGTGATTTCTGCCCAGTGCTCTAAATGTCAAAGTGAAAAAATTCAACCAAGTGCGATTAAACGGCGAGAGTAACTATGACTCTCTTAAGGTAGCCAAATGCCTCGTCATCTAATTAGTGACGTGCATGAATGGATCAACAAGATTTCCACTGTCCCTGCCTACTATCCAGTGAAACCATAGCCAAGGGAACGGGCTTGGCAGAATCAGTGGGAAAAGAAGATCCTGTTGAGCTTGACTCTAGTTCGACTTTGTGAAATGACTTGAGAAGTTTAGGATATGTAGGAGCTGGAAACAACGAAAGTGAAATACCACTACTTTTAATGTTATTTTACTTATTCCGTGAATCGGAAGCGAGGCACTGCCCCTCTTTTTGGACCCAGGGTCTTCTTCACTCGATTGATCCGGGCGGAAGACATTGTCATGTAGGGAGTTTAGCTGGGGTGGTACCTCTGTTAAAAGATAATGCAAGTATCCTAAGATGAGCTCAACGAGAACAAAAATCTCGTGTGGAACAAAAGGATAAAAGCTCGTTTGATTATGATTTCCAATATGAATGTGAATTGTGAAAGCATGGCCTATCGATCCTTTAGTCCTTCGAAATTTGAAGTTAGACGTGTCAAGTTACCACAGGGATAAATGGCTTGTGGCATCCAAGTGTTCATAGTGACATTGCTTTTTGATCCTTCGGTGTTGGCTCTTCCTATCATTGTGAAGCAGAATTTTCCAAGTGTTGGATTGTTCACCCACTAATCAATTTTAATCAAAATCGATGTTAAGAGATATACACAACATCGATTTTTACAAAACTGATGTTAACAAAGTCCTTTTATTTACAAAAATGTCATCGTACTTTTCTTAGCATCAATTTTCATAGAACCGATGTTAAAAGAATATTTTAGTAGTGACTGTAACCTATCATTAGTCGATATGGATCAACACATACCCCTCATGCTAAGGATTGGACATCTCAAATGTGAAGTTTGCAGGATTAGACATTTGGGGTGGTTGGATAACAATTTGATAGCATGTGACCAATAGGCCCAACAACAATCACTAGGATACACTCTTATATCATCTTATAATTTGGATTTGGATCTAACTTAACCTTACAAAATCAACTTGTAAGGTGAGAGTTGTTCCCATTTATATATTTAAATTTGACCATCTCACTAGTCGTTATTAGATCTTCAACAATAGTGACTCTTAGTTTCAATCAATATAATGACTAACATGACATCACTTATGTTGAACTAATGGCCATTCTTAAAAGGGCTTTAGTTTTTGAATTCAAGCTATAGGCAACTAACAACCTATTTGGACTCTGTCTACCATTCTTACACAATAAGATCAACGTCCTCCATAAGTATGTTGCTCTAATTAGAAAAACACAAGACATTCTCAATGCACATCTTCTTTTTTCACTGTGAGAAGGTAACTATGTCATTATCCTTCTAGCCAAGAAAGGTGTCACTTATATTCACTATTTGAAACTCTCATACAAACCTCCTCCCTATTTTTCAGGTTAATGTTATGGTGTTCTCTTCCGTGTGTTCAAAAGGTTTTTTGTTCTCTTTCTATTGGGTTTTCTTCCTCATTGTACCAAAAAAAGGAAAAGAAAAGAAAACACAGGTACACAAACATAAATTCAGTTCCATAGATTGTAGTTTTGCTTGGTTTTTGTGTTTTTTTTTTCAAACTCTACCAAAAACAAAATAAAGGAGAGAAAAAGTAATCTACATATTTTAGGAATAAGTCTTGTTTAACATCACCTATTAACTATTTATAGACTTGAATTTTTATTAATATAATCATTGACTTGAGAGTCTTTATTAAATATAGATAACACAAATTTTACTCCCTTTGTTCCATAATAATTGTCGTGTAAAAAATATATATTTATTCTAAAATAACTATCATTTTATTTTTTCAATGTAACATTAATTATTCTTTTCTACTTATGTCCCTGGTATTAATCATATGGACTACATATATGGTTAATTTTGTAAAATTATTTTTTTATCTATTTATTGATTTTTCTTGTGTGTAAAACAACCTAGGATGACAATTATAATGGGACAAAGGGAGTATATGATTTAAAATTTATTTAATATTTCAATAATTAACTTTATTGTAATATATAATATTTTCAAAATATAAATAAATGTTGAATATAAATAAACATCAAGGTTTAGTTCAGGAAATTAATTTTTTTATTAATTGATCATCACATGTGTTTTATATGATGTCAACATTCTTTGTTTTATATGATCACCCCTTTGTTTTCCTTCTATCTATATAGTTAGAGAATAATACTTTTGAAACATAGAGATTAGAGATTGTTTAAGTAAATTTTGTTTCTCTCTTAAAACAAAATATTTTTCATATACATGACTTATAATTGAATTTCTATCAATATACTTAATGGACTCCACTGTCTATAAACATTAACCAATACATATTAGCTTTACAATCCACATTAACCTCATGATGTTTTGTTTCATGCTAAAGCTTTCAAGCACTTTGGCTGAAAGCCTGCATTTTGTAGCATATCTTTAATTGCATTATCTTTTGTAAATTGTTGTGTAAGTCTAATTAATTGTATGTTTGAAGATTAGATAGCAGTATATAATAGAGTTTTATTTTGGCTTTAAAACATCTTTTTTAATGATAAAAAGTTACTTTTTTATTCTATTTTTTCTTCCAAAAATTTATATAAGAATAATTAAAATGACCTTTTATTGTCTTCATTATTTTTTACGTAAACATGTGAAAATATATAAAAGTAAAATTGAAAATAATGTAACTTATTTGTAATTAAAATTAAAAATAGAAACATTTTCTAATACTAAATATCATTTAGTTTTAGCTTCCTCTTAAATCCCAAAAGTTCAATATATGAAATTGTAATTTTGTTCAGAGTTATATAACTTATAATTTAGTAAGGTTATAAACTAGTCAAAGATTAATGTAACAAACATGTTGGACTACAATTGGGGGTGATAATAAACTCAATCAACTCAAAAATAGTTCAAAACTCGATTTGGTAATCAGCTCGTTAAATAAATGAGTTGAACTTAGAGTTGTTTTATAATTTGACTCATTTGTTTTATGAATCGGTTGGATATATATATATATATATATATATATATATATATATATATATATATAATTGATTGGATTTTTTATTATTTTATATATGTAGGATGAGATAGTTTTATTTAAGCATACTTTAGTTGTAACTATACTTTTTTGTGTCATACCTTGTGGTCCTATAAATCTAATAGAATTAGTTCAGTTTTGCTTTTATCAAAAAATGAAAAATAATTATATCTAAGATCTTACTACTAAAAAAAACATATTTTACGACGCACATTTTAAGACGGTTATGCAGAACCGTCTTAGATTCTTGCCATTTTATGGCGTCTTTATACAAAACTTTTCTTAGATATGTTTTTTTTATTAATAATATTTAATCTAGCTCTTTACTTGTCGTTGTTTGATTCTCCCTCTTCGACTCTTTAGCTCCTCTAGGGTTTTCACTTACACCCACAAGCAACACTACTTACACCCGACGACGGCGGCGGCGGACGAAATTAAAAGAAAGATCAAGGAGAATAGCAGCTCTCCAAAAGGCCAGTCCAAGACGCTATTCTACTTGTTCCCTGAGTAACTGCAAGTAAAGAACACACCAACACCAACACTAGGCTTGTTTTCTTTGTCTTTACTATTTTCGTCACAGAAGCCTAAAAAGAAAAGGATTGACTAGAGAAAAAGAGAGAGAGAGAGAGGGAGAGAGAGCTTTGAATCAAAACTCAGAAGTAGAAAAAAACACACATCACAATCGCTGTGGCTAGGTACGACTGAGCAATCACTGTGTTCTCCCCTGATGGCCATCTCTTCCAGGTCGAGTACGCCCTCAAAGTCGTCTGCAAGGGCAACGCCGCCATCGGCGTCCGCGGCACCGACAACGTCGTCCTCGACGTCAAGAAGAAATCCACCGCCAAACTCCAAGACTCCAGGTACTACTACTCTTTTCAATTCAATTCCCTCCGTTTCAAATCCCTTTCCCCTTCGATTACTAGGGATTAACCAAGAAAACTATGAGTTATAAGGAAACCAAACTCCGTTTCAGAGACTATCCAAAAAGTATGCGATCTCTAGTGAGAAAAAGATTACCAAAATTTACTACAGAGCAAACCAAAAACTACTTATTGGTTCATTTGATTTTATTGGCCTAAAATATTACTCCTCAACATATGTCTCTGATGCACCTCATCTAAGCAATGCTAGACCTAATTACATAACATATTCTCTTATCACTCCTGCATTTAAGGACTCCAATCTTTTATCATTCTATCAATTCCCTAAATTGCATGTACTAGTTCAATACTTTTAATTTTGATAAAATATTAAACTACCTCTTTTTATAATTATGCAGATTGCTTCTGATTTGATATATGTTACTCCAATAGGAATTTGTGACCTTTTTTTATATACCAAGGAAAAGTACAATAATCCATTGATTTACATCACTGAAAATGGTAAATAGCAATTGTCTATATACATTTAATTTCAATTTATGAAATAACATATGTTGTACATAATTTTCAATTTCCCCAATCTATTGAAAAGAATGTGTATTCTAACTTATGTTTCACATTAAGGATAAAAGAAATTTATTGTTATGATAAAGTTTTCATTTTTATTAATTATATTTGTTAATTTACTGCATCTTGTACCGGGGGTTTGTAAAAGTTGATGACAGTAAAGCTCACTCTGTTCTCATCATATGGTTGGAGAATAGAAATTGAACGAAGTAATTGAACAAAGCCACAAACTTCTATGTATACATATAAGTATATCCCCAAGAAAATAAGCACGATATATCTATAATTTTTGCATCCTAGTTTTTTTGTTAGCTACGATATATCTATAATGGATTTGATTTTTATTTTATTGATATCTGGTTGGTAATGTTGTTACTGATGATTATCATGATTATATTGGCACATTTGAATATTGGTGGACCCATGGTTTAGTTTCAGATTCCACGTATAGGATGCTAAGAATTGCCTGCAATTTTGGTTCCTCTTTGCATCCATCAGTGCAATGCATGCAGGCTCTCAGAGTTGCAACTGTGGAGCAGGGAAACATCGATCCATATAGTGTTCTCTTAATGAAAATTGAATTAGCTTCAATTTCTAATACTTATATTACTTCATGAGAAATATTATCTCCTCAAGAAAGTTATTGAAGTGGTTAATAAGCTTCTGAAATCTTGGAATTTAACATAGGAGCATTTTGATTACAAATTTACAATCTCTAGGAATTTACTGAGGTGAGGATGATATATGTAGTACGATTCACTTGCAAAATAATCTAGATGAAAACAAAACATATTGGTCCTAAAAACTAAACCATATTGATTTTCTGTTGTGAATGCAATAAATTGTTTAAATATCATTCTTCTTAATTTTTTTTATCCTAAAATTACATGGTTACTAGTCTATTTTTTTGAAAGGCTAAGGAAAATGGTTACTAGTCTATTTAAGATTAGGAGTTTAGGACTGTCATATTTTCTAGAATAACATTTTGCAATTGCTAAATTCCCTGAAGCAAAATAGGTGTTTGAACTTTTCATTGCATGTTTCATTCTTAAAATGTATAGCACCTGTAGTTGTTTAATTTTGTCTTTTTTCTGTTATTAAAATGATTTTATTGGTTGCTACTGATTTGAGCCAAGTAATTTATCCTGATTCTATTCACTCCCTTAAGATTGGACCCTTAACTCAATATTGGCAAATTTATGGCTTCCATTCGTTGTGAGGAAATATCAATTCATAAAAATGGTTTCAGTTTTATTTATGTGATTATGTCATCTATGACAATAATTATTAAAAACCATTTGTATATAATATTCATATATTATGCAAAATAGTAAACTTTAACGTCTAAAGCGCCAATGTTAGTTTTTGGAGGAAAAAAAGCAGCATACTTGAAAACATTTATAGCTTCCACACTGCCTTGCTTAAGGTGCTTGTAGACTTTGAAAACATTAGCATTTATGATGTGCCTTTATAGGATTCTTACATAATCTCTTTGTTTTTCTAGGAAGATATGAGGAATGGTCACTCCAATTGGCTTCAAAGGAACAAAAGATAGCCGATGAGAATGTCTTAAGGCTTGATGAAGAGCAAAAGGTTTGCCTCTTATTTACTATTTAGTGTCTTGGTTATGAAAAGCTTGCTATTTATCACTTCATTCTTATACATTGTGAATACATCTTATTGATGTAAACTTCAAAATTTTCAGCGAGAGAAAGAGGAGGCCTATAACAAGATACTTCACTTGGAAAAACAACTAGATTTCTCTATCCATATAAAAGTATGACCTTGTTTACTTTCTCCCTGATAAAAGTATACCCCCTGGTCCCCTTTTCTCTATCCATATATAGAGATTTGCTAATTTACCCCGACCTTTTTTAGGAGTATTTTAATTTAGCAAACCATACCTTGGTCTTGGATGCATTTGAGAAAATCCTAGTTATATCTTTCACTTAGATTCCATGGCTTAACTTTTCTCTTCATTGATTCTTGAAGATAACCACTCTAAAAAGCAATTGCTTCTGTTCCTGCGTCTAATTATGCCAACCTGTGAATATGTTTGCAAGAAGATTTTGTTCACCTTTATGATGGAAATAAGAATTTTGAAATTCTATTTTGTGTGAGTAGATTTCCTCTTGAAGAAGCTAGGACCAAAGGTGTCAAGCTTTGTTCTTTGTGACAAGAAAATGTGAAGAATTCAGCTTGGCATCCATTTAAAGTGGTCACAGTTGATGATAAAGCAGAGGTATGTACAACCTTGACATGCTTTGTGTTCATAAAGGAGTTCTGCCTCAATTGGTTAGTTGGCATGGTTGCTTGTAATTTTCTGTTTGCATATGAAGGAAGTTTGATTTATATGCTTTATTGTCCCAATAAAATGGTTTTCATTGTTAGTAATTAAGATGCTTCATGGTAGTATAGTTTGGTACTATATTGTCTCCAAAATACAAATATTTAATCTGTGAAGTAGGTTGTGGTTTGTTGGTAGTTTATACAAAAGTCGTTTCCAAGCTCTTTTTTTTTCTTTGTTCTTGTGACTTTTACCGACCTTGTTAATACTAGAATACTGGCATAAATTATAGCTTAAATTTATCACGTATCTTTCAATTGAATGCTCCTTGAATAAATATGTAGTATGTCTCTTCTCTTGTGTTCATTTATCTTGCTAAAAGTTTTCTACCAGCAAAATGGGGGGCAGGCAATCGACTGTTGCTAAATGATGTTCCAAATTTTGAGTGTTCTGAACTGACTAGGTACATGTGAATAGATTAAGGTTTATATTTTCCCCTCCTTTGTGTCCTGCAAGTAGCCTTCGTGAATGAAAAAACAGTTTCTTTAACCTTGGAAGACGATATTGTGTAGACCCAGAATGATGTTTGCAAAGATTCAAATAAGACATTTATAATTTTATATCTTGCTACAAATAGAAACTTCCATGATAGGAAAAAAAGTTCTTCCTATAAGATATGATTTGGTTAATACATATTTCACTTCGCTAATGTTGGATTCTGTTTAAGTAAAGATCTGATTTTGATATTTACTACTTTAGTTTTTTAATAGAATATCTATATGTTTTGGCTCATATGTACTTTGATTAACCAGCTATTGTTTTTAATTTGTGTTGCTCCCTGACTTACCTATTTAGTTTAAAACATTGAAAGCTGGTGCAATTAATTTTGAGGTTGCAGTGGTGTATCCTGAATGTTCTTTCAACTAGAGTACCAATTTTAATTTTGGGTATAAGTATAATTAAGTCAGAGCAGTTAGCCAAGTATGGCAGGAAGATATGATGTTAGTTATGGCATCTTTTTTACCATTTATAATAAACTAGGACAAAGCATAGTTACCAGTAGTGTAGGAAATTCATAGTTTAGCATTTTTGCATCGTACATGGGTTGGAAATTTATTTATAACTATTATAATAATAATTATCTTGTACATATTTCTTAGATGATTTTGTTCTTTAATTAATTTTAAAACTACCTCTAAATCAGACTATTATTATAATAGATAACTCCTCGACCGTTATATACATCTTTTAATCAAAAAATAAAAAATAAAAGATATTGTTAGTTTTCTTAGATAAAAAGTATTGTTAGTTAAGGCATGAAGTGCCTATTCCGCACTAGTAATTCATGATGACAATTTCAGTATAAAATTCTGGTAACAAAGCAAGGGACACACCCTTCCCCTGGAAATGTTTTCATCAAGACTTGACCTCTTGACTTAGTAACTTAGATACCTCATCTATATCCATTGCCACACTCAAGTTAAATGAGAGTGACTTCGATTTTGGGGGACGTCAGAATAGGAAGTAAAATATAATTGACTAGTAACAGCATGGTGATATCCACCTGGCTTGGATAGTGGATATCAATGTCTTGCATCAGAGTGATGTACTTAGCATATCCATAGTCTATTGAGCAATCCAGTGTGCTGACTTGCAGCCAATAACAAATAACAAATGTTGTGAAAACCAGGCCTTTAGTGTCTATTGTGCAGACTAAGAGCTGTCAAAACGAGTCAGCCCGGCCCACGTGGGCTGGCCCGCAACGGATTGAGCTAAAAGTGGGCTAGCCTAGCTCGGCCCACTTTTGTGTGGGCTAACAAAATGCCAGCCCGGCCCAACCCACCACGGGTTGGTGGGTTATGCGAGCTGACCCACTTTTCTGCCTTTTTTGTAAAAAAAAAAATATTCCAAACAACTTAAAATAAAATCCAATATAAAAATCAAACTAAATCAAATCCAAACATTCAATATTCAAGTGATTGAAGTCTTCAAAATAAACATTCAACATTAAGATAATTGAAATTTAAATGTCATCAAAAATAAACTTCTAAACTATTGAAATTAAACATTAGAGTCATGGACTGTGAAATCCAGAAGAACTTCCTCTTCTTTCTCAACATCACCATTAATTTCATCTACAAAGACAAAAAAAAAATAAACAATATCATTAATAAGTCAAATAAATAAAACAACACACCAATAACAAACTAAAAATTATGGAAAAAGAAATGTAAATTACCAATATCTTCAAAACCATTTATCCAATTTTGGGTTAAAATTAGTGCTTGAACATTGGAAGGAAAAAGACTAGCGCGATACTTGTTTAGCACACGAGCACCAATGCTAAATGTCGATTCACTAGCAACAGTTGTTATAGGAATGCTTAACACCTCACATGCCAATTTACAAAGATTTGGATAACGTTCTTGGCGGTCTCTCCAATAACTCAAAATATCCAACTTAGGAAAAAACTTTGGCTCAAGTGGTGTCTCAGCCAAATAGAGATCTAATTCAGACTTGTCATTGACATTAACATTTTGGCTCACATAATTGATATATTCCTATGACAATATAAGAGAAAAATTAAATTAAATAAATTGAATCATAAAACAATTAAATAATCAAACAAAAGAAAAGACTAACATTATATGGATCATCCATCTCTTGATTTTCTTCTATACTGAAATCTTCTTCAACAGTAGGTTGTTGAGAACTTGATGAAGTAGATGAACTTGACTTTACACTCACATATTTATCAAAGAGCTTGTACATCTTCTCTTTTATGTTATTAATCTTTTCATCACAAGTAGAAGCATCAAGCTTTGAATAGTAAAACCGAAGTGCTTCAAGCTTCATCCGTGGGTCAAGAATCATAGAAATTGAAAGAATGACATTATAGTCACTCCAATACTTGCCAAAATTTTCCATCATCAACACCGTCATATTTTGCAATACTGGATCATCACACTTAAGTGTTTCTCGCAACAACCATTCAATTTTCCATGCTTGCATGAAATATTCATTGGAAGTTGGATAAGATGTACCTAAAAAAAATTCAAATAAGATAATTAAACTATAAATATAAATCTGAAACTATTTATTATAATTATGAAGTTTGAAAAATATACCTGAAATCAAATTAGTCATCTTACAAAATGGCTTCAAAAATTCACACAATTTTTCAGCTCTTTTCCATTCCTCATTAGATGGACAACATTTGTATTTTCTATCACGAATAGTGAAACTTGCAAAAGCACGACGATACCTAAGAGCACTCTCAAGCATGATATAAGTAGAATTCCACCGAGCTAGTAGGCACATCCAACCTCAAGCCCACTTTAGTATCAATACCTCTCACTTGAGCAATACATTCGGTAAATACTATTTTTTTCTTGACTCGGATGCTCTCATATATTTAATGTTGTCTCTAATTTTTTGTAAAGCAACTTCAGCCACTTTTAATCCATCTTGAACTATAAGATTCAACACATGGGCACAACACCTCACATGCAAAAATTCACCATCACACAACAAGCTATTTTGCAATCTTAATTGCTCACCCAAAAGTTCTTGCATACAATCATTAGCACTAGCATTGTCTAAAGTAATGGAAAATATTTTCCTATCAATTTCCCATTCAGTCAAGACTTCAAACACTTTGTTTGCCAAATCTTCACTGGTGTGAGGAGGCTCCAATTTACAAAAAGCAAGAATCTTACTATTCAATTTCCAATTATTATCAACAAAATGTGCTATTAAACAGATATACCCCTCTTAAGTACTAGCAGTCCAACAATCAGATGTCAAACAAATTATATTATGACATTTATGAATTGCATATTTTAATTTTTCTTTCATCTCACCATGAAGTTTCAGCAAACTAGACACCAATGTGTTCCTACTCACATGCTTAACATCAGAATTTATATATGAAAGTAATTCCCTAACCCATTTATATTCAACAAAGTTAAATGGCAAACCATGTCGAACAATACACATTGTTAGAAGCTCAAGAACACGCTTTTGGTCAACTTCCCTAGATCTTAACTTTTCAGCATGATCAATTATCATTCCACCCACATCATGAAATTTAGCTTTCTTTTTACACAAGAGCTTAACATGACGCAATAAATGTGAAGTACCAACTTTACTCCCACCAATTACATATTGTTGCCCACATGCATTACATTCTGCCTTTTCTTTACCATCTACCACACCAATTTTAGTAAAATATTTCCAAGCTATAGAAATGCAAACCTTAACTTTTTTACTCTTTTTTTCATCATTGTCACTTCTGTTCTCCTTTGCATTTGATTTAGGTTCAACCCTGGCTTCTTCCTCATCTTCCATAAACTTAATATCATCAACAGAGTCAACTCGATTTATAGTTTCAGAAGCCATTTCCATCAATCTAATGCACCTGTAGTTAACAAAGAAAAGGAAAGAAATTAAACTCAGATTCAACTTGGTTCACAGTTAGAAGCCATTCAACTCAGATTCAATACATCAAGAATAATTAACATTTAACAAAGAAAAGGAAAGAAATTAAAAGCATGAAAATAGGAGAGAAATTACCGTTTTGGAGGTTGACCACAACGGTGTCGTGGTGACGGGCAATTGAGCGTTCGGAGGTCACCGTCACCGTTGGTGGCTCGTGTGGTGGAGGTGCCGCTAGATCAATTTTCACAATTCACACTAGTAGGGATTTAGGTTTCGTAACTTTTGTTGGCTCGTTGTCGTTTAGGTTTTCTACTTTTACATCTTGTCCTGTTTGTTTGGGCTTGCTCTATTACGGAATGTGAATTGCCAATTGGGTTACTAACTACAAAATAAAAGTTTAATTTCTTAACAATTATAAATTTATAATAATAATAAAATAAAATAATATACTATATAAATTTAGTGGGTTGACGGGTTGGTCCACCAACCCACGGGTTGAACCCACCTAACCCACGGGCTAAGTGGGCCGGGTTAAAAAGTTGTCGGTACCGATTTTTTTTTTAAAAAAAATTGAGCCCAACCCACCTCTAGCCCGCAGTGGGCCGGGCTGACCCACGGGCTGGAACCCATTTTGACGGCTCTAGGCCAGACTTGAAGCCAATAACAAATGCCTGTTACAATTACACCCTGTCAACAAACATTGTTAGAAATAATGAAACTGATAGAATAGAAACTAAAAAATAAAAAGTAATTTATATGTTTATTTTCTTTGGATTCCTCGTGTTTTGATTCATGGCAGATGATAAAGTAGAGATGAATGAATTAGATGGAAAAGTTGATCCATTGTACATTTCCTAAGAATAAAAATAGATCAAAATGGAAGGGGATGAACCCTAATCTATCCCATTTAATTATGAAAAATGTTAAAGTACTGCACGAAAGATAGTTGCACGAAATCAGATAACTAAAATCTGATTGATTACTTAATTATCATTTAAACCATCCATGTTTGATTTGATTTTGATAAAATTTATTATTGATAGAATTTAAAGATTTGATAGAATTTGATTTGATTACTTAAATCTGATTATATATGTCTGATTGATTACTTAATTATCAGTAAATTTTAATTTTAAGATTTGATTTTGATAAAATTTATTATTGGAGAATGTTTGATTTTAGTGATTCAATTCTTGTAAAATTAACTGTTAAAATCTACCTCCATTTAAAAGATTGATTTTTTTTCTTCATAAAATTGATTTGCATTCAATTGTTGTGGGTCAAAAAAATAATTTAAGATTTCAAGATAGCATCTATTATTAGAATATAAAATAAAATATTGAGAGATGTGATACTACATGATAAAAAAAAGATGACTATGATTTATATAACATCTATCCATTTAATTCAATTATTCTCCCACAATTTGGGATGAAGGGGTGGAATAAAACTTTTAAAATAAAAATTTTCTTATTTTGACTAGCTAAAATTTCTTAAATACTTGTTTATTTTTTTTTTTGGTGCCAAATAAATACTTGTTAAGACGATGATTCAATTTTTTTAAATTGGAATAAGCTTGTAATAACCAGAAATTATTTTTTGTTATATGAACCCAAACAAAGTCAATTATCAATGGCAGTGATGCAAAACCACTTGTTTAGATGACTGAGTAAAGATCTCTTCCCTGGTGTATTTATATAGTTACTTGTACAATTTAATTTTCTTTAATGCCTTCTACAAGCAATATGTCTTGGGCAATGCACTGTACAAAGGGATGTTTCAAATTGTGGTGGAAATGGGTTGAATAACTCATCAATATACTTATAAGTTTATTAATTTTATCAATATATTACAAAAACATTTTCAACAAATTGTATCTCTTGAAAACCAAGGCTTAGACCTGTTGGCTTTTGTAAAAGCTATAATGCAAAGTAAGCCTTTTAGGTTAGGCCAGGCAAAAAACGAATAGCCTATTTCTTATAATAGACTGGACTCAAACTTTATGTTTGAAAAACAAGCTTAATCTGTTTATGGCAAATCTGGTGTTGCTTATTTCCATGTCAAGTTGTGAATGTAAAGTTATTTTCATTTATTTTTCTTGAGAAGTTGAATGATTGGCAAGTTTCTTACAGGTAAAAGAAGAGTAAAGGATTTATTACTTCAAAAAGATAATCGCTTTTGTGCTGATTGCAATGCTCCAGATCCTAAATGGGCGTAGGTGTATTCACCATTGTACATTTTTTCCCGTGTGTGTGTGGTTTATGGTCATTGCCACAGATTATAATACTCAAAACTGGAGTCTGTGTGCTGAATATTTTCTGGGAAGAATTTATAAAACATCCTTGTGATTAAGTTTCAGGAAACTAGCTACATGAATTTTTCAAAATTGATAATGTGGAATGCATATTACCTCTTAGTTGTGAATCCATTTTTCTAACTGCTTCTTCAGGTCAACCAATATTGGAGTTTCTGTATGC
This sequence comes from Glycine soja, assembly GCF_004193775.1. NCBI lineage: Eukaryota > Viridiplantae > Streptophyta > Magnoliopsida > Fabales > Fabaceae > Glycine > Glycine soja. Next base: position 26,738,490 of record NC_041017.1, on the reverse strand, counting down.
TTAAAATGTTATGGTGTGCACAGAAGTATTGGCTCTCAGATATCAAATGTAACTATTCCTAAATCCACTTTACTTAAGAGTTTAGAAAGAAATTTTCACTTTACTAATAAGGAATTTAAACTGAGATCCTTCTTCATTTGTCTACAACAAATTGAGAGACTAATATACCTATAGATGTTGCTAATTATTTTTTGAATTGGGTTCAACTTGATTTGATGAGAAAAGAATCAACCACTCTTATATGTCTATACTCATGAAATAGTCCGGTGAACTTTACTTTGTCAGGGGGGCATTATTTTGTTTCATTTTTACTGCATTATGTTGTGGGAGTTTGCAGGGCAGCCTTATTCTTAGATTCCATCCCACAACATGTTGTGATGTGATATCTAGTGAATTTTTACATCAAAGCCGATAGAACCAATAGCTAGACACAGGTTCTAGTTGTAATAAGTGAGAAGTGAGTAAGGAATCTCTGCAACTCTTACCTAAGAAGTAAACTTGTTATTTTGATTCCCAAGGTCATTGCATTGGATTTTTTATTAAATGTATTATCAACATATTAAGAAAGTTAGTCATGTCAAGTAAAGCTCAATTTAAAGCTTATGCAGCATGAAATTAGGCCAAATAAATCTTCAGTTCTTCTCAAATAACTAAATGATAGATAGTGTGATCATTCTACCAGTCCCATAAAGGCCCTTCCCAATTTATCATTTTGCACTACTTGTTACCTGTGTTAGGATTTCGTTTAATGAAAGTACTATAGGCAAAGGTGCTGAAAGGCGTGCCTAAGCCACTGAGGCATGGTGCACGAAGCTTTTTTTTTCTTTTTTTTAATCATTTTATGCCTTCTATCTTTTCAATGAGTTGTGTCTATCAAGTTAATAGTGTGCTGAACTTATTTATTTATGCTTGGTATTATCGTGCATTACAGCCTTTAGACATTATTTTCTTACTTTCAGGTTTTGTCTGTGACATTGGATGAATGGTCAAGTGATGAAATAGATGCAATGATTGAAGTTGGAGGAAATTCTTCTGCTAATTCAATTTATGAGACTTATTTTCCCAAAGGATATACAAAACCTGGACTAGATGCCAGTCATGAGCAGCGTGCGAAATTCATCCGGTTAGATATGTTTTCATCTAATAACTTTACACTGTACATCTACCATTCTTAGCATCATTTTGCTTGTTTTATAAATCTATTATATATTATATTTATGGTCACCATAAAATGGGTAAAAAATGTAGTCAACTTTATATGATATAGATACGAACTTCTGTGCCCTCATTGCAATTTTTTTCTTCTCATGTTTTTCTTTTTTCTTTTTTACCATTTGGCTTTGCTGAGTCATTTATGTTCAAGTTTCTGTTTTTTTTTTCTGGTACTCTTTTTAATTGCAGTCCATTGTCCTAGGTTGATAATGGGCTAACTGGCATTGTGTTGGGATATTGCTCATGGTATCATCTATGATAGAAATCTGACCAGGTTAAAGTATGAGCATCAAGAAAAAAAAATATATTTGAATATATTGCTATTGCCATTCATAAACAAAAAGCAAAAAAAAATTATCCTACATCGTTATACGAATAATTGATGTAGAATGATTTACCATGGATAGCATTCTACAACGCTTGACAGCCACAGCCGATGTAGAAAGCTGACGATTCTACATCGGTTATTAGAAAACCCGATGTAGAAAGTTGATCATTCTACATCGGTTATCGGGATAACTGATGTAGAATCATCAATTTTCTACATCAGGTTTACCTAATAATCGATGTAGAATTGTCAGTACTCTACATCGGATTTGGGTCCGTAGTGGAACCCAAGCCATTCTGCATCGATCATTGAACCGTCTTAGTAGGATGACGATGTTTCAGCATCGCTGGCTACAACATTGGGTCAAAACCGATGTAAAAAGCCACTTTTAACCGATGCAAAAAGCCTACTTTGTAGTAGTGTCTACTAAATGAATTGAGTTGTTCATGAACTTTAATCGAGTCGAGTTTGGGTTGAAAATAAGATTCATGTTGAACTTGATCAATTTGAGTTAAATATTGATGAGTTTAGTGGAGCTGAACCGAACTTAATTACTAATTTTCAACCCTAACCACGAGCATAGCCCAAATTGTTAAGAAAAATCATTATTGAAGGGTTATTGCATCCTACACTCCCAATATTGCATCTTACACCTCCCAATGAAAAATTCATTCCAAAATACAAATTTGTATTTCAAAATAGTTTTCCCGTGCAATAGTGAGACTGCACCTCTCGAAGTCTTCTTAAAAGTTCGACCATATTTTTACAATAACGGGGAATTGAATCTGGCACCATATCAAAACTGTATTTCTGAATAGTTGTTCTTGAACCAAAGCCCGTGGTAAAATATATTCATTATGAAATAACGTAAAATATATTCAAAATATGTTTACATTATACTGTAGATATTTCAAAGATGCATAGAATGATTTTCACCCACAAATAAAAAAAAAAAAACAACAGAAAAAAGTCACATATTTGTAATTAAAGTAAAAATAGAAAAATAAAAAACAATTTTTCAAACCAAATATATAGATCTATTTGTAGTTATCATTGAAATGACGTAATTTGTTCCAAGGCATACCTTTGATTCTTTTTTTCCTCTTCTTTTGAAGTAATATGAAGCATTAAGCATGCCTATGGAATTTGGATTAAATAATGCTTGATGTAACAAATGTGGACCACAAGCATAACCCAAACCATTGAAAAAGTCAAAAGTTGTATAGTTCGGCCATATTTGGTACCATATCAAACTGTCATTTTTAAAAAAAAAAAAAAACGAACAAATAAATACATGAATGTGTTTTATGGATTTTCATCCATCATCCTAATTAACTCTTACCTGAATCAAGCCCATGGTAAAACATATACGTCAAAGTATAGTATACTTAGATTATACTTTAGATCTTCTAAAAAAAATTATATTTTAGATATTCCAAAGATGCGTAATTAAATTTCACCCACAAATAAGTTTATCAAATTTATGATTTAGTCATATGTGTTTAAATCCAACTTTTTTTACGAGGGTTTTACTGTAACTTTGAGTCTATGATTTGAGTAAAAATATTCTATCAAGTAAACCAAAATCATAATTTACAAACTATAATTTAAACAGGGTACTATTAGTTAATTATATGCGTGCGTGCGTTTGGAAATCTTCCTGTCACATCCAATTCAACATAAATTAATATTCTAAAATCACGTAAAACATAAATATTAGGTTTAGGGCCGGCAGGGTATGGAAGATTAGAAATTGGTAGCAATATATACCATATTAAAGTATATGTTGTGTTATTCTCATAATATTTTAGCGGAATAAAAGTTATAGAATAAATCTGTGATAGGAATTGACTCAATTCATTCACACACAAGGATCTGTCGTGTATGATCTTTTGAAAGAGACTAATCCTTATCCTAACACATAAGAACTATAATAATACAAAGAATAATATAGAGAATCTTAAAGTACTACACCGATCGAATTCAAACTTTGGCCGGTTGTAATCCCCAGAAGGAACATTGTGGTAACAACGTACATTTTGTGCCCCAGAAAATTATTTTTTTTCCTTTTCTTTTCCATTTTATTACCCACCGTCTATATATGAAAAAGAGAAATAAAAAATTTAAATTAACTCAGTGGATCCACAAGCTTTAAATGTAACCGACCGTAATGAAACATAAACCATATGTACCGTATCATTAACGGTGGCTTTACCTTTAGATTCATTGAAGATAGAGGCTGAACAACAGGGATTGGTCCTTTTTATCCCTTCATCGTAGAAAACATAACATAATTATGAGAAACATACATATCCCATGTGTTATAATAATTATAAAGTGTTTCATTTAAAATATGGGTGGCTACTTGCACCGATGAAGAAGATGTGACAACATAACCACGTCACAGAAAAACCTAACACTAAACACTTCAAATAGTACCTTAACGTGTTAATTTTTTTTTATTAAATGGCATCAAGGTCTATAATAAGAATGAAACGTCTTGGCGTCTCTCTCTCTGCCTTCTAATGTCTAGAGGTATATATATATATATATCGGTTTGATTATAGATTTATAGTATTATACCATTGAGTCTATGTTCAAATTAGCCACCCTTTAAGATGAAAAGGGCAAGTATGGGAACATTTTCCCAAAAGCATTCTAGCAAATATGGTGTTAGATCCATTAGTTTGCCAACAAGATCACATCCAAGCACAGTTAGAGTTGAAGAGGAGCTGAGCAAGCTTAAATCATTGGAGGCATCATCATCTACACCAAAGGTGGAAACAATTTGCTGTGGTCTATCTGGCCTTGCAGAATTGTACAAATGCATTGAAGATCTTTTGAAGTTGCCATTGACCCAACAAGCACTAGGCCAGCACCAAAATGAGAAATGGGTCAATGAGTTGTTGGATTGCCCAGTAGGATTCTTGGACCTGTTGGGAAAAACAAGGGATTCCATTCTGTTGATGAAAGAAAGTGTTGGAGAGCTTCAGAGTGCACTTAGAAGGAAAAGGGTTGGAGATTCGGACAGGGAGAGTTATCTCTCTACATATTGGAGGCTCAGAAGAAACATGAGGAAGGAGTCCACAAAATCTTTGCTTTTGTTGAAGCAGATGGAAAATGAGTCATTTGTGGCATCTCCAAATTTGGATCTTAGTGAGCACCTCTCTGCAGTGGTAAGAGTGCTCAGAGAAGCTAGTTTAATCACCAGCTCCATCTTTGAGTCACTTGTTGTGTTCCTTTCTTCACCAATCTTGAAACTAAAGCCTAATAAGTGGGCATTTGTTGTGTCAAGATTGATGCAGAAGGGGCTGTTCGCTTACAACAATCATCAGGAAAATATAAATGAGTTGGAAAAGGTGGATTTTGCACTTAACAGTTTGATTGTGGACAATCTGAGCAAAGATGCTGAGGCTGAGAAGATTCAATCTGCACATGGAAGGTTAGAAGCTTTGGTGGTGGCCATTGATGAGATTGAAAATGGATTGGAATGCTTATTTAAGCGCCTGATTAATACTAGAGTGTCTTTTCTGAATATATTTTCTCCTTAACATAGAATATGACATACATGTGTAGTTAAGAAGTCAAGTCCAATTAGGCCTTGCATACAAGATTTCTGGCATTTTCCAAATGTACAAATAGAGTTGTTAATATGTAATTCTACATTCTGTTTGTTCTTCTTTGACATTTTCTACCCTTTTACCCGAAATCCCGAATATTTATCTTCTTTTAATTTTCAAAAGCATATAATGCTTAAATCTTTGCAAGGCCCAAATTCTGTCATTTCAGTGAATCAGTGGCATTAAAGATTTTGAAGATTGAATCGGACAATTTGATCTATAAATAAATAATATATCAAAATGGCATGTTTAACATCCCATTTTTTTAAATAAATTAAAAATGTTTTTTAGTTAAAAAAATAAAATTTTAAAAAATGATGAGATTTTATAATTAAAAAAGGATAAATAAATGTATTAAAATAATAGTTTCAAGAAAAAAAAATAAAAAAATATTTGATTTATTTATTTGATAGTCAATAAAATAGAGTATTTGTTTATAAAATAATAAACAAAAAATAGAGTAAATAATAGGTTGTGAATATCCTAAGTATAAATAGATGCATTTTAGCTCAGTTGCGATACTTCCTACCCCTCCTCTTCCTCTCAATTTTGTTTTCCCTTCTCCTCTTTCCAAAACCTCTCTTTTTTCCGCATACCACCAATCCTGTCTCAAAAAAACGATGATATTGGACTCATTCACCGTTGGATCATCATGAAATTGTGCATCAAGTTCGGAACTCATTTCCAAACATTTTCACCGTTGGAATTTACGAAGACATGTTGGAGGTGAGAGAAATAGTCTTTCCATCATAGTTTTTTCTTTTCGCGTAGAAACCCAGAACTGTCTTAATAAAACTATGATCTCAGACTCTTTAATCGTTGGATTGTCGTGAAATTTTGATATGTGGTTCGCAATTCATTACCGCATAGTGTCAACACTGGGATTTGTAAAATAATGTCTATGGAGGGAGAAATACTCATCGCACGTAGACAGTGGAATGAAGGCTTCAATCCTTTCTTCTCTCTCTAACGCTTGGAAACCCTATCAGAACAATCATAGGAAAAGCTTGAGGAATCTTAGGAAATTGTTAGAGATGTCGCTATCGTTGTCAGAATACACACGTGAGCCCGCTCATAGGTAAGAGATGAGTTTATTGCAATTTGAGTTAGAATGAACATGTGTAGAGGTTCTTAAAGGATCAAATTGAGATTTATTTTGTGATGTTTATTTATTAAAATTCTTCTTGTATGATTATGTGAAATTGTTTGAGGGGTTTTACTCCCCTTGGATTGAGAAATATTTTTAATAATTTGTTGGTGTTTTGAATAAGATTAGCGTAATAAATAGTTATATTGAGATTATGAAATTGTGATTGAAATTATATATATAAGCGATAAATTGAATATATGATGAATTGTAGAATACTATATTACTTTGAGATTATGATATTGTTATGGAGATTGAGTATAAGTGCAAAGTTGAATGTGTTAAATTGTGAGATACACATAAATATAAGATGGTTGATTGTGACATAATGAGATGTGAAGTTGTGAACATGAGTTTTGGTTGTGAATAAATGTGTGTTTAACACTTGATGTGACAATAATTGTGTTGTAAGCTGTAAATTATACAATAACTCGATCAGTGTTTATATTGAGAAAAGTGTTTATGCGCAATGTTAAAGAGAAAGTATACGTTCCTAGTTATAGGAACCAGTGTTAAATTGTAGCGCAATGTGTTAAACGTGTTTGAAACACGAGTGTAAGGTCATGAGTATTGTATAATTCATGAGCAGTATCTACTTGCAAAAAAATTGTTTTAGGGGTTGGACTTGATTCTTCGGAGTCTAGGTCTTGAGGGTAAAGACACTCGGTTTGAGTGTTCCTTTAAGCCTATCTTGATCTCATATGATTGAAGCATTCTCGCAAAATGAAGTAACCCTGGTTGGTCACCTTATAATTTTACTTAGTGAGAGTGACTTGACATATCCATTATGTGGTGTGTCCAGTTATGTACTCCTAAGCGCCCCAGGGTAATTTTTCATTGACATGGTGTCACATTGCATGTAGACTTGAGTCTTAGTTTAAAAATTGTTGTATAACGCTTGCTAATTGTTTATTATGAAATTGATGAGTATTATTGTGTCTTGACTCGAGTGTGTGATTCATGTGTAATGTGATTAGTGATTGAAAAATGAATTTTAAAGATAAAGTGGTGAAGTGACGTGGGTTGTATTAAGTTGAGTTATATTATAAATATTTTCATAATTTATTTTGATTACGTCTTGTTTATTTATTTTGTTATTTTTTTGTGTGATAACTCACTCTCTGTGTGCTATTTGTGTTTGGATTCTGTGATGATCTCGAATCTTGTATTCGTGGGAGCAGATGACTAGGTGAATAACTCTAAAGAATCTCGTGTCAGAGGACATTGGAACACGATGCTTTGATAGAATGTGATATTGGGAATGAGTTTTTACTTTAATTGTATGATATTATTTTATTTTATTTTACCTCACTGATTTAACAAAAAAAAAATTGAAAATTTTGACGGCCTTGTTTTGAATTGAATATGTTTTTAATAAGTCTTGTTTGGTAATAGTAAAGTGAATGTAAACCTTTTACCCACATGAATTTGTTGATCAATATTTTTATATATTTTATTTATTTATATGTATGTCGGGGTAGAGGGTGTCACAGCATGGACTTAGCTCGTGCTTAGGGGATGAGGGAATTAAGGTAGAGATAAGATATTAAAATTGTAGTAATTCCTGAAATAAACACAATTCGACTGTTAATTGAAGTACTTTCAGTAAATAAAGAGACTCCTTAGCATCTGTTTCTGTTCCCAATTTTGTTCCTTGTTTGCAAGTTGCAAGTCTAAGGCCCTTTCACTCTTTCAATTGTTCTAAAGAAAGAAATACCGAAACTTATTATGGACTGCCCCCATAGTTACAAAACTATTGTAGTTGTAAATAGTGAATATAAATATGCAGTGTATAGTTTAAGCTGGGAAACTTAAATGAGTGGGACATGACTCCAAATTGGTTGCAGTAACCAACATTACTGGCTACCTTAGTGAAGTGGGTGAAACTAACAATTGGCAAAAGCATAGCATAGCAGAACACCACTAAAGCCCAACAACTCACAACTGGGAAGAGCATGAACTACATGATACAAAATTTATCAGTGGATTAGTGAAAGAAAAGAAAACATCAAGGTTTTCATGATTTCTGCAACGGCGTTGGCACTGTAATTATGGTCTCGTTAGTCATATTTATCAACAATTTTTCACAATATCTAGTAAGTGACTTAAACGCGTTCGAAACTGTAGTTTAAAAGACTGAAATTTGCAGAAATATCTTTCATTCTGTGACAATTTGTGCCTTCCTAATCCAGACCAGGGAAAATTAACAGCGGAAACACCTTCACTTAATCATTTATCAAATGTGGCCTAAATTAAGCTCTGCACTGGAGTGCTTTATTTCTGGTATGCAGAAGAGTCTGTTTTTCTTTTTTTCCTTGGCTGTCTCCAATTATGTTTCTACATAGTGGGGATATTTTCTTGTTAGAAAGTTCATAGCAACCTTACTGCTTAAACTACAATAGACAAAAATAAAAACGTCAATAATGCACACATCATATACAAATGTGGCCCCATCAATGTGTTTATTCACACGGATTCTTTCTGGTTCTACGTTATTATACGACCTTTTCCAGTATTGTTTCTTAATTTCACCCACTGCATATTTATATTCACACATCCTATATGAAAGGATTATCCATCAATGATTAAAATGAAAATTCTTGCAAATGGCAGTATTAATCTATCTGTGAGTAAATACGAAAACTATTAACTTGGCTTGTAATAGAGATCCATCAGGTTCTGTTATAAAATGACATAATATCTTTGAATTATGAAAAGAAAAAAGAACCTAGATGGATTTAGCGACTTTCTGATCTAAATAGATCACTTAGACCAAAACATTATGATATAGGAATCAAAACCTGGTGTACACAGCCTGACTTTGATAACAGGTATATACTCAAACAATCTTCTTCAAGAATTCTTGCAACGTTGAATTTTCTTTATTAGTAGAGAAATAGGTTATAAGCAATTCCATGGAGGTAGAATCAGTAGATAAACCTTTGTCTTTCATTAGTTGAATTTGTTGACCTTGAAATATCATATCTTCGTAGCAATCCTTGGACAAACACATTATAAGAGCACCCATCCGGGGAACAGCCATTCTCTCCCATCTTCATCACTAAGTCTTCAACATCATCCAGTATTCCTTCTTTACATAGACCTTTAATCATTATGGTATAAGTAACAACTTTAATTTTGACCCCTTTACTTGGAAGACAAGAAAATATTTCCTGTGCTTCATTTAATTTTCCTAAACTACACAGCCCATCCAGAATAATATTGTAAATTACAATATTGAGATCCAAATTCATCTTTTCCAACTCCCTAAACACTGACATTGCCTCGGCATGAAAATGACACTTGAATAGGCCATCCAATATAATGGCGCAGGTTTGGAGATTGGGAAGTTGGTCATGCTTGTGCATAATAAAAAACAATTCCTTTGCAGCTAGTGATTTCCCTGCTTTGCAAAACACCCCAATAAGAGTTCTCCAAGTGACAACATCTGGATTCAGTCCATTGTTAACCATTTTGCCGAAGAGATACATAGCCTTATTTAGATTTTTAGTTTTACACCATCGACGGATTAATGAACTATAAGTTACAACAGTTGGCATGCAGCCCTTGTGAATCATCAGATCAAATTCTTTGATAGCTTCCTTCATTTGATTTAGTAACCAGTCAGCACTAACCACAAATTATTTGTGAGAATATTAGGTTCTACCCCCATATGAACCATCAAACCCATTATGCTTTTCGCCCTTGTAAGCATCCTCTCTTGGCAAAAATAATTAACCAAAAAAGTAAAAATTTGCACACCCGGCATGACTCAATTTCTCATCAAATTACCCAGCAGAGTTGCAGCCTCTTTCCATCTATCAAACCTACAAAGATCGTGACATAACGAATTGTAAGTGATGAGATTTGGTTGAATACCATTGCCAGACATTTTCCAAAACAAATCCGAAGCCTTGGATACCATGTCATCCTTGCAAAGACCGTGTAACATCTAAGTTGCAATTTCTTTCCTCCATCTTCTTGAGATACTAGACAGCAGCAGACGTGTCGCCCACCTTACACAACCCATTAGTTATCGTTCTGTGGATGTAACTGTTTGATTGATAGCCATTGCCTTCTTAGCAAAGGCCATTAACAAGTGTGGTAAGAGTTAATAAGTTGGACTCCATGCCAATTTTGAACATAAGCCGCAAAACAGAGAACCCAAACACTGCGTGGTTCAAACGGCAGATACAATTGATGACAATGTTGAGAGTGTAGATATCTGGCTTGACCCTTACGGAACACGTGTTTGATCAGGGAAATGGCAGTGGGCGTAATGCTTTATCTTCGCAATGATGCCGAACAATAAGTTGGAGCCCTTGACACGTGGGAGAGACTTCATTGCAACCATTTTGTGGAAGAAATCGGAAGCAGCTTCAACGGTTAGCACACTACTTTTCATGGAATACAAAACTTGGCCTTTATTGGTAGCAGCATGTGTGTGAGTATGGTTGAAAAAGAAGAGTGTGTGGGAATAGGAAAAGGACCACATTGTCGAAGAAGAGAGAAGGCGTGAATCTAAACGCAAAGGTACTTTTAGCCACCAAGAATTGATACTCAAAAGATCAAAAATTTAAATTTAGTTTGGATGTACAAAACATGGAGACAAGTTCTACTCTTAAGTCTATTATGTTAACTCAAACATTTGCGTGTTTGTGCACCTCTAGAACCCGTTGTCATTTAAAATAAGTCATGTGAATTGTTTGCTTAATGAGAGTAATTTGTTATGATATCCATAAGTTAATTTGTTAATTTTAAAAATTGTTAAAAGAGTTAACAATTTATTATGATTTTGGTCGGTAAATTTAATTGTGTATTGTTATTTTGGTTTTTATATGTACTTTTAAATTTTTAATAAAGTTTTATGTGCAAAGTTCATCATTTATTCAACTAAAACATGAATTCTAATAGGAAAATAACACAAAGATATCTTAAAAAAATATTTAATTTTTTCTTAATAAATATTGTTTTTTTTTAAGAAGTTACATTTTATTCAAAAAAAAATTCATATAATGCTTCAATATTTTCAAGTAACCATTACATTTAAAATTTCTTGATGTTTATATATGACTTGCAGTAGTAGTTTGTGGAAACAACTTTTGTTGTTTACATTTTTTAATATGTTAGATTCTTTCACTTTAACTATATATCGATCATGTTCCAATAGATTGCATTGATCCTATGTCACCTCTTCCCCTTACACCTCCTTCGTTCTTAAATTTTTTAACTCCTTACATTCTAAACATGATCAATATAATGAAAAAAGACACTGCTTCGTGTGTCACCAAAGAGTCATATTCTCTAATCCTCGACCCTTAAACAACAATATGAAAATTACAAAAAATGGAAAAAGAATACAAACAAGATGTAATAGACTTGTCTCATCGAAAACATATATATGGAACCATTTCATTTATCCATGTATTTTCCTTTCATGATTCTCAAGTTTTTTAACTGTTTTTTAATGATTAATATTTTTCATAAATAGATTATTTAATTAATTTAATATTTTACACAAATTAATAGCATATAAGACAATCAATAACTTGATTTAGGTAAAAGAACATTATATAATCTTGTTAGCAATATCTTGAATTTAGCTGCTAATTACTGTTATATAATCACTCATAAATTAATTTCACATTTATAGTATACATAATTTAAATTGCATAATTGATAAGAGAAAGAGAAAAAAAATATGAGAGATAAAGAATAGAAGTTGGTCAAGAAATAAGATTAGAAATTTTTTTTTCGTAAATAATATTTAAGCGGTCATGTAGTGACACTGAATCGTTACAATGGGTGCTATCATGGCACTAGAAATTGCAAAAGATATGGATTGGTAGCATCTTTGGCTCGAGTGTGACTCTCTTATAGTGTTGGAAACTTTTAAGAAGCCTCGTATTATCCATTGGCACATAAGAAATAGATGGATGAACACTATTCAACTCACTAGATCCATGTATTTATTTATTAGTCACATTTATCGTGAGAGTAACATTTGTCCGTATAGATTGACTTCTCACAGGATTTCTGTAAATGACTTTTGTTGGGGGAACTCTATTCATTCTACAATTTTCCTTCTTTTTGTTTTTGCAAATGACAGGACAACTTCTTTCTAACTACAGGTTTAGATAGACCAAATTGGATTTATCTTTCTCATGGGTTTGGTGTATGTCCCACATGGTTGTGATGTTCTTTTTCTCCTATTATTAATATATTTTGGTTGTGTTGCTCTTGCTTGGGGGTTGTTGAGGTGCCAATCTAATTTGAGAGCCAACCTAGCTAATTTGAGATGTCTTCAACCCTTTTACTTTTAAAAAATAGATCTACAACGTTTTTTTTTTATAATATTTAAAAAAAATCCTAATTTTTAAGCTCATAAATTATTAGAAATAAATTCAAGAGTAAATTAAGCTAACCAAATTTTTTTATTTTACCTCTCAAAACAAGACAAGAATATTTTTAGATATTTTATTTATTGTTTTTTCACGAGTTTTTATTTTTTAAAAAAAAGAAGTTTGATATTATGGAAAAAAAATTGTATTTTTTTATCTTCTAAATTAATATATTTTTTATTTGTTGGACTTGACATGAAGAAACCTCTACTCTTACTTATCTCTAGGTGTAATAAAGAATTAGAGTTATATAATTCTTTTGTAAAAAATATTTGTGTTGATATTTTTATATTTTTTTAATTTTACTATTAGTTTTTATGATTATTTTATTTTATTTTTGAAATTTTTATTTTGTAGCAATTTAATTTGATTTAATAGTGGAATATCGTGCATGATACTACTATCCAAGCCCTATCCTGAATAGTAAACCCTAGTGCCGACAGATTCCAAAAAAGTGCCTTCATGTTATTTGCCAATCACTTTCATTTTGTGCAGAAAGTTGGCATCACTCGTCTTATTAGCCCCACATGCTTCCTCGTTTGACTTCTTCTACTCCTTATTGGGCCTAAAGTCATTTGCCACCTTAGCTTTCAATGGTGACCCAACACCCGATGGTGCTACACCTTTATTATTAGGCAACACCTTGGAGTTGACTTTCCTCCCACTACTAGGAGATTTTTCCTCCTCCTGAGAACTTTTCCCTCCATTAAGCTGAGGATTTTTCCCTCTCAATGCATTTATGACTCGATCCATCCGAGGATTTCCTTTCTGAATGAGAGGACTATCCTTCCTTTTGTCTGACTCTTTTTTGTTGTTGGCAGTAATCCCCTTTTGTGTCTCATGCCTATCTACCTTTAAACTTGACCCAGTTGTTGTTTTGTCTTTGCGTACGTGGGTTGCTAGGCAGTGCTTTTTCCTGCTTGTGAGGACATTTTTGTCCCTCTTTTACCTTCTTCCTAGGTTTCCTTTTGATGATCATCCATGGCTCGTACCCTACCGAAGGCTCCACCTTCGTTTCCTTACTCTTCTCTTCGTTCACCACTCGGTTGCCCTTGGGAACATCATCACTGTCTGCACTCTCATTATCGGGGCTTCCCTTAGTCTTCTCTCCCAAAAATTTTTGTTATCAGACACACTCTAGGGGCAATCTCCTTTCTTATGTCTGTACCAGCCACACTAAAAAAAAGTTTGTATACCTTCATATTCCAAATAAAGGGGATAACCCCTTATCATAACATGTGTAGTAAAAGGTTTGCTCAGATCAAGCTCCACACACAATCTCGCAAATGTCTCTCTTGAATGAATAGATGTCATCAGGTCGACTTTAAGCATTGTTCTAATGATGGACCTAATTCTCTAGAGAAATTATTCATTGAAAAGCTCAATCAGAAGCTCAGGTATTCTAACTCAATCAATTACTTTCTTTATCTTTTCCGCATTAAAACAGAAAATGGGCTCCATCTCTACACTATCAAATAACGTTCTACTATCAACCATGGACCTTCGAAAAAGGCATGATTATAATCATCTTGGTTGGAGAAGTGAATCACGTAGTAGTCATCAAGCATATCAAGAATCTTGATAGTGTTGTTCTTTGTCCAATTACGTTGGAGTTTTGCTTCCAAGAATCGGAAGCTCACCTTCCTACCTAACACTTAACTACTAGACAATTTTCCCTAGGTTCAGACCACTTAGTCCATTCTGTCAGACATTGGAACTTCAGGGCCCTGCAAGCCCTGTTTATTTGAGCTATTCGTTTTCACACTCTGGAAATCAATCTTCCCTGGCACTGTTGTCTCCAAACCTGGAGTTGTTCCTTTGACTCCTGACATACTCAGAAGCTTTTCTTTATACGAAGCTTTTGGTGAGACATACATCTCCTCCTCCACCTTCAAGGTTTCTATCACTACAGCCTCACTATCTCGTGTCTTCACTTTCTTAGTGCACCAACTAGCAGGATCTTCCTCAGTTGTCGGAGCTAGAGGCCTAGCCTCCAGTTCCATCATGCAAAAATCGATACAAACAATAAAAAGAAAAAACCCTAGCAGAGCCCTTCTTTCTACTTAATCTCAACTTTTTTACATTAAAACCCAAGTCTTACTTGTGCGTTAGTAATATTTTTTTTTATATATATAAAATGTGCAATAAATAGTTATACAGTGACAATCCGAAGTTGAATTATAGCCTTTTTACGTTAGCCTTATCTATGGCTTTTACATTATCTTTTTTTATTGTATATTACATTTGTTTCTTACTTTTTTGGTTTTTTTTTAAATTAAATTTTAATAGCAATGAAAGTGGACCTCTTTTTTTAACCACAAATTAATAAAAAAAAATTGTTAACCTATAGAGTAAGCTTTTAAATAGACTAATAGGTCAGGTCTTACTTTAAAAAATGTCAAACCAGACCTAGAAAAAAAATATTAATGAATAACATATTAGACTTAGGAATTAATTTTATAAAAGAGATCAGACCTATTTGTACAAAGCCTAATCCTGCCTGATCTATTCTCATTTTTATTTACAACGACTCATGCTCATTGTTCAATCAATTGAGCTAAAGCTCCTTACTAATATATGAACTTTTCTACCAAACACGTTCAATTCAATTAATTGGGTTATACACTTTAAGCTTTTCATTTCCTTGCGTTTAACCTATTAATTTTTTTTATATTTTTCTACTATCTTGTATGTTATTTTTGTCAAGTACATCCAAATGATTAATTACCTAATTTTATGATTTAAATGGTAATGCTCCGAAAACCTTAATTCACTGTTATTCATCGGTACATAGTTCTTTATCATAGAAGAAGGTAGAGGTGACAATGAATAAAATTAATTTAAAAATAATTTGAAACTTGATTCGATAATCAACTTGTTGAATTTGGTTCATGAATTAAATGAGTAGAACTTGAGTTAAAAATTAAACTTGTTAAATAAATGAGTCAAACTTGAGTTATAATAGTTAGACTTTGATTGTAATTATATTTTTCTGTCATACCTTGTAACCCCACAAAGCTAATAAAATAAATTTAGTTTTATATTTTTTTTAAAAATTAAATAATTATTTTATCTAAAATCTACTAATAATAAATAGAAAATTTGAAATGTATAGAATTAAAAAATTTTGATTTTTAGTTCATGTGATTCAAACTAAAGAGCAAAATCGAATGGTGAAATTGGCCAAGTCAAATTTGAATAAAAAAAATTAATGTCAAGCTCGAGTCAAAATTAAACTGAACTAAAGATTAACTAGATGACAGAAATTAAATCATGGTTGACTCATTCTCATCCAAAAAAGATAATATATATATATTTTTTTTTGAACTTATAAGAAGAACCTTTTAGCAATAAGGTTCCCATTACATGTCCTTTATTATATATATAGAGAGAGAGAGAGATATATTTTGAACTTATAATGAGAAGAACCTTTTAACAATAAGGTTCCCATTACATATCCTTTATTATATATATATAGAGAGAGAGAGAGATTTTGAACTTATAATGAGAAGAACCTTTTAGCAACACATGTCCTTTATTATATATATATATAGAGAGAGAGAGTTTTTTGCTTAAAATGGCCTTTGATAGTAGCAATCCAAGTTGTTCCCAGGGCTCACTCCCAATATACGGCAGTACCTTAGGTAGAACTCGATCCGACTTTCAACCCGAGTATCCGGCTTGTATCGGCATTCAATTCTGCCGTTGATTATGTTGGTGATCACACCGTATCCGGGGACCAGCCCCGCTGACTTGTCAATATCAGATGGCGTCCATTTTCCAGTAATAACGTCATGGCATGATGGCTTGTTTCCCTGCGGAGTCATCCAAAACCACAACGCTGTCTTGAATGACACTTCTACATTTGTGGCTACTAGGTCTGGATTGTTTAGCAAATCTACACCAAGTGCCGTACCAGCTTGCCCGTAATTGTAATTGCTGTTATAAAAGGGTCAGCATGCCATTAGCCCACGCATATGCTACACTAGTGTTACAATGAGTAATTATATTTTGATAATAAATAATATTAAATATCAAATTAATAATGTTTTCTTATTTTTTTCTTTCTATACTATTATATTATCAATCAAATTAATTATTTTTTTTTATATACCATTATATCATCAATCAAATTAATCATTTATCTTTTCTTTTATCTAAAAAGTATTTTTCTATTACAATATAAACACTTGATCACAATCCATATACTTCATTCCCTACTTTCAAATTAAGCACAAAACATTTAATATGAATAAATATTGTTTATTTTTTGTCTTAACCTTCCTGTTCATCACAAAAAAAGAATTTAAACTAATCCAAAATTCAATGAGAAGATAACTAAATTTTAACAGAATCAAATTTAAATAATTCTCAAACGATTCAATTTTAATTTCAACACATATTAACCAATTGTACTCGATCATAAATAAATAGTGATAAACTAAAAGTTTTTATATTTAAATAGAGTAACAAATAAGTTAAACTTACAATTTACATACAATTTCTTACACACTACAATCTCAATGAAAGGGGCTTAATCTAAATATACATTTAAACATATTATATCAACCACCACTATAGTTATGATGACACGTTATATGCAATATATTACACATAAATAAATAGTGATAGACTAGAAGTAAAGGATAGATAATCATTATCAACTTTGTTTTGCCAATTGTCACCACTCTAGTGGTTAAAGATAGAAAAGTGCAAGAAAGAAGCCATTGAATTAACCTAGGTTCCTTCCGTCCTTGGGTGCTGCCCAGTGGCTTGGCCACCGACGAAGTGGATCTTTGCTCTCTACAAACGCTAGGGTTCTTTCTTCGATCCTTGGAAGTTCTTACTGCCTCGGTCTCCAAAGCTTTTCCTTGTTTTTTTCCAATCGCGTGTCCTATCACTTTTTCTCATCTTGGGCTATGAAGTAGTTTGTTACTACCTGCAATATCCAGCTTGAACTACTCCTGATGGGGAAAAATAAGGGTCGTCAATCGCACTCAGCTGCAAAGAAAATTATGGTGAAGGGTACTACCTCAGGTTCAGGCAAGGTGCTCGTAAAAATGGCAGGGACAAGTTATGCAAAAACTGATGATGTCACACACCAAGTGTTTGATAATTTTTCAGAATGCAGTGCTGATTTTGAATCTTTCCCAGAGGTTTCTTGCACTTTAGGGGACAATGATTCAACTACTGATGATGATTCATCTCACTCCTATGGCTCTAAGTCATCACCGCAGCTAGACGATAATAAGGCTCCCACTCCTTGGGTCAATCTGTTCAAAGATAACAGAAACCCTTCCAAAGGTTTTGGAATGAAGTTCTCCTCTCCACCCTCTGATGATGAAGTGCTGTTGGAAGAAACTGATTTGCAACCCCTGGGAGAGGCTTGGGGACATAGCCTTATTGGCTATGTGGCTGATATGAACCCTCATGGAACAAGGGCTGACTTAGGATCGCCTAGGATTAAACCTTGATGGAAAATGCGGAAATTGATTAAGGTAAGGATGGAAAATAAGGTGGTTAATTTCGTGGGTCTTAATCAGGTGGTTCTTGGCATAAAATGGATGAATGGGATGGTAAAATGTAGGTTAAGTGGTGGCTGGACAGAAATATAGAAATGGCAATAACTGAAGCTACAGGGCTCCAAATGAGGTGATTCCAAAACGAGGTGAAAGTTCTCGTTTTGAAATTCAATTTAGGCTCAAGAATCACTTAATTTGAGTGCGTAAAACGAGAGTTATGGCCACGAGATAATTCTGGGCAGAGGTGGATTTTCTGGAATTGTGGTTTGAAAGAACAAGGGTGAAGATGAAAGGAAGGAAAGAATCACTCTTTCCAGCGAGGGCAACACACAAAGGTTGTGAAAGTCCTTTGATACAGCCAGGGTGTTCTTGAATCACTCAAGAATTTAGGAGAATCACTCTCACTAAGATAAAAGAGATAAACTCTAATTTTCTGAATAAAACTTAACTTGTGTTTATTGATAAAATGGTTCAGCTTATATAGAAGCTTTACAGCAGATTTTAGTAATGACCCACTAACCTAGAATTAAAATAACTTAATGCCATTAACCTAGGGAATTAAAAAAAAACTTAATGGCTGAGTGTAACTGAAATTGTGGCAACCAAAAGTCACCCCCAACAACCAACAAGTCAGCCACCATTTGGTCTCCCAAAAGGCTGATGCCTAGGTTGCCAATTGGGCCCTTATTACAACTTGAACTAAACCTAACTAAAGCCCTTTTAGTTGATCAACCCAAAACATATTTTTGGTCAGCCAACTTTACAAGGATTGGGCCATTATTTAGACAAACTAAACACTCTAAAATTGAAACAAAGTGGTGTCATTTAGTCCTCCTCCATTTGGGCCATGATACAACTCACAACCTTGGACTTTTCTCCTTGAAACTTGGGCTTGTATTCAAATAGTATGGACAGCACTTGTTGAAGAGCTTCCTTGGCTTTCCTTGCTCTAGCCCTTGTCATAGGTCCTCCAAGTCCTTCAAGTGGATCCTTGCCCTTGCTCTTGGTCATGTCCTCATCATTCTCTCCCTCTTGAGAAGGATTTGTCCTCAAATCGGATTCTCCATCTGCATCAAAAAGAGATAAATCAGAGACATTGAAGGTGGAACTAACATTATACTCACCGGGCAGCTCAACTTTGTAAGCATTGTCATTGATTCTTTCAAGCACTTGAAATGGTCCATCTCCCCTTGGTTAAAGCTTTGATTTCCTTTGTTCCGGAAACCTTTCTTTTCTCATGTGCACCCAAACCCAATCTCCGGGTTCGAAGACAACCTTCTTTCTCCCTTTGTTGGCTTGTTTAGCATAGCTTTTATTTTTCCTCTCAATTTGATCTTTGACTCTCTCATGAAGCTTCTTCACATAGTCCGCCTTTGCTTGACCTTCTTTATGCTTAAAAACAGAAACATTAGGCAAAAGATCAAGAGGAGTTAGTGGATTAAAACCATAAACAACTTCAAAAGGAGAACAATTAGTGGTGCTATGAACAGCTCTATTGTAAGCAAATTCAACATGGGGTAAACAAGCTTCCCAAGTTTTTAAGTTATTCCTCAAAACTGTCCTAAGCAAAGTTCCCAAAGTCCTATTAACAACTTCCGTTTGCCCATCGGTTTGTGGGTGACAAGTGGTTGAAAATAACAATTTAGTGCCCAACTTGCTCCACAAAGTCCTCCAAAAATGCAAATCATCAAGCCTAGGTATAGGATGCCTATATTTAATGGTGATGTTATTAAGGGCTCTACAATCAGAACACATGTGCCATGTCCCATCCTTTTTAGGGACCAAAATCACTGGGACAGCACAAGGACTCATACTATCTCTTACCCAACCTTTGCTAATGAGTTCATCCACTTGTCTTTGAATCTCTTTGGTTTCTTGTGAATTACTTCTATAGGCTGGCCTATTGGGCAAAGAAGCTCCCGGAATGAGATCAATTTGATGCTCAATTCCCCTCAAAGGTGGTAGTCCACTTGGCACATTTGGTGGAAACATGTCATGAAAATCCTGCAAAAGAGTTTTAACACTAGAAGGCACTTCAAAATCATCAAAAGTGTTAGTGGTCAAAATCTGATTTTTGCAAAACAAGATATAGAGTGACTGTTTAGCACGAAACAACCTCTTGACCTCACTTTTTGTGGCTAAATAGCTCTCCCTCACTTCAAGTGTTTTACTCTTCTTTTGTTCACTCTTTTTCCTCTCAAGTGTTTCCCTCTTTTTCTCACTCTCAAGTGTTTTGCTCACCTTTTCTTTTTCTCTTTTCTCTTGAAGAAGTTTTTCTCTCATTTTCTTTTGATCCTCACACACTTCTTGTGGACTCAATGGCTTGAGCACAATCTTTTTGTCTTGGTGCATGAAAGAGATCTTGTTGGTGTAACCGTCATGATTGGCTCTTTTATCAAATTGCCATGGTCTCCCCAACAGTAAGTGACTGGCCTCCATAGGAACAACATCATAAAGTACCTTATCATTGTATTTCCCAATGGAAACGTCCACTTCAACTTGCTGCCTCACTTGCACCTCCCCATCCTTACTAAGCCATTGAAGTTTGTATGGCCTAGGATGTGGTTTAGTAGCTAAATTTAGCTTTGACACTAATCTAGCACTAGCCACATTGGTGCAACTACCTCCATCAATGATCACCATGCACACCTTGCCATTGATTAAACATCTAGTGTGAAAGATGTTTTCTCTTTGGCTCTCCTCCTCATGCTTCAATTGACCACCAAGTAACCACCTAATCATCAACAAATCTCCCTCCGGAGTCTCCTCTTCCTCTACGTACTCACTCTCCTCTTCCTCTTCAACATCAGATTCACTTATATATTCTCCATCTCTAAGAACCATGGACCTTTTGTTAGGGCACTCATAAGCATAGTGTCCTAGGCCTTGGCACTTGAAACACTTCACATCTCTACTCCTTTTAGAGGGTTCCTCTTGGGACTTTGAGCGAGTTTTTGATGGGATAGGTGTGGAACTACTAGAAGTAGCAGCCCCATCTTTCTTACCTTTGTCTTTCCAACCAGAAGAATCAAAGTTGGTAAAACTCCTCTTAGCCACTCCCTTCCTTTTTAATTGTTGCTCCACTTGGATTGCTTTGTGAAGCAAATCATCCATTTCAACAAACTCCTGCAGCTCAACAATATCACGGATATCATTAGTCAAACCATTAAGAAATCGAGCCATAGTTACCTCCTCATCTTCTTCAATCTTTGCTTGAATCATGAGCACTTCCATTTTCTTGAAATACTCCTCAACCCCCTTGTTGCCTTGGGTTAGTTTTTGAAGCTTGAATTTCAAGTCCCTTGAGTAACTAGCCGGCACATACCGCTTCCTCATGATCTTTTTCATCTCCGTCCATGTATCAACCATTGGCTCTTCATTTCTTGCTCTCTCCTTTTGTAGCTTGTTCCACCACACAAGAGCATAGTCGGAAAACTCCGTGGCGGCAAGCTTCACCTTCTGGTCCTCCTCATAGTTGTTGCATGAGAAAACATGCTCTATTTTCATCTCCCACTCCAAGTAGGCCTCCGGATCATTCTTTCCTTTAAATGGAGGAATGTTGAGTTTAATACCATCAATTCGGTTTTGTCTAGGAACACCATCATTCCCTCTTCTCCTCCTTTCTTCTTCATTATGATCTCTATTCTCCATTTGATCCAACCTCTCATGGAGCGCATCATCTCGTTGTTTCATGAACCTCTCCAAATGTTGCATCAAAGCTTGCATTTGGAATTGCGAAAGCCCCACTCCATCATTAGGATTAGTACTTGACATCTCAAACAAACAAATCAAACGTAACAAGACAATTATAGTTGTTGTTTGAATACCTCACCCACTCAAGTGTATCAAACAATTATGGCTTTTCTCTAATGAAACACTCTTGCCTTTTAACACTCTAATTCCCCTTGAGTTCTTAGGCAATTCAAGAGATTATGGCCACAACAAAGAACAATTCACCAATATGTGTAAGGTAAGGCTAGAGAGACAAGGAAAAGGTTAACCAAGAAAAAGGCTAACAATGTTTTTAGGCACAAATGAAGGAAATAAAATTCAGAATTTAGGAATTCAAGTAACAATCCTTCATGCAACCAATATATTACCTTAAAGAGATTTTTTTTTAAAGTTCTTCAAGCATGAACCATTCAGCCCAATTTTTTTTTTTAATTTTGCTTATACGAAATTCTGCTTTTTTTTTTAACAAAGAGATCAAAAGGCTTAACTTTTGCAATGGTTCAGCCTAAAAAAAATATATATATGAATAAGAAGGTAATATAAATGGCAAAGAGAATAAAGAAGGATGTTACCCAATATTTCCAGCAAAGTAAGTGTTGATCCTAGAACCGGAGCTCTGATACCAAATGATATGAACCCTCATGGAACAAGGGCTGACTTAGGATCGCCTAGGATTAAACCTTGATGGAAAATGCGGAAATTGATTAAGGTAAGGATGGAAAATAAGGTGGTTAATTTCGTGGGTCTTAATCAGGTGGTTCTTGGCATAAAATGGATGAATGGGATGGTAAAATGTAGGTTAAGTGGTGGCTGGACAGAAATATAGAAATGACAATAACTGAAGCTACAGGGCTCCAAATGAGGTGATTCCAAAACGAGGTGAAAGTTCTTGTTTTGAAATTCAATTTAGGCTCAAGAATCACTTAATTTGAGTGCGTAAAACGGGAGTTATGGCCACGAGATAATTCTGGGCAGAGGTGGATTTTCTGGAATTGTGGTTTGAAAGAACAAGGGTGAAGATGAAAGGAAGGAAAGAATCACTCTTTCCAGCGAGGGCAACACACAAAGGTTGTGAAAGTCCTTTGATACAGCCAGGGTGTTCTTGAATCACTCAAGAATTTAGGAGAATCACTCTCACTAAGATAAAAGAGATAAACTCTAATTTTCTGAATAAAACTCAACTTGTGTTTATTGATAAAATGGTTCAGCTTATATAGAAGCTTTACAGCAGATTTTAGTAATGACCCACTAACCTAGAATTAAAATAACTTAATGCCATTAACCTAGGGAATTAAAAAAAAAACTTAATGGCTGAGTGTAACTGAAATTGTGGCAACCAAAAGTCACCCCCAACAACCAACAAGTCAGCCACCATTTGGTCTCCCAAAAGGCTGATGCCTAGGTTGCCAATTGGGCCCTTATTACAACTTGAACTAAACCTAACTAAAGCCCTTTTAGTTGATCAACCCAAAACATATTTTTGGTCAGCCAACTTTACAAGGATTGGGCCATTATTTAGACAAACTAAACACTCTAAAATTGAAACAAAGTGGTGTCATTTAGTCCTCCTCCATTTGGGCCATGATACAACTCACAACCTTGGACTTTTCTCCTTGAAACTTGGGCTTGTATTCAAATAGTATGGACAGCACTTGTTGAAGAGCTTCCTTGGCTTTCCTTGCTCTAGCCCTTGTCATAGGTCCTCCAAGTCCTTCAAGTGGATCCTTGCCCTTGCTCTTGGTCATGTCCTCATCAGTGGCTGGCCGCTTCCCAGGAAAGAAAGCTCTGCTGGATTGTTGCCAAAAATGGGGAGTCAAGTTTTCATACTCAGCTCATGAAAGTGGTTGGCTGGTGTTTAAATTTGAGTCTGAGAACGATCTGAACCAAGTCCTCTCTGCAGGCCCTTACTTCATATTTCAAATACCCCTACTGCTGAAGATTATGCCAGCATTCTTTGACTTTGGCAATGAGGAGCTCAGCAAGATCCTTGTTTGGGTTAAACTCAGAAATCTTTCTCTGGAGCTTTGGAATCCTCAAGCCTTAGGGAAAATCCTGTCCAAGATTGGTTCGCCCATTCGATCTGACCAGCTTACTGCTTCTAAGGGGTCTGTTTCTTTTGCTAGAGCTTTAGTTGAGGTTGATGCTTCTTTGGAGCTCATCGATGAAGTGCGATTTAGACTTCTTACAGATAAGACTTTTGTGCAAAAGATTGAGTATGAAAATAGACCTTCTTTTTGCACTCACTGTAAGATGATTGGGCACCACCTCACTAATTGTAAAACTGTCACTGCGAATAAGTCTGCTCTCATCACAGCCTCCCCTACCTTGGATCAGCCACAAGTGGGTGATTCAGCAATGCCCCCACATACCAATACAACAGGCCCCTCTGATAATCCAAAGACTGTTCAGACTAATCTGTCTGTCCCTCCTCACAGAAAACATGTCCTGGTTGCAAATCATGTTCATGTCCTTCATAATTCTTCTGACCCCAAAGAAACAAGGAACACTGAGTTTGGTGATCCTATAGAAGAGGGGTTTGTTCAGGTGAAAACAAAACACTAGAAAAAAGGTAAAACAGTGCAACTCATAAAGACAACCCGTACTGAGGATATGCACACGGATGTCCAAAGAGGAAGAAATCATAAAGCTGTAACTAGGGTCGGGGAGGCTTCCTCCCATTTGAATCCATGATCATTGTCTCTTGGAACATTAGAGGCTCTAATTTGCCTCTAAAGCATCATGCGATGCAGAGCTTCCTTCGCTGCAAGGAAGTTAACATCATGGTTGTGTTGGAAACTAAGTTGAATAAGGTTTCAGTTGAGGAAATCATGAGAAGAAAGTTTGGTGACTGGCACTTCACCCATAACTTCGCTTCTCATAATGCTGGCAGAATTCTTATCCTCTGGAAGCAGGATAAGATCCACCTTTCTGTTTTGGAGTCAAATGCCCAATTGATTCACTGTGCTATTGATTGTAAAACCACTGCCAAGCGCTTTTAGGTTTCATTCATCTATGGTCTTCACTCCATTGTGGCAAGAAGATCTCTTTGGATAAATCTGAATAGTATCAATGCTAATATGAACTGCCCTTGGCTCCTCATTGGTGACTTCAACTTCATTCTGTCTCCCACCGACCGTTTCAATGGAGCTGAGCCCAATGCTTATGAGTTGCAAGATTTTGTTGATAATTGTTCTGACCTGGGGCTGGGGAGCATCAACTCTCATGGCCCCTTGTACACGCGGACTAATGGGAGGGTGTGGAGCAAACTGGACAGAGCTTTATGTAATCAGGCCTGGTTCAATTCCTTTGGAAATTCTGCTTGTGAAGTTATGGAGTTTATTTCTATTTCAGACCATACTCTTCTAGTTGTCACCACTGAGTAGGTAGTGCCTAGAGGTAATTCTCCATTTAAATTCAACAACGCTATTGTGGATCATCCAAATTTCTCAAGAATTGTTGCAGATGGCTGGAAGAAAAATATTCATGGCTGTAGCATGTTCAAGATCTGTAAGAAATTGAAAGCTCTTAAAGCTCCCTTGAAGAATCTTTTTAAGCAGGAGTTCCGCAACATCTCCAACCGAGTGGAGCTAGCTGAGGCTGAATATAACAGTGTGCTTAATTCTCTAAAGCCAAATCCTCAGGACCATTCCCTTCTTGCTCTGGCAAACCGCACTAGAGAGCTGACCATTATGCTTAGAAAAGTGGAGTCTATGAAGTTCGCTCAGCTCATCAAAAACATATATCTCCTACATGTTGATAAATGCTCCAAATTTTTTCATAATTTAATCAAGCGCAACAGACACAGCCGGTTTATTGCTGCTATAAGGCTAGAGGATGGGCATAACACTTCCTCCCAAGATGAAATTGTCCTTGCTTTAGTGAATCACTTTAGGAATTTGTTTAGTGCTCATGAGTTGACCCAAATTCCTTCCATTTTGATCTCCAACAAGGGTCCTAAGGTTCCCACCGATTGTTTTGCGATCTTACTTTGTCCTACTTCTAAGCAAGAGGTTTGGAACGTTATTTCTGTGATGGATAACAATAAAGCTCCAGGGCCAGATGGTTTCAATGCTTTATTCTTCAAGAAGGCTTGGAATATCATTGGTGATGATATCTTTGAGGCGGTTGATGAATGCTTTACAACTGGAAAAATTTTAAAGCAGATCAACCATGCTATTATTGCACTTATTCCTAAGCATGGCCAGGCCTCCCAGGTTAACCATTTTAGACCCATATCTTGTTGTAATTTGTTATACAAGATTGTGTCTAAAATTCTGGCCAACCGCATAGCCCTAGTGCTTGAGACTATTATTGGGGAAACTCAAACTGCTTTCATTAAGAACAGAAAGATGATGGATAACATCTTCCTAGTTCAAGAGATTTTGCACAAATATGCACGGAAAAGATCCTCTCCGAGATGCCTCCTGAAAATTGACTTGCATAAAGCTTATGATTCCATTTCCTGGGAATTCTTGGATTGGATGCTTAAGTCCATTGGCTTCCCAGCCCAGTTTTGTACTTGGATCATGGAATGTGTTTCTTCCACTTCCTTTAGTGTGGAAGTCAATGGATCCATTTATGGCCACTTCAAAGGGCAGCGAGGTCTTAGACAAGGGGATCCTCTCTCCCCTTATCTGTTTTTGCTTTGCTTGGAGTACTTTTCCATAGATATGAGCCGTCTCAAGGATGATGCCAATTTTAAATTTCATTCCAACTGTGCAGGTATTCAGCTATCTCATTTGGCTTTTGTAGATGATATTATGCTTCTATCTAGAGGAGATATCTCTTCTGTGTCAACTATGTTTGCCAAGCTTTAACACTTCTGTAGAGTTTCAGGGCTTTCCATCAGCTCTGATAAATCTGTCATATACTCAGCCGGTATTAGACCTCATGAGCTTTCTCATATTCAGTAGCTTACTGGATTTAGCTTGGGTGGCTTCCCATTTAGATACTTGGGTGTTCCCCTTTTATCATCTAGATTAAATGTATGCCACTATACTCCCTTGCTTTCCAAGATTGCTGCCCTGATTCAGGGATGGAACAGGAAGTCTTTATCTTATGCAGGTAAGCTAGAGTTGATCAGAGCAGTTATTCAAGGAATTGTGAATTTCTGGATGGGGATTTTTCCTTTGCCTCAATCTATTCTGGACCGGATCAACGCTTCATGCCGTAATTTTCTGTGGGGCAAAGCGGATATTAGCAAAAACAAGCCCTTGGTTGCTTGGTCAGTAGTTTGTTCTCCGAAAAAAGAAGGGGGTTTAGGCCTTTTTAATCTCAAGGACTGGAACCTTCCGCTTTTTTCCCGTATCCTGTGGGACTTTCATTGTAAGAAAGATTCTCTATGGATTCGGTGGGTTCACCATTACTATTTCAGGGGGAGCGATGTGTGGAATTACAATACTTATTTATCAGATTGAGTTTTGATAAAGAAAATCATTCAAATAAGGGACTTTATTATCTCCAAAGAGCTAAGTACAGAAGAGGCCAAAAAGAGGATTCAATCTTGGAGCACCAATGAACAATTGCTTGTTGGCAAAGTCTATGAATACATTAGAGGTGTCAAGCCTACTGTTAGGTGTTCTGTTATATGGAACCCAGCAATCCCCCCTAAGATATCTTTCATTTTATGGCTTGCTAAAAGAAACCGGCTGCTTACTCTTGACAAAGCTGCTTTTTTGAACAAGGGTTCCCTTTGCCCTTTATGTTCAAATGAGACTGAGTCAAATGCTCATTTGTTCTTTTCTTGTAGGAAATCTCTCCAAGTTTAGGCTCACATTTGTGATTTGGCTCCTTTTCGCAGGTGTTTCACTTATTTGCAGTGCATTACTGACTCTTTAATTAGGGACAAATCCACATCAGGTGTTCAAGGAAAATTTCGTTGTCTAGCTATAACAATTACAGTCTACTGCATCTGGCTGTCTAGGAACAAGCTGATTTTTGAATATTATCAATTTTCTGTAATAAAGGTTATTAGCAAGATTAAGTTTCTTATGTATAGACAAGTGCACCTGTTGCATTTGTTTTAACATCTTGATATATGTTTTCTTGTATTATGGAGACTTTTGATTTTTTCTAGCTGCGGGGTATGCCCCGTTTATTGTTGTATCATTTTGGGTTTAATATAATTTACATTTTTTCAAAAAAAAAAAAAGTTAAACTTACAAATTAATTACATACAATTTATCACATACTACAATCTAAATGAAATGGGTTTCTTCTAAATTTAATTAATTAGAAAAATTATAATAACCTGTTCTGAATTTTCTTTGGAAGTGGGGTTGAAATGCTAGTGAGGTTTATATTACTTACAATCTAAGTTGGATTGGTCCTCGGCCATAATACTTTTTACCAGGAGCACAGGACCATCGGGTGCCGCTAGTACAATAATATGCCTGGTTGCGTTCGTTGATGAAACAATATCCCCACGCGTATGGACCATCTGGTGCAGTTGGCCACCCTCCTAGACAAAACATATATTCACATACTACGTACATACTATGTAACATTATCGCTTACAATAAGAAATTTAATGTGAGTTTGTGACTTATCTTATTATCTACACAACCAATTTTTAATTTTTAAATATATTTTTAGTCTTTAAAGTTATATATTTTTTTTCTTAATTTTAATTTTTATTATTGCAAAACTATGCAAAAATACATGGTTTTGTAATTTTTAGAAATGAAAATTATAATTAAAATAGAGGTTAATTTTAAAAAATATTATAATTTTAAGGGGTCAATATCTGGTTTGAGCTAGTATGCAATACAATTATCAACGAACCTGATGTTTCATGAGAAGTTTGAGCCAAGAAAGCAGCAATCTCCCTCTTGCGGGTGGTTATATCACCGGTTGTGCCAAAGCCATTGAAAGAGCTAGCAGCAGCAATGAAAGCATCATAGGTGTAGAATCCATGTCCAGGACAAGCTGGATCATTTCGGTGTTTAAGCATTTCCTCAAATTGAGAACGAGTCATGATGTTGCTAATATTTCCACCACTAGGTGTTGGTGTTGGTGTGGAGCCATTTCTACATTGGCTCTGGCAACCTGCTCCACAATGGGTATCTGATTCTCCACACCACCCAAATTTGCTGCAACATAACCCATTTGGGCATAACGCTCCTGCAACTTGGGAACCACAATTTTGTGCTGTGGCCCCAAGCAAGAAGAATGCTATAAACAAGCATAGCATAAAAGAACACAATTTCATGTTACCCATTTTTGTAAAGTAAAAGAATTAGACGGTGTATGATGTGAATCATATGTTTGACTTGGACAATCTCAAGATATTATTAATTTATAGATGAGCTACGATGAGAGTAATTAATCTTTTATCTACTTATTTTCAAAATTGGCTCCTGCTTCATCTTGCTATCAAGATATCAATTTGTAGATGAGCTACGATGAGAGCAGTTAATTAATCTTTTATATCTACTTATTTTCAAAATTGGCTCCTGCTTCATCTTGCTATCAAGATATCAATTTGTAGATGAGCTACGATGAGAGCAGTTAATTAATCTTTTATATCTACGTTATTTTCAAAATTGGCTCCTGCTTCATCTTGCTATCAAGATAGTAATTTGTAGATTAGCTACAATGAGAGCAATTAATCTTTTACATCTACTTTTTTTCAAAATTGGCTCATGCTTCATTCATCTTGCTATCTTAATCTTGTCTTCATGACTTTTTGGGGTAATATTAATTAGTTTGACGCCATACAGTGCACGAGAGTACAATTACTCTGAAGAGGATTGTTAGAACAAAGAAGACTCATGAAAGTTTTTTTTTTAAAAAAAAAACTTCAAGTCCTACATCGCTCAGGATAAACACTTAAATAATATTTCACTCCTTATATATAGAGAATTCCTTTCTTCATTTTTTCTTGTCCCAATTGAGAACCATTTCCTCAACTTTTCTTTCTCCTTCCCAAATCTTAGCCGATGCATTTTTGGCAAATTTCTCTCCCTTTCTTTCTGTCGCACTAAATTTTCGGTTGGCTATTAGAGTAAATTTTCAAGTCATATTTTCGGTTGGCTATTAGAGTGACTTTTCAAGTCATACAAGAGTGTGTAATTATAGAAAGGTTCCCTCAGTGCAGTGGGAAGAAATGTTATATAGTGATCTAGACTGTTTTATCCTGGAAACTTCGTGGTTGATAGTCTGCTTGCACAATTTTTGGCAGTGGCACGAAACGTCTTAAAAAAAGCGATATTGTCCGCGACTCACCCAATAATTTTTTTGGTTTGTCATAAATTATTTTTACAACAAGTACAATTACTTTGAAGAGCACAATCATTCTGTATATCCAAATTGTGTTCATGGTTTGATTTTCTTAGATTGTATCAATAATGCGTTTGAGGTGAACTATTGACAACGATCGAGTTATGATGAATGTTGATACTTTTTGGCCAAGACTACATGAAAGTTGAGTAAGCACATGTTAAAGATATTTTGATGCTCAACCCTCCCCTCTCTGCACAACCCAAGACACATGTAACCGATCATGATGATCATAATAATGATAATAATAATAATAAAACCCAAGAAATAAATCATGATCTTTAATTTATCAATAAAAATCATGTTTCTTAATTCTTATTTGTCACGAGATAAATAATTTCTTCATTCACACACAAAAAATGTCATGTTCAATGGCGGATCAAGAAAAAACAAATTAGTCAAAAAATCTATAATATTTTCATATAAAAAATATTATATTTTTTTATAAAATATATAATCTCGTAATAAAAATACAAATTATTTATAACTTTCTAGATTCATTTTTTAAGAAAAGGTCTTAATTATGGGGGCAAGCAAAAAATATTTGATGTGTTAAGTGGAAAAAACTTAATTTGTGGGGGTGGGTGGGGGAACTGTCCCCATTCTTTTTAATATGCATCGATTGATGGTCATGTTTCCTATAGAGATTGATTACATTACTTATTTTAAAAAAATGTTTCTTATTTGCTAAAAGATCATTTTTTAAAGAGATATATACATGAATAATATTGTCATTTTGTGATGTTTTATGATTATATTACAGAAGATCTTTCGTAGAAATTTTAATTTAATAACTATAGTATTTTTTATTAATCAATATTATTTATTTATCAAGTTTTTATATTAATTAAAATGCTATGGGTATCCAACAAAAAAAAAAACACGAGTATTAAAATTATTACTTATATAGGTGTTCGTCCAAGTATGAGGATTTTTTTTTAAGTACGAGTATGAAAGCAGGTTCTATGACCCGTTGTCATTCCTACATATCATCTATAATAATTGAAACAAAGATATGCAATTCCCATAAGGGCTAGTTTAGGGCAGGGTATAATAGGATATGGTATATAATAAGAGAATAGGACAAGAATATATAATAAGATAAGAGTAGGATGATTAACCTGTAGTCCTATCCAGTATTTGGTGCATATTAGATAACAAATTAGATAATAATAAGATATAATATAAATTAATTATGTTCAAATGATAAAATTATTTTTTAGTACATATTTTTTTTAAATATATTATTTTTAAATAAAAATTATAGTATTTTAAAATTAGTCTTTGGTATAAGATTTTAAAATTATGATTAATATTTGAAAATAATTATTTTATTTTAATATTTTAATTCATAATATAATTTAAATTTTCATGTCAGTTATTATTATTATATACATATATTCATAAATTACTATATATTATATTTATTATGTATAGTATATAAAAATCTAATATACTTTTGCATAATATTATATATATATATATATATATATATATATATATATTATGTTGAAAATTATAATAACATTAGAAAAAAAAAACTACACACTTATGAAATAGTTTTACTCTAATTACTGGCAACTGCCTCAAAGTTGTTGGTAGGAGAAAGAAATCCGAAGGAAGCAGAAGCCTTAGCGTTTAGATATGCGGAATCCACGCATCAGCTATATATATAAGTGAATGAGAATGGCAAATGCTACAGTCTTTTTTAGGAGATTTATCTTTAATAAAACGCTAACGATTAAAATGGGAAAATAAAAATATCTGTGTTAAAAGTCAAATACTTTTTAAGTTAGATTAAGGAAACAGTTAATGCTAATTATTTCTATTAACCTACAAGCAGGTATTAGTTACAACGATTACTACTTTATCTTAATACCAAATTTTTAGAAAACTTTATAAAATGAAGGGCAAAAACATATAGCACTTATGATTTTCAATTAGTCACCTTGAATTACAATTCTAAAGTAACTATCATATAAGAATAGTCCAACGTTCTTTGATAGGATTCCCAATAAAAGTACTATTTAAGGGTGTACACAAGGGTCTTCTACATTAGTTCTGGGAGCTTTTTACATCGGTTTCACTATTATAAAAACACTATTTTACGACACGAGATTAAAGATGGTTGTATAATTCTTTTATAAATAATAATAGTTTTTCAAAGACAGTTTTGTAATAAGTCATCTTTGAAATGTCTGTTCAGAGACGATTTTATTAAAATCATTGTGTAAACAACCTTCATATTTTGAGTTCTTGTTTTCTTCTATGACAATGAGAGTTACGGAAGTAGAGCAATGCAATCTTTGCACGTGCATTATCCTGGGTGTGGCCCACAATACCCTCAACACCTTCAGTAAAATTGGATTTGTCAAGCACACATTCCGCGTGTGGTCTTTGTCGATCTCGAACCCACGTTCATCGATGAAGTTCGCTGTGGCACCGATCGTCAACTCTTCCACCCCAAACAATCATCTTCGAAAAGGAAAGTGCCGCAAACAACTTTGCCAGAGGCCACTACTCTAGTTCCTCCCTCTCACATTCTCACTCAATTTAAATTTCTCTAACCTATTTTTTTCAATTTCTGAGCTAATTTGATTTCCCCCAATTTTAGTTGGCAAAGAGATCATAGATTTGTGCTTGGATCCTAAAAACAAGCTTGCTACTTGAGTTGGTTCTTTTCGGGCTTCTATTAGAAAGTTTCATCTCCAAAACAACTTTGGTGGCACTGAGAAAACCAATATTGTTGCATTAAAGAAATAATTGGATGCATAGTACTTCGATGAAATAGCTATTGGAACTTCTCCTCAAAAGTTCATTGTCATTTTCAACACCGACAACTCTAATTTGTGGGTTCCATCATCTAAATGTACCTTCTCGGTGAGTTTCATTGTTTTTTGTTGTATATATCAATTTGTTATTTATGACTTGTGAATAAGTATCAATTTAATTCCTTATTTATTCACGTCATTTTACATTTTGGTGCAGGTTGCATGCTACCTTCATCCTAAGTACAAGTCTAACAAATCAAGTACTTTCAAGAAAAATGGTTTGTCTTCCTCATCATTTCTAATAAGGCTTTAAAGTTAACTTCATTCTTTTAGTTCATGATTAACCTTTTACTTTTTGCAGAAGTTCCCATTTTTTATAAAATAAAAAATTGAAGTTTTGAGATTTGAGTAACGGACTAATATTCTATCATCTATTGAAGCATATTGAAGTTGTGTATTTCCTGTCTCTATATAATATCAATAGGAACAAACATATATTGTTTTCCTGGTGACTAAAACATGGTGGGGTGTGAACATTTATTATATGATGGAGCTAAGGTTTGAAATTTTACCATCCATCATATGGTCGGTAGTTTGTAGTTTTTGACATATTGTAATTGTGACTTATGCTTGTTTATATGTTCATCTTGTTGAACAAGTGGTCTCAATAACTTAAGAGGCGGGGGTGAATTAAGTTTCAAAATTTTTCCACTAACAAATTTTAACCCCCTTTTAAAGATAAGTTCAGAATGTAGAAGAAAAAGCAACAATCAATTTAATAATGTTCTTTAAACGTGAAAGACAAAATTGATTGCAATAAAATAAATAAGATAAAAGAAGAGAGAATTGCAAACTCGATTTATACTGGTTCGATCACTTCCCGTGCCTACGTCCAGTCCTCAAGCAATCAATTTGAGATTTTCCATTATCTCTTTAAATCCTTTACAGACTTTAAACATACCTTGGGATCCCTCACCCTTGTGTTCAATATTCTCCAAGAGACAACCCTTCTCTTAATTATAATTCTCACAATCCAAGAGACAGCCAGTCTCTTGGTTATAACTAACTTTCTAAGATTAACAGAAAGATTTTTCTCCTTTATAGTGGATGATACAAATTTAAAATCCTAGAGGAATTTCTCTCTTTTAGAGATGATAATTCAATTTGAAGTTCCTAGATGAATTATCAATAGATTTGCAAGTGTTTGCCCAAGAGTTGTTGAGAGAGCATTTGACAATTAAGTTCTCTTAGAATATCTCTCGTTTTTTTGCTTTTTGAAGTCAGACACACACATATATAGGCCCATCGTGCCTTTTCAAAAATGGTTTGAAGAGATGTGTCTTTTCAAAAAGCTTTTTTTGAAATTCTTCACTGATAATCGATTACAGGTTTCTGGTAATCGATTACATAGTTATATTTTGAAGGGTCATGACTTTTCAAAGTGTTTTCTGAAGTGTCATTGCTGGTAATCGATTGCAAACATCTGGTAATCGATTACATGATTCAAAATTCAAATTCAAAATCCTTTTTAAAAGCTTACTTGCAAACTTGTCTTCTAGTAATCAATTACACTGCCTGATAATCGATTACCAAATCTTTAATCTCTTGGAAACACTTTGTTTTAAGGCAAAAACCAATCAACCAATGAGATTGTTTGAGGCCTTATCTTTTTCTTTATCTTGTTTGCTTGATCTTGAATTAATCTTTAAGCAATGTTTAACCTTTGAATGTTTGTTGAAGCAACCTTGTTTGAATCTACTTTGGCATCATCAAAACCCTGTATTTATACATTTTTTCACACATCTATTTTGGGTCATTCATCATTTTGAACCTATAAAAAGGATGCTATGATTACGTCTTTCTCTATCACAATATTTTTCTTGCTATTATTTAGGGACTGTTGCTACAATTCAATATGGTACCAGAGCAATATATGGTTTCTTTAGCCACGACAATGTCAGAGCATTATTGTTCAAGTGTTTGTATGGCACTAAATGGTTTCCTTTATTTTACTTGCATTGTAGAGGTTGGAATAAATGAAGCCACAAATCAAAATTGATCTTGCTTTAGTTATTAGCTTGCTTTGGATTCAACAATCATTTTGTGGTTAGTAAAACAATTTGGAACACACTAATTAATTGTCTCCCCAATTTTTTTATTAGCATAGCTTATGCACTTAAATTTAGGTGCTTCGTTGCTTAAATAAAAATTGAATAATACAATAGCTTTTGATAGGCATCACAATTATCTTTTTAATTATTAATTTTAGATGTTCAATTTCCCATATGATTTTTGATTGGTTTGATGCCAAAAGCTATAAGGACTCATTTTATTCTTTTCTCTTATCCATTTCTTGTTTTCCCTTATGTTCCGCTAACTCAAAAAAGGGTCAAGTGGGTATCTATATTTTATTCCCTTGCCCTTTCTCTTTATATGTAGTTGCTGAAAATCGTGAAGTTTTAATTGAATGAAGACATTGAGGCGATCTTAATTAAATGAATGCTTCTTTTCATATGCATGACTTATGATCCTCAATTTATTGACATTTGTTCATCTCCCTTGATTCTAGCCCTTCTTGTTTGAGAACAAATATCAACTTATGAAGCTAGGTTTATAAATTAAATGTTTACAATCTCTGCTTTTATTATCAAAATTTAAAGGTAGAGGTCCTTTTTTTGTCCAATTTCTACTTATTAGTATTTATTAAAATAGGTCTTGAATGAGATAATCATTATCATATACGAGGAATGCTAACCCCAATTGTATATCAGGATATGGTCAATGGCTGAATATAAAGAAATTTCAAGGGCTTTTACTAAGATTCGAAGAATAAAATTAAACTCTGAGGGTTGTCATTAAAATCTAGTAAGTAGGGTAGGTCTTTCAGGTTTTCAATGGAAGATTGAGTTCCTTGAAATTATTTTATACTAGTTATTGGTATAGAAAAAAGTTGAGTGGAAGTGACTTAACTATATTCAAATATCTAATCTTCATGCATCTAGTGCTTTCTAAATGAAATTAGCTAGAGTGGCATTAATGTAAATAAGAAGTTGTACGTGCTTCCACTCAGTAATTTTCCTGTTTGAACTGATAAAGTTAACAACCTATGATAACATGTAGTTTCCATTTTCATAAAAAATCTGTCACAGTAAACATATATGCTTGTTATTAGTTAATAATAATAATAATAATAATAATAATAATAATAGTTATAGAAGCTTTATTTTTAATAGTCATTTCAAAATTATGTGAACTAGTGCATCCTTCATGAACATTTGAAGATCCTAGCCAGTTGGATTTTCTTTTGATGTTGGAATCTAAATCCTTCTTTTCACTACTTTATCTAGAGACTTCATTTGCAATAATATTGAGTAGATCAGGCTACATTCAATGCAGATGAAATTTCCACTTTTCTTGCTTGGCTTTCCTTTTTGTCCACTACTTGTTTGATTGTCTTGTCCTTAAAACAAGAAAGTGAGTAAACTTTTCCCGCGGGCAATATTTCATTTCTTAATGGTTACATTACAATTTTCATTCATTTAGGCATCCTATAGTGATGAACCTATCACTTTCTTTCATGACAAAACTGCATGGTTTTATGTTTGGAATAAATTTGTGTCTACAATTTTTGTTTTAATTCAACCACATGACATGAGTTTCTTATTGTGCTTTTGTTTAGTACTTGAAGCACTACTAAAAATAATGGATTCAATGATGGTTCTAAGGGTCTTACAAAGACGCTTTTGAACCATCTCTGAAGGCTATGTTATGGAAAGTTAATATTTTTCACGACTGTTAATCGACCATCTTCGTCTAGGTATGTATCTACGATGGTTTTTTAAATAAACCGTCTTAAAAATTGTTTTTTTAAAAAAATATTTGTTTCTAAGACGGTTTTCAAGTCAAAATTATCTTAGAATGACAGTTTTTCTAAGACGGTTTTAACTTGAAAATCGTCGTAAAACCGTCTTAGAATGATTGATTTTCTAAGACGGTTTTATGTTATAACCGATGTCATTATCATAATAGTTTTTCATGCCCATTGCCCATTGCAACCCACTACTTTTCTCTAGGGTTAGGACCAGTGTTTTGTAAGCCTTGAAAGAAAAATATGTCTCACCAAAACATTCAATAAAATAAATAAAAAACAGAAAAAAAAATTAAGCACTCATTTAATTTGAAAAGACACGATAGCATCAAAAAAGCACAAAGACTATAGAAGAAGCTTTTGATGAGTGGGATGATCGAACTTGATTTTGATATAGATTTTGATTAAGAATATCGGAGATGGACCAAGAGAACACCTGGTCTAATAATCCTATACCAGGAACCTCTTCCTTTTTTTTATTTGTTCTAACCATCTTCCTTGACTGTGACATTAATGTAGGCCTAGTTGAGATTGACTTGTATATACATTCCAGAAGCTCCATACAGAAGAACAATGGTCGCTCACTTAGTAATGAAGGAATTGCATTAGTCTTTATTTGTCTGGCTAAACGTGCTTGTACCTACTATTACTAAGGAATTAAATAAACGAAACAATAATGTCATTAAGTGCATCTCAAAATGCCAAACGATACATAGTAGGCATGCAAATATATTATTAACTCTTGGAATACTACCAAGTTGACGTTCATTTTTCCAAAGATTTTAACTCTTTGCTCCAACTGTCTTGCAATGCCAAACTAGATTTTTTTGCCACTTTCTAAATTACCAATGACATGGCCCACCACATGAATCGACAGTCTCAAAAAATCCTAAATCATAATGTGCAAGCATTAATTTTATTGCACATAAAGAAAAAAAATAATCAACATGTATGACCACATTGGTACTCTTCGGCGCAAGGTAGCCGACAAGGATGGCAGACTCCATAATGGCATTTATGTGGCTAGACAAAAATAATATTTTGTTAATAACATGAAAAGAAAAAAGATGCATTGTGAACAATTAAGCATACACTTTTTTTAATTAATGATTATATAAGTATAATAAGGATATTTATGGATAGTTTCTATTCATTCATATTTAGAGAAATACAAAAATAAAAACACATCAATATATATTATGAATATTTATTTTATGAAAAAAATATTAATATCTTATTTCATTTCAACCCATTTCCCGGACTCCTTGAAACAGTGAAATATTATAAATCAACTTGACAAAACTTATCTCAAAATGTATTAAATATAAGAACAAGCTATAACCTATCATGATGATGCTTACATGCTTGTCTTCCATTAATTTCTGATTAAAATTCTTATATATACTCAATTTGTTCCTATATAAGACTCAATTAATTTATTTATTAAGAATCAGAAAAATAAATAGTTTAGATGATAATAATATATTTATCTTTAATTTATAATTTTTTTGAAACTATTATTATTGATATTTCTTTCTCTTCTAATTATTTATCAGTATATTGTCTCTGCTATTTTAATAAGGGGTACCTCTAGTCTAAAAGAAATTAATTTAAAAAACAATATGAATTGTTTCTTATAAAAAAAACCAACATGATTTTAAATTTGAGTATTATAAATCGGAATTGAGGAAATACTTCTTGGCCAACTTTTGTATCCTAGAATATAAGATTTTGTTCTTGTCAAATTTGTCCCCTTGTAACCTTGGTTGAATTGCTAGGTGGAAAGAGATGTTGATGAACATTGACATCGAAAAGAAATTACATGGACATGTATACTATGGATCATGCATTATTTTGATGATGTCGAAAAGAATTCACTTGATTATCATCATCAAAAAGGGGGAGAATGTGAATGTATGTATACATGATTTTGATGATGCCAAAGATAATCACTTCTCAAGTTTGATCCGAGTCAAGAATTCAGAAATTCAGAAAATAATTCTCAAGAGTTACAACTCTTCAGAAAATAACTCCTCAGAGTCACATCTGTTCAAGAGATTTTTAAATGGTCATCAAAGGTCTATAAATAGGTGACTTGGGAAACAAAATGTATGAGAGAGATATTCCAAGAGAACTTCATTGCCAAATGCTCTTTCAAAAGAAACTCTTGGGCAAACACTTGAAAATTCATTAAGAGTTTCTCCATGGACTTCAATTGTAATATCCTTCTCTTCAAGAGAGAATTCTTCTTTCTTCTCATTCAAAGAGATTGATTAAGGGGCTGAGGGTCTCTTAAGTTGTAAGGATTCCTGAACACAAGGGATGGGTTATCCCTGTGTGGTTCAGACTTTGTAAACGAATTTTTACAAAGGGAGTGAAAAATCTCAAGTGGGTTGCTTGAGTATTGGACGTAGGCACGGACTTTGCGGAACCAATAAAAAAATTGTGTTTGCATTCTCTCTTCTCTTATCTCATTCATTTTATTGTAATCAATTTTGTCTTGCATGTTTAAAGAACATTATTAAATTGATTGCTGCTTCTTTTGCATTCTAAGCCTATCTCTTCTTTTAGAAGGGGGTTAAAAGTATGTTAGTTGGAAATTAATTCACCCATTCTTAAGCTTAAAAACTTTAAAACTTCAAGAATAGATATGGCCTCATCCAACTTTCCATTTCCTGAGGAAATTCTATCAATAGGCTCTTATGTTTAATGGTGAGGGTTATCATTATTGAAAAACCCGAATGCAGATCTTTAAAGAACTCATAGATTTAAAGATATGGGAAGCCATTAAATTTGATTCCTTTATTCCTACAATGGTAGAGAGAAATGTAACTACATAAAAAAACTAGAGAAGAAAGAAGATGATGATGAAAGAAGAAAGAAGAAGATTCCTCCTTAGCCCCAAAATGCTGAATGCGATCAATCTGGGCACATAAGATTCAATTGTCCTGTCTTCAAAAGAAGAATGAAAAATCTGACAAGAGGAATTTCAAAGAGAAGAAAGAAAAGAAAAGATACATCACTTAGGAAGATAATGTTATAAATTCTTCAAGTGATTCAGAGAATAAAATCATAAGTCTGGGTATTATGATGAAAGACTATGAAAATGGAGAAGAGCAAAGTCAATACATTGATAGCAATTTCTCCAAACACTTGGCATGCATCAAAGTATATTCGTATTTCTCCCCAAGATAAGTGGATATGTGATTTATGAAGACAACAAACAAAGGTCACATTTCTCGCCAAGAAAAGTGAATATGTGATTTATGGAGACAACAAAGGCCATTTGATCAACAAGTCCAACAAGTGATATCAAATGATACCAACAAGTCACTTGTCTTTGATTGATGATGCTTGTTTTTTACTTGAGTTTAGACTGTTCTTGATAATTGTGATTGAATTTGATTGATTGTGTTTTTTGATTGATGTGTTTTTCTTTGCTTGATTGATATTCAATGTTTGTTAATTTGATTGATTGATAATATTTTATATTTGATTAATTGTGTTTGATGATTGTTCTTGATTGAGTTTTGATTGTCTTTGATGGTTGTTCCTGATTGAGTTTTTGATTGTCTTTAAAGAATCTATTAAACTTTTCAAATTAGTTTGATATTTTAAGAAAACTATTTCAAATTTAGAAAAGGAAATTTTGAAATTGAAATTTGAAATTTGAAATTTGAAATTGAAATTTGAAATTTGAAATTGAAATTTGAAATTTGAAATTTGAAATTAAAATTTGGAAGTTGGAAGTTGAAGTTGCTGGGAGTTGAAGTTGGAAGTTGGAAATGGAAGTTATTAGAAGTTGAAAGTTGAAAATGGAAGTTGGAAGTTGGAAGTTGGAATTTGAAATTTAAAATTTAAAATTTAAAATTTAAAATTTAAAATTTAAAATTTAAAATTTAAAATTTGAAATTTGAAAATTGAAAATTGAAAATTGAAATTTGAATATTTTTTTTGAATAGAAATTATTGTGCATAGTTAGTTGATTGTTAATTTAATTAATTTGATTTGAAATGTTTGATGATTAATTGCATTTGATTGTGTTTGATTGATGTGTTATTGTACTTGTTTTTGCTTGATTAATATTGAATGATTGTTTTAATGCCTTTTGGTATCCCTTGATTCTCATACATTGCAACAAGTGGTAACATTTTTCTCCTCTCTATTCATAATTTGTTTTTGATGTTGACAAAGGGGGAGAGATAGATAAAAGATATATGAAATCTTTGAGACAACTTTTTATATATGAAATCTTCAACTATCTCAGATAAACAATCATTGCAAAACAAAGGGAACTATATACAAATGGATATTTTTTTTGTTGTTGCTCCTAACCTATAGGTGGTTGTCATCATCAAAAAGGGGGAGGATGTAAATCATGAAGATTTTGATGATGTCAAAAAGATCAAGCCTTGGATAATCATAAAAAAGGGGGAGAATGTGGATCATGCATTGTTTGATGATGTCGAAAAGAAATCACTTGATTGATCAAAAAGGGGGAGAATGTAAATGTATGTATACATGATTTTGATGATGCCAAAGATAAGCGCTTCTCAAGTTTGATCCGAGTCAAGAATTCAAAAATTCAGAAAATAACTCCCAAGAGTCACAACTCTTCAGAAAATAATTCCTGAGAGTCACATCTGTTCAAGAGATTTTTAAATGGTCAACAAAGGTCTATAAATAGGTGACTTGGGAAACAAAATGTATGAGAGAGATATTCCAAGAGAACTTCATTGCCAAATGCTCTCTCAAAAGAAACTCTTAGGCAAACACTTAAAAATTCATTAAGAGTTTCTCCATGGACTTCAATTGTAATATCCTTCTCTTCAAGAGAGAATTCTTCTTTCTTTCTTCTCATTCAAAGAGATTGATTAAGGGGCTGAGGGTATCTTAAGTTGTAAGGATTCCTGAACACAAGGGATAGGTTGTCCGTGTGTGGTTCAGACTTTGTAAACGGATTTTTACAAAGGGAATGGAAAATCTCAAACGGGTTGCTTGAGTACTGGACGTCGGCACGGACTTTGCCGAACCAGTATAAAAATTGTGTTTGCATTTTCTCTTCCCTTATCTCATTCATTTTATTGCAATCAATTTTGTCTTGCATGTTTAAAGAACATTATTAAATTGATTGATGCTTCTTCTGCATTCTGAGCCTATCTCTTCTTTTAGAAGGGGGTTAAAAGTTTGTTAGTGCGAAATTAATTCACCCCTTCTTAAGATTTCTGAGGCCACATGTCTAACATATACATAAATTAAAATTAAAGGTTCCAATTCATAAAAGACATCGAAAAGCACCAGGTCAGGAAATGAAAGAAACTACTTGGACATGTATACACAAATTAAAATTAAAGGTTCCTATTCATAAAAGAAGATTCATAAAAGACATCGAAAAACACCAAGGAAGGAAATGAAAGAAATTACTTGGACGTGTATACACAAATTAAAAGGGTTCAAATTCAAGCAAGTAAAATTGTTTCATCAAATTAAAGTGTATGTCTACAAAATAAACAAAGGCTAAAATACATTAGTGATTCATCATCATTCCCTATGTTTAAAATGATCAATTTTGTTTTCTTAAAGTATGAGTCTTTAAGGATATATATCATGATTTTAGATTTTGGAGACAAAAGCTATCATGAATATGTGAAGATCTTCATATAATTTTAAGGTTTTCAATTTTCAATTTCAAAAGATATACATAGCTATCATGATTTTAGATTTTGGAGGCAAAAATAAGGGTGAATAACTTAGAAATAAGAAATTTTGCCAAATAGACACATAACAAAACCCTGCTATAGGGCCACTTAACCAAGATTTCAAAGGATCCTCTAAAAGCCCAATAACAACACTTGTTAAGGGAATTGACAAATATCAGAGTTTTCATTTTTTAAAAAGATATACAGAACTATTCTACCGTTTTTCATGAAATTTAAAAGAAGAAAATAATAACTTTACCAGCAACGTTCCTTCTGTGGATGAAATAATTGCAAGGATATTGCCTAAAGTTGCAGCAACAGAGGTTATATAATTACTATTTTAGAGATCTTCTGGTCCTGTTAGACTCTTCACCGTTGAATTTGATCAAAGAAAACAAAAATATTTAAATTCCACATTGAAAGACCAAGATTAAATTCTGAAAGATTGAAACAATGGAAAGAAGAATAATAAAAGGATTAATTGGAACTATGGTAATAAAATATTTACCTAATTCTAAAGGATAAAACCTTTTATATAGACGCTGCCCACTTTCTTGATCTGGAAACAATTTGATGTCAAATAAATCACCAAACCACATGACATAACCACTGCCTGCTCCACTTAAATTTGTATTTGTATATTCCATTTTGTTTTCTTAAAGTATGTGTCTGTAAGACAAAGTTGATCTTTGGATGACATGGCAAACACTCATATGATGTGTTTTCCATGTTCACAAATTTATCACATGTTAAGAAATTTATCACCTTGGTTGGAGAAATACATGCAAAGTGGAACGATATCTTGCTCAATTTCACGAGTCCAAAGGGACCACTCCATTTGAACAACAGTGATGGGATAAACAACATGTGCTCTCCTTATTGTGTCAAGACTAGCTTCTAATAATCTTATGTACCTTATCTTTCCCTCATGGACTAGCCTTTTTAGCTCTCCCATCTGTCAATTCAAAGAAAAGCAGTACAACTTATAAGAAACAAAGCCATATATCAAATTATCCTCAGACTCAAATCAAGAAGAAAAGTAACAAAAAACTGTTAGGTGGCATGGCACCACTCACAGTGTCTTCAATGGGTACTGTGGTGTCAACACGGTCTCTGAATAGACAATGCATTAGATGAGGGGTCGTGCTCCATATATACACGGATCAGATTGGGTCCTTATGGGCCGAGGATGATGAAAATTATTGGTAATGTTAGAAAGAAATTTTGCCAGGGGACCAACATATGCCAAAGCTTGTTCAGCGTGTCTTTCACATGCACTTACCCTGGATTTTATAGTCCATGGAACCATGTTAGGCAATGGCATCTTAGTGTGTTCCTGTGTCTATGTCACTCTAGATTTTTCCTTCAAAAAATTTCTATATTTTTGGGAATCAACATTGCAATCACAATGGCAACAATAATGTAAGTTACTAGTAATCAATCATAATGGCAATTGAGACCTATTATTTAATTTAAGACCTATATTTCATGTAAGCTTCTACATTGCAGTTGAGACCTATTATTTAATTTAAGATTCTTTCAATTAACTATGAGAACTTACTAAATTTAGATTTAGGTGCAATGGCTAGACTGGTGGTGGATTCACTTTATACAAAGAATGATTAACTTGCTTAGGTAACTTGTAACAAATTGCAAGTATGGAAAATGAAATACACCTAAAAATGAACCTGTAAATGACTAGCAACATTCTCTCTTCTCAAACCTGGGACATTCATCTCTTCAAGAATTCTCTTTGGCACAACCTCTGAAAAATAATTTAGGAAGAAAATTGTAAGTGACAAATCATAATTTACATATATGTATCATGTATGTATCGCAATACCAACAAATAAATTCATTACAGAATTCTAGTTTTGTAAATTGAGAAAAACAAAACAGAAAGTTCGAAACTACGTAAGAATTCACATGACAACTTATTTTACATACCAATAACAGGAACATCAATTTGCTTGCTAACAAAGATTATATATGTTTCTCTAAACAATAGTGAGAAAAAAGAAGTTGTCACTAATATTATTTACAATAGTGAGAAAAAAGAAGTTGTCACTAATTTTATTATTAGTGACAAATATTATTTGTCA
The DNA here is from genome assembly GCF_004193775.1 of Glycine soja. Taxonomy (NCBI): domain Eukaryota; kingdom Viridiplantae; phylum Streptophyta; class Magnoliopsida; order Fabales; family Fabaceae; genus Glycine; species Glycine soja. The sequence continues at coordinate 26,693,808 of NC_041017.1, read as the reverse complement.
CTAATATCTACATATTTTATTTTCATATTTAAAATTGTTACTAATGCATATTCTAGTAATCAATTAAGGTATTTATGACAAAAAAAAATGAGTTTGTCATAAATATTATATTTTATTAGTCTATTTGTTTTCAATTACAATTGAAAAATTATTCATCATTAAAAATTTAAAGCAATTATGAGATAATAAGTAATTGACAAATTATTCATCATTCAAAATTTAAAGCAAAAAGTAGATTTGAACCTATGACCTCTTACTATGAGAAGCAACCCAAACCATAAACCACCTTTGTTTCTTATAAATTAAGTGAGAATTAATTCATTTTATAAATTTGCATATTGTATTATTAATATTGCATTATTAGTATTTTATTATTTATATTTTTAATTTATAAATTTTATTTATTTTTTATTTATATCTTATTATTTATAAATAAAAAAACATAAATAAGATAATACAAATAAGAAAACATAAATAAAATCATATAAATAATAAAAAATATAATGATGCAAATATAAATAATAAAATGTAATTAATGAAATATTAGTTATGTAGTAAATGTAAATTTTAAAATTATCAGTGTGTTAAGATTTGAGATAAGTAATTAAAAATACTTATTATATGCAAAAAAACTTAAAATATTAAAATCTTTCAATTATATATTGGTTATCACATAATTCATTCAAACTTCATCAATTTCAATTTTTTCTGTATTAATTAATTATCATTAACTGTTGATTTTTTAAATTTTAGTTGTAAAATCGCTTTAAATTATTTATTATCTTTTAAATTATTTATTGGAGTTTTAAAACACATATATTAACCTTAAAATATTATTAGAATATAATAGTATATTTTGATTGCACGGGTATTTTTTAATAGAAAATCACGAGGCCATTAACAACAAACTTTGGGCAGTTAACTTCCATGTGTGGGAAAATAGACCACTAAAATATTGTTATAGTAAAATCTAAACCACCTTATTTTCTTCTCTTTTATCCTTACTAACCAGGTAGTGGTGGATTTGAGGATAGTTAGAATACTAACTACCTTTTAATATTAGTCTATTAAATCAAATTTTACATCTATTATTTCTATCAAACTAAAAATATAAATTAAAATTTTAAATTCAGTTGTATTATTTAAAGTAAATGACAAGAAAGGAACGTATGACCTTTAGACTAGCAATTATTGTAACAAGCAACAAAGTTTGGTGTATTATAAACTAAAAAAAATACTAAAAGTAACTAATAATAAAGTTTGGTGTACAAAAATTAAAATAATATATACAATACTAATTATCATCATCACTATTATTAGCTTCATCAATGTAATCACTTTCTTCATCTTTTGCTAAATCAATAATTTCGTCATCACTTTCTTCTTCTTCTTCTTCGCGGTCGATAACTTCTGAAGGTACCACCGGTTTTCCATCAACTATGGATCAGACTAAATCATTTCTATCCAAAGACAATCCTTGATCATTATCTAGGACATTAGATGTAAAAGGAATAGAGCCAATATCATCATTTTCTTGACAAGGCTCAAGTGTAGCTTTCTCAGGCACATCATACAAATCTCGAGGCTTTGTTTTTACAACAACTAACCAATTAGGATCTTTGGTATCTTTAACTTAATATACTTGTTGAGCTTGACTAGCCAAGACATATGGCTCATTAGTCCTCATTTTACAATTACTATTAATAAGAAAGAATCCATATTTGTCAATCGAGTGTCCTCTCTTGGAGGACACATCCCACCAATCACATTTAAACAAAACAACATTATTTCCACCAGAGTAACTCAATTCAATAATATCTATTAAGACACCAAAGTAATCTAAATTACCTGCAATTTCATCACCTTTAACTAAAACTCCACTATTTTGTGATTTCAAATGCATATCACGATCCTTTATATTAAACCTCCAACCATTTATAAGATAACTTGTGTATCGAAAAACACGTGTATCAGGTCCACAATGATTAAACAATGATTCATTTATACTTCTTCTCCTATGCCTTTTCAAGAGTGTCGCAATCTATTGAAAAAAATATAAGTGGTCATATTCTTAAATTATATAATAATAATTAATAACAACAATAAATCATATTATTATTGTAACTAGAGGGGAATTTCCCTAAATCTTTAAAATAATAATATAATAAAGAAAAAAATAAGAAGTTAAAAAATATACATGAAAAAAGAATTAATAGTGGGGAGGTATAACGGTATAATAGACAGAAATGTATACATCAAAGGGTGGTTACACAACATGGTACCCCTTTATATATTGTTATAGATTATAGATAGTGAACATATATAAAATCATACTTACATGATTTTTAAACCACGACAAAAATTCCTTCTCATGCCTTTGTTCCACATTTTGAGAATTTGCTTTCTCTAAGTCTTTTTTGTGTAGTCTAGTCATTTGAACACATATATAATAAATATGATGAATTATATGTAACTATAATAAATGTAAATATATAATTTAATAAAATTACTTACTTAATAAATGGTGATACTTCATCGCAATTTTGAAGAACATAAATCATTGCTTGCACGCATTCTACTACACTTAATTCAACATACTTTTTCCCGAGCAATGGTTTGTCAACTTGTGAAAAAAAATTCAACTTTGAATTTTTCAGTTGATCTAAATCACCTTCATAATTTCTTCCAGGTCTATTCAATCTTGTCTCAACTCCATGTAAGTACCTAGAACAGAAATGCAAGCATTCTTGTGCAATATATCCTTCAACAATAAATCCTTCTGGATGGGCCTTATTTTTTACATACGATTTAAGCCTACGTAGGTATCTTTCAATAGGATACATCCAACGGTATTGCACTGGCCCAGCAATCCTTGCCTCATCTACTAAGTGAATGGGCAAATGGACCATTATGTCAAAAAAAAAAGGAGGAAATATTTTCTCTAATTTGCATAAAGTCAGAACTATTGTTCTTTGTAGCAAATCCAAGTTCTCCAAACTTAATGTCTTAGAGCATAACTCTCTAAAAAAGAAACTAAATTCAATTACTGCCTCACAAACTTCCTTCCGTAGAACACCACGTATTGCAAGTGGGAGATAACGATGTAAAAACACATGGGAATCATGACATTTCATCCCGAATATTTTTCCATCATGGACATCTATGCATCGAGAAATATTGAATGAATAACCATCAGGAACCTTTAAATCCACTAAAAATTGGCAAAAAGCGTATTTTTCCTGAGATGACATAGTGTAACATGCATGTTGGAATGTATATTTACCTTCTTCAACCATGGTTGCATGAAGCTCAGGTCGAATACCCATACACTCTAGATCAAAACGAGACTTTATACTATCTTTTGTCTTCCCTTCAAGATTCATTAGTGTTCTTATCATGTTGTCATAAACATTTTTTTCAATATGCATGACATCTAAATTATGTCGTAAATGAAGACATTTTCAATAAGGCAATTCAAAGAAAATACTTTTCTTCTTCCAATTCCTAGGCAATTGAATCTTTCCTCTCCTCTTTCTTTTTTTCATATTTACCAAACTTCACCTAACATTTTTAAAAAAATATTACAATTTAATATAAAATGATATATATATATATATATATATATATATGTTCAATGATACTGGATCTTTAAATATTTTAAATTAGAATATAACTAAACTTATGTATAATTATGATCCTTTTTCACCTAATAAAATGCCAACTAAATTAATTATTAATTTTTTTTTAAATGATTAATATTAAATAATTTTGCATTATCTTTTATCGATAATAATGTAAATTAGGGGAGAACATTCTCTGCAACCACTCTTTGGTGTCCATATTTCTATACTTATTCTACCTTTTATAACTACCTAGTATTAACTTTTTTTCATATATATATTTTTTTTTAATTTTTTAACTTCTAATTTTTATTATTACTATTTAAACAAAATAAAGAGGCACAAATCTTTTAATTTGATCTATGCGTTATTCTTTGGTCAATAATTTTAAAATTGAATTTTGAATGAATTTGAATTAATATAACTTAATTTCACCAGGTAGGTAGTTATGATTTTATTAAAGATTTAGTATGATAAGTAAATTTAAAATTTTATTGCGTGGATAAGATTTAAATTTATTTACTATACAATTAATGATAATTGTAATTAGTATAAAATGCTTGAAAAGTTAAAATTTTGGTTAGATTTATCTTATTATACAATGAATTATAATTCTAAAAATTATAAAATTTTAAAAAAACTCAAATTCTGGGGAGAGAATCTTATCTCCTAGCTAACATATTGGGGCTAGATAGAGTTAGTACGCTAGCAATAGATTATGGTGAAATGGTTAGTTTAATAAGTAAGTTTAAAAATTTATTACGCTAACAAGAATTAAATTTATTTATTATATAATTAATTATAATTCTAATTATTATAATTTTTTTGAAAAGTTTAAATTTTGGTTAAAGTTATCTTTTATCATATACGTAATTATAATTCCAACTATTATAAAATTAAAAAAATAAATAAATTTTGGTTAGAGAGTCTTACCTTTTATTATATAATTAATTATAACTATAAATATTATAATTTTTTTAAAAGAATTGGTTTTCAACTGAGTCAAATAATATTGTGTGATTTATATAGGTAATCTCATTTAATGGAAAGAGATTTTGTTTTTATTGTTATTATTTGTTGTATTATAAAATTTAAGAATTGAATTTAATATGCAATTCACAAGTTAAAATATAGTTATGTTAATTTTATAATTTTATTTAAATAGATAAATATAATAGATAACTAAACATATAAATTAATATAATTAAGTTGTTGTCGTTAATTTTATTTGAAGAGTGTAAACTAATAAATTAATATACACAGTAAATGACTGTCAATTGAAATTTAGGCTAAGCAATTAAAAATACTAACCTGGTCAAAATGTTGATATTGTTCAATTATATCATCCATGGACAATGGTTTAGGGGCGGATTGTTTTTCTTTCTTGCCATCAAATGCTTTTGCATTATTTCTCCAAGAATGATCATGTGGCAAAAATCAACGACTTTCCATATAAGAAAATTTTCCTCCATTTAGTAACCATGAAGACCATGTATCCATGTTACAACAAGGACAAGCATATCGCCCTTTAGTGCTCCATCCTTATAGATTTCCATATGCCAGAAAATCATTAATAGTCCATAAAATTGATGCATATAACCTAAACATTTCTTTGGTTGATGCATCATATGTCACTACACCTTTCTCCCATAATTCCTTCAACTCTTCAATTAAAGGTTGTAAATACACATCAATATCATTTCCAGGAGCCATAGGACCTGGAATAAGTAGTGACATCATGAAAAAAGGATCTTTCATGCACATCCAAGGCGGCAAGTTATAAGGAACTAAAACTATTGGCCAAATACTATTTGAAGAGCTCATAATTACAAAGGGATTAAAACCATCACTAGCTAATCCAAGCCTTACACTACGTGGATCCGCCGCAAAAGATGGATATTTTGAGTCAAGAATTTTCCAAGCAATTGAATCAGCTACATGTCTCAATTGCCCATCTTCAATTTTTCTATCTTTATGCCACCTCATCTCTGTAGCAATTTGTGAAGTCATATATAACCTTTGTAACCTTGGTGCTAGAGGAAAATGTCGCAAAACCTTGTGGGGCAATTTTTTATTTGGATCTTTATAACGAGAAGTAGTACAAGTTGGACAAGATGTAGATTCCAAATAATCACCTCGGTAAAAGATGCAATCATTCAAGCAAGCATCTATTTTAACATAATCTAGCCCAAGTTCACGAATAAATTTTTGAGCCTCATAGTAAGACACGAGAACTTTATTTCCCTATGGAAATGCTTTTGCCAACAAAGAAAGCAAGACATCAATTGTTTTTCCACTCAAGCCAAAGAGACATTTGATATTCAATAGTTGAACAATAAATGATAGCTTAGAGAAGTTCTCACAACCAGGATATAGTTCTTGTTCGACAATAAAAAATAGTTTAGAAAACTTATCTTCTTTTTCGTTCACACTATTAGTGTTCATGCTAGTTGTATAATTTATTTCCTTAGCTCCTGTGATGTTCTCAATATTCATAGCACTTCCAAGATCATGTAACATACCACGAACCCAATCATTGCAATTATTTTGATCATCATCATCATCATCAGGCTCACTAATCACTTCTCCATGATTCTCTCATATAACATAGTCCCTTTTTATCCCATTTATGATCAAGTGTTCGTACATAACTTTCCGACCACAACAAAGATCATTTCTACATTTTCTACAAGGACAACGAAGTAACTTTCCTTTTTCAAAACTATTAAATGCAAAATCAATAAATTCTTGAACTCCTTTGTGAGTCATCCTATCAGTTATTTGCATCCAACTTTTATTTAACTCCATATCTATCAAAGAAAAAATAGTGAAGAATGAAAAAGATGAAGAGAAATAAATTCAATTTCAGGGTTAAATCTTGTGCATTCTAAGGTAGTTAACATAAATAAACTCATCAATAAAAATTCACGGAAGAAATTGAAAGTTTTTTTTTCTTATCTTGGTTTGCTTTTATATATCTTTCCTAATTTTTCTCAATATCTGTTTATCTTTATCTCTTTTGCTTTATTTATAACTGTTATTTTATCATTTTTTATTTATTTGCTGTCATTTTATATTAACTGTTATTACTCATTATTTAATTGGTTGAAAATAAATATGTATTTTTAAAAAAAATATTTTTAACAAAATTGTGTTATAAGAAAAAATGTTAACCCAAAAATAAAATAAAAATTAAATTTTAAGTAAATAATTTGATTTTTTGTACTTTTAAAAATATTTTTTAATACATAATATTTATTTAGCTTAATTACAATTTAATATTTTAATGATAACTATAAATTTTATACATTAAAATAGACTCATGTAATGCACATAATAAAATAATAGTCAAACAAAATATATATTTAATAAATTAATTAATGATGATAAAGTTATCTTGGTTAAGAAAATAACATTATCAACATTTTAAAAAAATAAAAGGTAATTTATCACATTAAATTTAATGATCTGGATCTATCTTTTCTTTTAAACCGACTACAAGTCTAATTTTATTTTGTTATTTAATTATCTAAATTTATGATTATTTTTAGATGATTTTTGAACTTAGTGCACTTTGAGCGTTCAATGTAGTTGTATATATACACACACATACTATATATATATATATATATATATATATATAAAGTATCTCATATTTTTTATGCTTGTATAGTATTTAATGTTTTTTTAATTTTTTATACAATTTTATTAGTCACATCTTTATATAGTTTATCTTATAAGAGTATTTTTAATGATCATATTTATCTTTGTGTAAAATTTAATTAAATCTTTGTATTACAAAAAACACAAAAGAGCTACTAATGATCATATTCACCTCAAGCATTAAAAGCGAATTCAACTTTCACAATTGTAGTTGCTTTTGTTTGTTTGTTTGTTTTTTTTTTTTTTTGAATTTAAACTTAATATAATACTTCATAGTTTTCCCTTGAGTTAATCAGATTTTGAAAATTCCTTGTAATATGGAGGCATGTACCATACATGACTAACAACTTACAGTTGTAAACTAAGGAAAATTTATCCAACAAATTAGAGTTTTTTTTGGACTTAAATATATTTTTGGTCCTTGATAAATTAACAGCTTTTATTTTTGGTTTCTAATAAAATTATTTTTTGTGTTAAATCTCTAATAAAATAAGAAAATAAATTTTTTGTCCTTGTTTTTTCTTTTAATCCTTCTAATATATCTATTTTTTTGTTTTTGTCTGTAGATCATTTTCTATTAGTCTCTATCGAGTATTTTTCAACGGGACTACTAGAAGATGAATAAAATTTTATAAGGACTAAAATAAAATAACAATAACTAAAAATAAAATTTGTATTACAAGGAACTCGATGAAAAAAATTATTAGAAATCCAAAATAAAATTTAACTAATTTATTATGAACTAAAACATACTTAAACTTTTTTATAAAATTAGAACTATGTCTTGCCTCATTAGTAAAAAAATTCTTCATTCACGAGTGCTCCCATTCATGCTAATTAATGAAATAATTTAATCTTATGAATGTTTGTTGCAAATGAAAATATTCTGTTTGTTTTAAAGATCACGTGGACCCCATTCTCTGTTCCTTCCATTTGCTCATTCAATTCCCTCTTTCTTTCTACGTTATCGTGCAATAGTATTTGGATCCATTAGATAAATGAGGAAGTTATAACTTCCCCATTATTAATTAACCTCTCTCATCCACTCTCTTAATAAACCATCAGTCCTCTTAAAAAGTTTTAAAAATAATTATAAAAAAAAACTCAACTATAACCTTGCACCTATGTACGTACGTCCAAACCAAAAGCACCCACACAAAGAAGTTACATTCTCTGATAGTGAAGAAGAAGGAGAAAATAATGTCAAAGGTTGAAGGTTCCAACTTAGAATGCAGAGAATTTCAGAGCATCAAACAAAAATAGAAGCTTTAGGGTTGTCCAAATTGGTTACCATTTTCAAGGATAGAATTCAAAAAGCAAAGAAAAAGGATAAAAAGAAGGCCAACGATGATGATGATGAAAACTACGTACCTGACTATGAAGGGGGACTTGGATCAAAGTCTTCAAGTGAAAATTACATGGATGACAAACCTGATTAGTTTGCTGTTACAAATGATCTTGAGTCACGGAAAAGAAAGGTAACTCTTGAAATTTTTTCAATATAATGCTACAAGTGAAAATTACTTTCTTGATTTATTACAATTATAGTTTATATTATGCACAAGTTTAACTTGTATTTTATTTCTTATTTTTATGATTAATCATTGTAATTGATAGGTGATGAAATCATCGATATTAAATTCTAAAAGAGTTTATAATGATTCATCCATACACCACTCTCTTGATAAAGAAGTGAAGGAGTCTTTACCTAATAATGCATCTCATGCCTCAGAATTTACCAATGTAGAACAAGTTGAATCAAATGCAGGTACCTTTATAGAATAATCTTTAATAAAAAATTATAATTGAAAATGTTATAATTTATCTTATTTATTTTAGGCGAGCATGTCACAAAGAAGGGACGTGGGCATACAATAAATGCAAAATTTCAAAAGAAAAAGGAAAATATTATGGCAAAGGGAAAAAATATCGACATCCAATTTCCTCCACCATTTTATAAGATTAACAGAAAACATGCAAAATATTTCAAGTCTGAGGCACAAGTGTGTATTCGCCAAAAAGCTCCTTTACAAGTTAATGGTTGGAGTGAAATTAGTAAGATGATGTAGATGAAATGTGGCGACATATGAAGGTCAGTATATAATTAGATCAATTATATTAAATTTATTTATATATTTGAATATTAGTTATGTCTTCAAATTGGTTTGATAATGTATCTTGATAGTATTTAATTTTTATTTTATTTTTTATGAAAACGTATGATATAAGGATATTTTTAGTTTATCTGACGAGGTGAAAGAATATGCAATGAAGCAAATTCAATCTCAATACAAAAATAAGTTTTATCATTTACATCAATCTTATCTTAAAGAAAAAGGTAGACCAAAATAAGTACCTCCAGAAGATTGGAATTGGCTAATTAAAAACAAGTGGAGTGGTTCAAAATTTCAGGTAAATTTATTTTATTATTTTGAGCAAATTTTTTTAATAGGTTTATACTTATAATATAAAATCATTTATACTTTGATGTAGAAAAGAAGCTTGACAAACAAAGCTAATCGAAGCAAGCAAGAAATAAAATCAATTATAGGCACAAAATCAATTGTGCAAAAGGCATTTGAAATGGTAACATCTTTTAATATTTTATATTCATTTTCTTATAAGTTATATAATAATAACTCATTTTTTTATTTTGTGATTTTTTTATGTGATATATGAAAGCTTGGTGAAATTTATATAAAGACATCATACATTAGATTATATTATTTTTATATTATTTAATTTGTCTTTTACTATATTTAATTTTAATAGAAAGAAGATTCAAAATCTGGTGAATGACCAGATGCTGTGGAAGTTTGGAAGGCCACGCACATGAGATCTAATGGAACTTGGTGCATTCCAAAAGGAGAAGAAATCATGGTAAAGAAAAAATTCATTTTAAAGTCTTGATGTCAATATTAGAATTAAAGACATTAATTGTATTATGATATCATATCTAGTTGTATTTTTATGAAATGTTTTTCTTTCCATTTGTCAACTAATAATGTGAAGATTTTAATGTATTTATGAAAATTATACATATTTTTTTCACATTGTACATAAAGCTTTGGAGAATGTGGGTGATATATATCAAAAGGAAATTTCAAAAGCTCTTGTACCACTAGTTGAACATTTTGCCATGGTATTAGGAAGAAATTCTTTAGGTGTTGGTAGTGCACCAATAACAAAGAAGTTTTCACACAAAAAAATTATTCAAAAATCAACTTGAAAATGCACAAAATTGAGCAAATAATTTGGAGTTGGAAGTGCAAAAGTTAACAAATATTACAAAAAAGCAAGAGGATGCCATTATCCAACTTCATATTGAAGTACAATCCCAATGAGAGTTGATTGAAACTAATCGAGAACAAATGAAGCAAAATCTTGAAAATGAAGTGAAGCGCCAAATTGTAGGCATATTGGAAGAACTGTCAACCTCTGAATCACCTACAAACTCAAGTGCTCAGGTTAGTAATATATAGCTCTTTTATTGAATATTTTCTTTTAGACTTATTATGTGGTCATTTTTCTAAAACCAAAATATCATTTTTATTTTTATCTGATTATTTTTTTTATATTGTTTGCAGGATTGAAACGTACGAAGATACTACTTATTGTAGGCATATTGGAAAAAATTGTCAAAATCACCTACTTGGCGCTTTATTATTTTTATGAGAATCTAAATATTGTATTAATGTATTTTATTTATGTATTTTGGATACTACTCTTTTAGTTTATCGTTCAACATGTAGTGACTTTGTTATATTTTAATGTAAACTTTGATTTATTTGATTTTTTTACTTTTATTTCAATGATAATTATTCCATCATTTAAAAATAATTTTCAATCATTATTGATATATTTTAAAAATAATAGAGATAATAAAACAATATTTTATTTTAAAATAGTAATAAAAATCATACTAATTACAATTAGTAACTAGTTGAGACGAAAAATTAACACTAATAATAACATTTTATCATTAATTATTTTGTCATTATAAACTCTTATAGGACATTGGTGACAATTATATAAAAATATTAGTGACGATATTTGTTTTCACAATAAAATAGTATTTTTGTGACAACCAAAAATATCGTCACTATTATAACAGTGACTCGAATATTAGTGATGACCGGTGACAAATCAAAATATTGTCACTAAATATTTCTAGTGACGATTTTTTAAGGTTTTAGTCACAACTTTTTTCATCACAAAATATATGGGGTCATTATCAATGGCAAGGACCCTAAGATTTCTTGGGAATTAACAGAGAATCTTCTCTTCAGAGGAAACTTTGGCCATTACTGCTTAGAATGGAGAAAGAAAGCGAAAGAATTGGTGGTGTGGGTACTTACTAAGGCGGTGTATGCCACCCTCACAACAGGATCAGACATATTCAGGGGAACCGTTCACTATCACATTACCATTATCCATTTTGACAATACCAAACTTTGGGGGAATCTGAATTTGATCTTGAGGCAAGCCCCTGACCACCTCAGAGTTAATTAAAATGTTATGTTACATTATATTATGGGTTGTTGTTGTTAAAGTGAAACAAATATGTTACAAAGTGTTAAGGTAATTAACCTTTTCGACCAAAACTTTGTTGGCATGGGGTCGATAAAAATCTACAGTAACAAAGAAAGTGATCCCTTTACTGAATGTGTATTTGATCAAAGAGATGCCAACCTCTTTAGGAACAGGATCATTGTACACTTTGGTCAGGCCCATACACCCGAATCCCAACTTGGAAACCTTACAGCCAAAAATGATTCACACAAGACAAGGAAGATACCAACTCAGAGCCATGATATGAATGAAGGATATAAAATCAATCCAACAACATAAAAACAAACCTCAAGGCCTTGGCTTCCAAGCTTCACTCGAAGAATATCTGTCATTTTTTTTGTTCCTGTGCAAAATTCCTCTACAAATTTTCCCACTATCTCTCTCTCTCTTACTCAGCTTCATTGTGCTCTTCTTCTTGGGATCTCCCTCGCCGTCCTGTGCTTCCCCTTCCCACAGCCGCCACTCCCTTTGCAACAATGCCGTCGATTGGGAGACCTCCGTTCATGAATCCACCACCCTTCATTCCAAGTCCAAATCAAAAGCCCTTTCGCGTCCTGGTGACTTGGCCATGCCCATGGCGATGACGGTCTTGACGGTGTTGGGATGGCCTACCAAGACAATTGTGCGGTTTGCCCAACCATGTCGTCCAAGACAGTGCATGACTCTAGGGAGGAGTCCATGCCAAGGCTGTGAATGTGTGAGTGCTCTATGCGCTCCAGGGAGGACTTTAAGAGAGATTAAACTCCACCGTTGTAGAAACGGTGAAGATGGTGGCAAGGAGAAAAAGGGTTTCAGAGTTTGTTTAGGGTTTTGAGGGTTTGGTCTTTGGAAAGCGAGAAGGAGTGAGAATATGTATTCTCTCACAGAGTAGCTAGAGGGACACATATTCAAATATCAAAAATAGTGGACTGTTAGTTGTTATTCATGAGTTAGTTTGGTATTGAAAAATTGCAAAGAATTAGCACTATACCTTTAATTTATGGTTCTTTTTGTAGGAATTGTACATATTTTTATTTATTGTATGATTTTATAGAGTAGAAACTCCATTTTTGTGGTTTAATATTGAATTCAACTCAGTTTTAAGCCAAAGAAGAGAAAGTTCAAGCAGCTGATGACTCGCTTAGCGAGGTAGATCCACTCACGAGAGGCATCCTCTTAGTGAGGCATCCAGCTCGCTTAGCGGATGGGAAACCCTAGAAAAGGATAAGCCAGAGATTTGTATGCCCAGCGTGCAGCTAGCCCGCTCAGCGAGGACATTGTCTCTTCTCGCGCTCAGCGCACCCTCTCTCGCTTAGTGAAAACTCACTAACTATCGCTTAGCGAGACATGCTTGCTAAGTGAGCCTTCGGAAGCTGAAAGGTCCAAGAGCCTTTAAAACACTGAGGTTGGCAGAAATGAAACAACAAGCAGAGGGAGACGAGTTTTGAGCAATAGAGAAAGCTTAGTCCAGATAAAAAAAAGAGTTAGGGTTTAGAGGCTAGAGGAGACATCCTCCATCATCTTCTTCCAAGTTCTTTCAACAAAAATAGCTTCTTTCTTGTAGTGTTGAGTTTTTGCTTGTAATGGAAGGCTAAGCTCCTTTGTTGGGGAGTTCTACTAAACCATCTTGATGTAATATTCTCACTATCTATTTAATGTTATTTTTTGTGTTCATTGCTTCTATTTGTGCTTATTTTACATGTTTGTGGCTTGATCACCCATTTTTATGTGTAGTTAGGCTTTTTAGTATTGGAAAATGCTTTAAAACCTTAGAACTTGATAGAGCAAGCTAAATGGAGTGCAGTGATCTAGTCCATTTTATGCTGTAGGTTTAATGCAACTCTTTTAGAACAAGTTTGTTGAGGGATCAAGGACGAAGTCTAAAGAGAGTTAGGCTCATTCATGTGAGGAATCATGGTTTCAGTAGTTTCTCAGCATAAGAACACTAGGATAGTGTTAAATAGAGAAAACATGTTTCAGACATCAAGAGAAATTCAATAGAACACTCCCTAACGCTTTTAACTTGATAGTTTTCACCTTTTATAGCTTTAGATATTTTGTTTATGCTCAAATAGATTTTCTAGTACAGAACTCAATATTTGCCTTATTTTAATCCCTATAAGTATTTACATAGTGAATGTACATGATCTAGGTGAAATAAATTCTCCGAGGATATGATACTCGGTCTTACCGTTTTATATCACTTGTGCAAATCGGTACACTTGCCGACAAACCGTTCCAACACGGGCTATCTTCTAAGACGGTTTTTAAAAAATTGGCATCAAATGACAACCATTCTAAGACAATTTTCATGAAACCATCATAGAATGATTGTATTTATTTATAGAAATGTCACCGTGTTTCTTTCTAAGAATTTTTTTTGTTAACCAATGTTAAATCAACATTGTAAAAATCATTTTTCTAGTAGTGAAGGTTTTGGCATCACTTCCAATTGGCTTTGTTGTGTTCATGGTTCAACCGGCAACCATCCTAGTTAGAGGAGCTGGCATTAACCTTACTAGGAGTGGAAGTATAAGGGAAGTTAGAGGTAGTGGAATAAAAATGTTATTAATACAGTTGAATCATGGGCTATACTAGGGAAGTCAAAGATAGTTGAATCAACTACAAGGAAAAAATGTTTCATGGTTATAAGGATCAATACATCTTTTGGTAGTAGGAAGCGCAAAGATTTTGTTTGTGCAACTTGGATGCCATAAGGTGATTTAATGATATTTCAACATTTTCTAGTTTTTCCTTTCTTAAAATATCTCATTTTTCTTGTTTAAGTGATTCCATATGCCTCATGTATCTAATCCAAGTTTCTAATGGAACTTGATATAGCTGAGGAAAGAAAGAAGTTGGAGAAAGAAAAAGGCATAATCCATGATGAAAACCTATATGGTTGGTAATTGATGCAATTTCAAGTCAATGAGCCAAATACAAAAGGATAATTAGTTTGATGTAATCTCAAGAAACACAAAACAACTAAGTAGGAGCAGATAATATTGAAAATTGGAGCAAATATATTTTTCTACTTTCTATAATTCCTTTTTACATGTAACATTGTCCTTGGTCCTCTCTTTATTGCGAATCCTGATGAGATGTTCAGGCTTTTGCACATGATATTTTTTAAAATTTTATATATTCTTTATTTTTAAATTCAAAAATACAGCTACACACATAGTGATTAATTGATATGAACAAGGAAATGGGACGGATTACCTAAAAGTTTTCAGACTTAGAAATTAACTTAGTTTTCTTTTAGAGAAGGATATTGCAGGCGTCACACTCAAGAAATAAGTGAGAAGTTGAGTGATAAGTCATTGATTTGATCATCACAGATTGCCTTAATAAGATCAGATTCAGTTCTTTTCCCAAGAATCAATAGAAGC
Source organism: Glycine soja (assembly GCF_004193775.1). Taxonomy (NCBI): domain Eukaryota; kingdom Viridiplantae; phylum Streptophyta; class Magnoliopsida; order Fabales; family Fabaceae; genus Glycine; species Glycine soja. The sequence continues at coordinate 26,678,582 of NC_041017.1, read as the reverse complement.
TCTCACAAAAGGGAGAAAACTTAAACTTTCATTGAGACTTAAATCTCCTTAAAGCTACAAAGTTCCTACTATTTATAGGCTAGGCTTCCTTCTAAACATCCCACTATGAATTAATTTTCACTTAGAACTAAATTCTCACTAACATTAAATATCCCACTAGCACTAAAACCCCACTAACCACTATAATAACTTGGGAAGCCTAAAAATATAAAAACTGACCTAAAAGATGTCAACAACCATATGAACTTATTACATGAAAATAAAATACAAAAATTAAAGGAAAATTAGAAAATGGACCTTAATTAATTCTTTAGACAAAAAGTTATGTAATCCATCCAAATAAACTTCAGCCTATAGATGCATCTTGAGTATAAACTCTTGGGCTCATTATGCTCTTCAAATTAATGTCTTTAAGTTTGTTGAATTTATCTTCAAGTTCTACAAATGAGACAATTCTTGATTTGGACACTTGCATGACTAAGCTTTGGAAAGACTTCTTAGTTCTTTTTGGTCTTGCTTTGGTCATTGAGTCTTTCATCCATTGCAAAAGACATTTGAAATAATTGGACCCTTGCTGGATCATATCACTAATTGAGACCATAAATACATAGTCATCTATTTTATATATGTATAGATTTGTCATTTTGAATTTGACTAAGAATCTATTGATTATTATGATAAAAGGTGTGGTAGACATTTTTTAACCAAAAAGTAACACTTTCTAAGACGATTTTTGAAGAATTCTCTTAGAAATTATCAATTTTTAAAATAAAAAATAACACATTGTAAGATGATATCTTAGAAAATCGATGTAGAAAATGAGATTCTAAGACGATTTAAAAATTGTCGTGGAAAGTCAACGTTCCACGATGGCAAATTCAAACATAACTATTGTTGAAAGCATAAAATAACCGTATTTGAATACCTTTTTGTAGTAGTGTTTCAAAATTGATATAGAGTGGGGTAGTAAAAATTGATCACTTTCTACATCGATTTAGGCCATAAATGATGTAGAAAGTGATCATTTTCTACATCATTTTTTTCCTTAGTTTTTATGAATTTTTTTTTAAAAAATTTCTATTCACCGTTAAACTCCATTTGTAATCTACCACCAAATACGTGAATAAACTGGTGTGAGGTTGTTCCAACTTAACCAAGGGTGTCTGGTTTTAATCTTGGATGTGTAATTATGTTAAATACTTAGAGGAAGAGCTTTACTAACCATCGTTATCCTACCTGACTCAAACAAGATTATATCCGGTGAAAGATATATATGGTCTAGGCAAAAAAAAAAAAAAAAAAAAACTCAACTTGCAATCTTACACATGTTATTTATGTTTTATGTTTCTATATATGGTTTCAGTTTTAGGCTCATACATCATATATTGTATATTCAAAATTATGATCTGTCAAATTATAAACTACAACATCAACAAGATACAAAAAGGTTCTTAATGAGGAAAATCCCTTGACATAAGAGTGAAAATGATTGGTCGTCCATACAAAAGAAAACCTTTTATTGTTATTATTAAATGAGACAAAATAGTCTACAAGAAGTGTACAAATAGTGCATAAAGTGATAAAAAAAATTAAATTGTTTTTCATTGGAGTTTAATGTAATTGATCCTACTTTCATGTAATTTCTATCTTATTTGTATTTAGTAAAGCATCGTTATTGTTCTTCTTCCATTCTTAATGTTTTTTTTTTTGTTTTATCAACCTATTTACATAATTTTATGATTCCAAGTGTATTAGGAAAATTCCTTTGGATTGTGAACTGAAGAAGACAACTAATTTTCTTCATGCCTAGGGATAGGTAAAAAGGATTAGTCATCAATAAACTCTTTTTCTTAATGCAAATCATTTGGTATGCTAGTTTGAGGGATTTAGGTCATCTCACTCAAGGAATTAAGGTTAGGATAAATTTGTGGGTTGATAATAACATAAGTTTGATTGAATAGGAATACATATTCATTGCATGTACGAATTCCAATGAAGTTAAATTCCAACAATTTATCTCATTGAATTCATCTCAATTTTCTATACACACTAAGTACTCAATAAAATTCCTCAACCAATTTTCTCTTATTTTTACTTTTAATTTCTATGAAATCATCATTTTAATTTGGTTTCTTGATTCTTCAATTTTCGTAGTCTAGAAATTATGCTATTAATTACCCAATTATCACACAAGTCCCTATAGAGATGCTACTTTGTTACATGAGCCATTTGATACTCTTGCCAAAATCCCAATAAGTTTTGATCTCATACTTGAACCATATCTTTTTTCTATTTTTCATCTCCTGCATAACATATCACCAGTTAAGACACTAAAGGTAGAGATAACACCCATTCAAACTCAAGTTATGAAATTAGAGTCATATCTTTGGTTCTCAATAATCCTCCAGCAACAACACATAGCTTGGCAAGGTTGAAATAAATAAGGGTAGTCTTTTCTTAGCTAGAGCCATGTGTACCACTAAAATTTGTAACTTAGAGATGAACATGATGCAACGGCGAAGGATTCAATTCATTCTCAAGTCTTTCTTGGTTTTTGAAGGTGAGCCAAGTTACTAAAAAGTGAATAAACTTATCACAAAGGAATTTAAAGAGAGTAAGGTGCTAAACTATGAGGTCCCAATACCTGCAGTCCATCTTTGCAAAACAAAACATACAAAAAGAAACAAAAAAGGTATGGAGTGAGGTTATATTCTTTCAACTTCATTTTCGTGGAAAGAGTCGAGACTTTTTCCACTCCGACACACACACACACATTCTAACCTATGGTGAACCTAACAATGAATCTAAATTATCTTATCATGATCATCATTATCATCATCATCAACATTATTATTGTTAGGATTATCGTCAGATGATCAACTACTAATCACAAATCAACCCTCATGAAGTGATGGAAAGTAAATATATTACAAATTTTAGTTAATAAAAATTAATACATTTTTATCATGTACATTGCACACGCTTAACTACAAGTGACAATAGTATAGAAGACTTTATATCTAGCATTTTGACTTTTATATAATATATAACTGGTTGTGTTTAATTTTTCTATCCGTAATGCATGCACCTTGAAATAATGTAAGTTGAAAATGGTTTTATGTTATTCAGTGGGGTTAACCTAATGGTAGGATTTTGTATAATTTGTATGAGGTTCTATTTTATTTTAATTTTTTATTAATCATATTGTCACTATATTATACAGAAAAAGATTATTCTAGTATTCATTATGCTTTAAAAATGGTTAAAGAATTTAAAATAAAAATTTATATAATTAAATAGTCAACATTCAATTTTATTGATATATTTTCTCTATAATAATTTTAATAAAATACCTTTGTTTATTAACTTTTAAATGATATTCTCAGCATTATAACTAGCCAGTCCGAATTTAAAACCATTTGTTGCATAAGTAAATACTCTTAATAACATGAGAAAATTCTTTGAATGTGGTATTAGTTTCATTGTCTTTGATTAACATTAATAAGGCAGCAATAAAGGTCAAAACTCGGCTGCTAAGATAACCACTTTCGTGTAAGACATGGCACTCCCAATTCCGATTCAGCCATGCACAGTGATAGACGTGAATATTTTCATTTTTAAGGAGTAAAGTGAGTTCATATGTGTCTACAGTTTAATCATTCGATGAGTCATATTAATCAATATTAAAAAAGATTAAAACTTAAAAAAAATTCCTCCAATCCTGTCGACGTTACCTGTCTCCCTCTTCTCCCTCTTCCTCGATCCCTTTCTCTGTAATTATGTTGGTGGACGAAGGCAAAGCCATGTGTATCAAGTGCGGAGAAGACAACTCTATGTTTGAACCGTGCATGTTCCTAATGAATGGTTGGCTCCAATTACGTACACAATTTTTATTTTTCATGTAAAATAGCTTAAATATAACAATTTTAATAATAAAGCAAGGTGAAATATCTGGCTATGAAAATGATGCCCACAAACTACAATTCGATCAGCAGCAATAATAAAAGTTTATTTTTACAGTTATGAGCAATTCTTTCGGATGTTTGGTTCTCAGGGTTTGTTTTTCTGAGATCACACACACTTTCATTTTGAGAAACTTTTTTTCTATTGTCATACATCAACACTTACAAAGATTAAAATAGTTTTTAAATCTGCTGTCCTAGCAAGTATTCATAGGAATTTATGTTTTTTGACAATCAACAAAAAGTCAATCATAACAACTCCAGAAGTTGACCACACTGGTTACCTACAGAACTTTTAATTTTAAAAGTGACGAATTCAGAATGGTAAACATAGACAAAGATTCAAGTTGAGTGGATAATTTGTGTTGGGTGAGTGGTTTGAGTGGTGGAACTTACATGAGGCAAGTTCTGACATGACGATGACTTTGAAAATGACGAAGAGAACCCTTGAAGCAGAAGATAAAGAAGCTTCATATGTTGTCTAGGAATGTGGGCAGCGGCAACTAGAAAAGAAACTTGAGGTCCTCCAAATTAAGCATCCGTGCGTGAGCGTTGCTTAATTAGGAACCTCCCTAATAGATATTCACTCCACCACTTTCTCATTTTCAATTGGCACAATGAGGAACTGTTAATTTTCTCTAAGCTCACATTCACATTCCCACAATATTAATGGAGTGTTTCAATATGAGCTTTAATTAGAAAGCTTCCCATAATGGAGGCTAAAATTTGGTAAGGGAATAGTGTTGGAGACAAATACTTTTTCTTTCTCAATTGACACGATTCAAATAAATTTTAAGAAGAGAGGAATGCTAATAGTTGGTACTAAAAGTTTGTTTCCAGACATTATTTACAGTTCTTCACTTTCAATTGCTTTAAAATAAATTATTAAGTGAAATTTATTTGTACATATGTTTGATAATGTATATTTTTTTTGTTGGTTGTGTCAAATAATGATGTATTATTTAGTATGTGTCTATCAAGTTTAACTTTTCATGTATATGATCACAAATTGAATGCTAGAAGATTGTTTTCTTTTTCTAAGCATAATGATAAAAATGTTCCATTAATGTAGAACTAAAAGTGAACTAATCAACACGAAATTACTAGAGACAAATTTACAAGTCCACTAGTTATTAGCCTAAACAAAATATGATTTACTTATATAAGCATTATCTTATTTTTGTATTCACCATTTAATTTTTTATTATTGTAATCTATACGTTTAAATACCCACAGATCTATTTTTCTAAAATTAATGGAACATTTATTTATTATATGATGAAAGCAGCGCAAATTAATTTTAAAAGAAAAACTAATAATTACAAATGTAATATAAAATAATTTTAAAAATATCTATATTTTAAAATTATATACAATTGCAAATATGTATTTATTAAGATAATAATTTTTCAAAGAAATATTTATATAAATTAAAATGATATAAAACACGTATAAGTAGTTACACTCATTTTCCCTAACCTTATGTTTGGATGAAGAATTCGAAATTTTCTAGGAAATTCAAATACACGACATTTTAATTGTTTTGATTTAAATTCCTTTCATTTTGTAAATATTTTGTTTGGATGAAATAATTTAATTTCTTGTATTTTAATTTCCTTGTTTGAATAAAGTAATTCAATTTCAATGAAATTCAAATTTCCACTTTTAAATATTTATTTAAAAAATAAAATTTTAATATTGAATGAAAATAAATATTAGTACTTTTTAAATATTTAAATATTCAAAATAATTTTACTTCTAGAAAATATTTAATAATTAAATTTTTAATATTTAATAATTAAATAATCAAAATAATATACCTCGACGACCGTGAAAGGGAATTAAATATTCAAGGTTAATGACTTAAATAATCAAAATAATTAAATAATCAAAATCTCAGAAATAAAAAATCCAAAAAACCGTGAAAGGGAACCTAGTAGCACTCATCGATTCAAAACGAGTCGTTTCGGTGGAAATCGATTCAGAAGAAACTCGTACGTGGCCGAAGATGGGAACGCCGTTAGAGGTGGGAGAAACCTCGATGACCTTAACGTTAACGTTGTGCTCTTGCGCCACGCGAAGGTGGTACTTCTTCACGTCCAACATCGGAATGTTCTGCTTGCAAATAATTTTCACCTCCGTCACCATCTTCACATCCAATCATTGTCGTTGAAACACAACGTTTGGCTCAAGCCTTCTCTTCCAAAAACCACTACAACAATGCACAACACAACAAGAAGACCCAAAGTTCCCAAATCACATGAAGCATTATTGTTGATGATGATAACGATGATTATGGAGAGAAATCGTTGTTGAATGGTGAAATTGTTAAAGAAAGAGAACAAAGATAAAAAAAAGAGAGGTAGGTTTTTTGAGGCTCAAACCCCATAATTACTGTGAGAGAGAACAAAGATTGAGAAACCTACAACTACTATGAGAGAGAATGAGCAGAACGAACAAGTGAGACAAAGAAGGAGAGCTAGGGTGCAAGAGGATGCAGAGAATGCAAGGTGTGAGAGACAAAACAAAGGGGCCTATGGTACGGTGTGAGAGGAGAAAAGTTCAAACTCTTAGCATTAGGGTGAAATTTTAATTTCTACTATTTTAGTCTATTAAAATTCTTTTAAAAAAAGATGAAATTTAAAATTTTTTGAAATCCTATATCCAAACAAGCAAATTATGATAGGAGTATTTTAAATTCACTAAAAAAATAAATTGCCTTATTTAAATACCTCATCTAAACAGAGGGTAAGAGATGCGAGTATTACACTCTACTTCCTACTTATGTTAAAATATATAATTTAATTAGTACAATTAACATAAAGCTCTTAAAGTAGATTGCACTTCATTCTCTTGAGAAATGCAATTATACACACTATCCTTTCCTCTTATGTCAAATTATAGAATAAATTATATTTTTCTCCCTTGAGAGATGCGATTTTATACAGTCTCTCTTCTCTTATGTTAAAATATATAATTTATTCTATTTACATTGTTAATATCTCTAAAGAATACTCACGATAAGATTCTAAAATGTGTTTTAATTAAAATATATCTTAAAATAATTTTTATTTGATTCATTCACTACATAATGATTTTTTTAAAATATATAATTAAATTTAAATCATTTAAATATTTTATTAAAATAATAATTTAAAATTGAATATTATATATATACTTTAATATATATTATATTAAATTTTACAATAATTATTTTTACTAAATAACATATTTTTAATATAAATAAATTGATTCATTTAAAAATGTGTACGTTAAGAGAGGGAAGTGTGCATTTTATCACAAGAAGATAGTGCAATATTTGCATGTTTGAGAGGTGTTAGTGTAAACGATGTTTTAGTATTAATATTTTTAATAAAAGTTAACAGAAATTTAACGATTTTTTTTATAACGTACATTTTTATATATTTGAATCTGTCATGCGAGGGGAGTTTATTCTTTAACATAAGAGGGAAGGGGATGTAATATGTACATCTCAGGTGAGGAGAGTATAATTTACTTATATATATATATATATATATATATATATATATATATATATATATATATATATATATATATATATATATATATATACCAACGCATCCTTATGTTGTAACAATAGTTTATGGCAAACCGAAAAAATTACTGGCTGAGTCACGGACAATGTCGCTTTCTTTAAGACGTTTCGTGGCGCTACCAAAAAATTGTGCAAGCAGACTATCAACCACGACGTCCTCAGGATAAAACAGCCCAGATCACTGTATAAGATTCTCACTGCACTAAGGGAACCTTTTCTAGAATTACACCCTCTTGTATGACTTGAAATGTCACTCTAAAGCCACCAAAAAATATGACTTGAAAAGTCACTCTAATAGCCAACCGAAAAATATGACTTGAAAAGTCACTATTATAGCCAACTTAAAATATGACTTAAAAAGTCACTATTATAGCCAACCGAAAAATATGACTTGAAAAGTCACTCTAATAGCCAACTTAAAATATGATTTAAAAAGTCACTATTATAGTCAGCCGAAAAATATGACTTAAAAAGTCACTCTTTTAGCCAACCGAAAAATATGACTTAAAAAGTCACTCTTAAAGCAACCAAAATTTTAGAGCGACAAAAAGAAAGAGGGAGAAGTTTGCCGGAAATGCATCGGCTGAAATATGGGAGGGAGAAAGAAAAGTTGAGGAAATGCTTCTAGGAAAAATGAAGAAATGAGCTCTATATATAGGGAGTGAAACACTATTCAAATGTTTATCCTGAGCGATGTGGGACTTGAAGCCTTTTTTTTTCTTTCTTTTTTTCAAACTTTCATCCTTTGTTCTAACAATCCCCCACTTGAAATTTGAAAAGAAGATTTTCGAGGATTTCATAAAATTGTGCATAAACAAAGGTGTCATACAACTTGAACCTTTGCATAGTGAGTAAGATTCAGATTTTACTAGAGTGACTCGAAGTCTTGAACTCTATCTCCGACATCAAACCACACACAACATTTTCATAGGTGTATTCTATAAAGCTCGTGCGTTAAAGGTCATGCACGTCTATCCCGGTATAGTGAACGCTCTAGAAATTTTTGCCCAAAATTTCATATGAAGCGGCCCCCACTTCAACATTCACATAGGTGAGTCTATCAAGAGTACTCCTGTAGCCTAGGTACTCCACTCAACGTAGAGTACAGATCTCATTAAGAATTATGAATTTTTTTCATAACTCATCCTCTTGTTACTTCAGGAATCATGCTGCTTTCACTTATAACAGCATGTTCATCTCATATCACTTCATAACTTGTTATTACCCATTGAACCTAGTTCTTGGGATCTCCAGTCATTTAGGTCGGGTTACCATCATGAATGATCATCATAGTAAGGGCAATAGTCCCATTCTTTTAGAAGTGTTATGGACTTTCTCTCTAGCTAATCCTTTCGTCAAAGGATCTGCTAAATTGTCATCAGTGCATACGTGATCCATTCTAACAGCTCCTGTTGAGAGTAATTCTCTAACAGTGTTTTGCTTACAACTTATCTGTCGTTTCTTACCATTGTAATAACGGTTCTCAATTTTTGCAATAGTCGCGGTACTATCACAATGGATCAACACAGCTGGTATCGGTCTTTCCCATAAAGGAATCTCTGCAAGTAAGCTTCTCAGCCAACTTGCTTCCTCACTAGCAGTTGCTAGTGCTATCATCTCAAATTCCATAGTGGACTGAGCTAAGATAGTCTGTTTCTTTGACTTCCAAGAAACAGCCCCACCAGCGATGCTAAATATATAGCCGCTGGTTGCTTTGGAATAATCTGAAAGAGTGTTCCAATATGCATCATTGTATCCTTCAAGCATAGCGGGAAACCTTTTATAATGTAATCCAAGGTTTATGGTTCTTTTAAGGTACCTCATTACCCTTTCAATAGCGTGTCAGTGCTCCATACTAGGTCTACTGGTAAACCTGCATAATAATCCCACAACATAGGCTATGTCGGGTCTAGTACAATCAGTGGCATACCTAAGGCTGCCAATGATACTTGTGTACTCAGTTTGTCGTATACCTTCACCAGTGTTCTTAAATAGTTTTACACTTGGATCATATGGTGTACTAGCAGGTTTACAATCAAAGTAGTCATATTTCTTTAAGATCTTCTCAATGTAGTGAGATTGATCCAGAGAAATTCCCTCTTTTGACCTAGTAATCTTAATACCAAGGATTACACTTGCTTCTCCGAGATCTTTCATATCAAAGTCGTTACACAACAATGATTTCACATCGTTCACTACATGAATATTTGAACCAAATATGAGAAGGTCATCAACATATACACATATGATAGTGCAAATATTATTTACAGATTTGTAGTAAATGCATTTGTCACTTTCATTCACCTTAAACCCATTCGAGACTATTAAGTTATCAAACTTTTCATGCCACTGCTTAGGTGCTTGTTTTAGGCCATACAAAGATTTATCTAACTTGCAGACTTTATCTTCTTGTCCATGAATCACAAACCCTTCAGGTTGTTCCATATAGATTTCCTCCTCCAATTCACCATTTAAAAAAGCAGTTTTAACATCCATTTGGTGTACCACTAGACTGTGAATAGCAGCAAGAGATATTAGCACCCGAATAGATGTTATTCTAGTGACGGGTGAAAAGGTGTCGAAGAAATCCACATTCTCTCTTTGCCTAAAACCCTTGGCTACAAGGCGAGCCTTGTATTTATCCACAGTACCATCAGGTTTTAGTTTCTTTTTCAAGATCCATTTACAACCAATTGGTTTGCAACCAGGAGGCAAGTCTACTAAATGTCATGTCTTGTTAGATTCTAAAGAATCCATCTCATCATTAATGGCTTCTTGCCACAAGTCAGCATCCAAAGAAGACCTTCTTGGAGGTTTGATGGATCCTCCTCTAATGTATAAGCCATATAATCGGGCCCATAATCTTTAGCGATTCTTGCTCTCTTACCTCTTCGAGGCTCTATATCTGGTTCTGGTTGTGCAAGATTTTCACTACTAATAGCAGGAAGATAACTGGATGAAGTACCCCCACTATCTCTTAATTTAAAAGGAAATTTATTTTCATAAAAATCAGCATCATTTGACTCTATGATCACTTTTGCGTTTAGGTCATAAAACCTATACGCTTTGCTATTAATAGCATAACCAATGAACACACATTCATAGGCTCTACTTGCAAGTTTAACCCTCTTAGGGTCTGGGATCCTTACATAGGCCAGACATCCCCAAGTTCTCAAATAAGACAAATTTGGTTGTCTTTTCTTTAATATCTCATAGGGAGATGTCTTTCTTTTTGATTTGGGGATTCTATTTAGCACATAACAAACAGTTAACAAAATTTTGCCCCACCAAAAAGATGTTGCACTAGAACTCAACATAGTAGCTACAACTAATTCTATAAAAGTTCTGTTCTTTCTTTCAGCTTTACCGTTCATTTTAGGTGAATATGAAGCAGTCGTCTCATGTATGATTCCATGCAAATTATAAAACTCATTAAACAAACTGGAATCATACTCCTTGCCTCTATCACTTCGAAGTTTCTTAATTTTCTTATTGAATTGATTTTCAATTTCTGTTACAAATAACTTAAACATGTCAAGCGCTTCACTTTTATTTTTCATAAGATATACATATGTATAATCAGAGCAGTCATCAATAAAAGTGATAAAATATCCTTTTCCATTTCTGGTCAACGTTCCATCAAATTCACATATATCAGAATGTATTAAATCCAATGGCTCAGATTCTTTAACTATTGATTTATGTGATTACTTAGTTATTTTAGATTGACTGCAAAAAACACATTTTTCAAAGTGATTTGAAGATAGCTTTGGAATAAAACCTAAGTTACTCATGTTAGATATGCAACGACTATTTATATGACAAAGTCTAGAATGCCAGATATTAAAATCACACAACATGTAAGCAGAAGGAGAAACTTTATTAATATCAAGATTCAATTTGAACATGCCATCAGTGGCGTACCCTTTCCCTACAAATACCCCATTCATGGTCAAAGTAAATAAATCTGCACCTATGGTCTGAGTAAACCCAGCCTTGTTTAAAAGAAAACCAGAAACCCGATTCTTTCTCATCTCTGGAGTATGCATCACATCTTTGAGAATCAAAGTCTTTGCAGAGGTAAACTTCAGTTCAACATCTCCAGTTCCAGCAACAGTAGTGGTGTGGGAATCATCCAGCAACACTTTCTTATTTTCAACATTCGTGTATGTTTTAAACATAGCACGATCATAGCAGACATGGCGGGAGGCGCCAGTGTCTACCCACCATCCATCTGATCCTCCAATCATATTGATTTCTGTTATCACAGCTATGTATGGCTCTTGAGTCATATTAGCCAGGGGAGCACCTGTCATTGAAGGATTTTTGCATTTACGTGCCATATGTCCCGGTTTGCCACAATTGTAGCAGAGGAATGGCTCACCAGGATTATTCTTGGCAGGTGGATGTTGTCTAGCATGTTGGACCCTTGGGGGGTTCTTGTTGTGGTTGGAGGTATTGCTCACATTGCGATTCTGATTCTTAAAGTTTTTGTCAATAGGCTTCAGAACTGCACCTGTGTTCTTCCTTTTAGTGTTGTTGTGAGACACAACCAACACTTCATCTTTCTGATCTTGTCTGCGTGCCTCTTCCTCAATGCGTAGACGTGTGATCAGAGACTCCAAAGAGAATTCTTTGGTCTTGTGTCTGAGAAGGTTTTTGAAATCCTTCCAGCCAGGAGGCAGTTTGTCTATGATGACAGCAACCTGAAATTGCTCATCCAATGCCATACCCTCTGATATGATATCATGAGCAATTTTTTGTATATCATGGGATTGAGACTCTACTGATTTATCATCAGTCATTTGATACTTGAGGTAGCGGCTAACAACATACTTTTTAGTCCCAGCTTCCTCAGTATCATACTTCTTTTCCAAAGCCAGCCAAACTAATTTGGCAGACTTATATGGGCTATAATAATCATAAAGATCATCAGCTAACCCATTCAGAATGAAATTCTTGCATAGGTAATCATTTTCATTCCAGAGAGCTAACTCCATAGTCATTTTATCCTTCACTTCCTTCTCAGCATCCTCAAGTACCACCGGAATATCAGTGTTCAAAACATAGGCAACTTTTCTCATAGTTAAAGAAAACATCATCTTTTGTTGCCAACGTTTGAAATGATACCCTTCAAACCTAAAAGGTTTGTTGAGGTCATTGATGTTCGAGCTAGTAATATCTACGGTAGTCATAGCAGAATCAAAAACGTCTTAAAATTGTTGTAACAATAGTTTATGGCAAACCGAAAAAATTACTGGTTGAGTCACGGACAATGTCGCTTTCTTTAAGACGTTTCGTGGCACTGCCAAAAAATTGTGCAAGCAGACTATCAACCACGACGTCCCTAGGATAAAATAGCTCAGATCACTGTATAAGATTCCCACTGCACTGAGGGAACCTTTTCTAGAATTACACCCTCTTGTATGACTTGAAAAGTCACTCTAAAGCCATCAAAAATATGACTTGAAAAGTCACTCTAACAGCCAACCGAAAATATGACTTGAAAAGTCACTCTAATAACCAACCGAAAAATATGACTTGAAAAGTCACTATTATAGCCAACTGTAAATATGACTTAAAAAGTCACTATTATAGCCAACCGAAAAAATGACTTAAAAAGTTACTCTTATAGCCAACCGAAAAAATATGACTTAAAAAGTCACTCTTAAAGTCAACCAAAATTTTAGAGCGACAGAAAGAAAAAGGGAGAAGTTTGCCAGAAATGCATCTGCTGAAATATAGGAGGGAGAAAGAAAAATTGAAGAAATGCTTCTCAACTGGGGCAAGGAAAAATGAAGAAATGAGCTCTCTATATATAGGGAGTGAAACACTATTCAAGTGTTTATCCTGAACGATGTGGGACTTGAAGCCTTTTTTTTTTCTTTCTTTTTTTCAAACTTTCATCCTTTGTTCTAACACCTTATATATAAATTCACTAAGAAAAATCATTATATTGAATTTAAAAACACATTAAAAAAATGTTAGATATTATAATTAAACTCAACACCTTTCAAAAGCATAGATTATCATGTTAGTTGATTAAATAAATGACTCTTATAATTATATCTCTCTCACACTCACACACATAGTTGATTAAATAAATGACTCTTATAATTATATCTCTCTCACACACCCACACACATATTATTTTTGAAATTCAAACATGCTCCTTACATGAGTATGATATATCATCTAATACTTTTAATTTAAAATGAAAAACTTAACTTTTTATTTGTTTCAGCCTATCATTTTCAGCATTTGTAGTTCTAACTTAACTTTGAATTTTTTTTAAAAAAAAATTGTTAATTTGAAAAAAAAATTATAAATTTGTTTATCATAAATAAAAATATAATTTATATGTTAGAGAATATTTATTTGTTACAGATTTTAATTTTAATATAATTTATATAATTAGAATAAAAAATTATATATTATAAAATATAATTTTTGTTGTATAAAATAAATATTCATTTTGTGCTTCTCACAAGATAAATTAGTAGTTTTCAATTCAATTAAATGTGTGACTCATAAGAAAAACCCATTCAAGTTCAAGATATTAAGATTATTCCTACCCAACACCGAAGGCATGGCAATGACTAATGTATAATTCTTTTAAAAAGATTATGGTAGTTATGAATTACCAGCTTTAAAAAAAGAACTACTATTATCAAAATTTCAATTTATCGACATAAATTATTAATTATCTAATTTCCATAATTTTAAATGGTAATGCTTCCCAAAATTTTAATCCATTGTCGTTATTCATCAGCAACTCTTTGTCATAGAAGATGGTAATACATTAATTATTTTTTGTTATAACATGATAACAGAAGGAGCTTCGTTAGCAATAAGGTTCCCGTTACATGTATAGGATCATTGTTGGCCCTTTATTACATACTATATATTATTATTTGTAAGAGTAATTTGCTTAGTTAAGCAATTAAAATGGCCTTTGATTGTTGCAATCCAAGTTGTTCCCGGGGCTCACTCCAAAGATTTGGCAGTACCTTTCGTAGAACCCGATCCGACTTTGGACCCGAGAATCCGGGCCCCGTCCGCATTCGAGCCCGCCATTGATTATGTTGGTGATCACACCGTATCCGGGGACCCGACCCGCTTGCCAGTCAGCACTAGATGGGTTCCATGTTCCAATAATCACACTATGGCTTGATGGCTTGTTTCCCTGTGCGGTCATCCAAAACCATATGGCTGTTCTGAATGCCACAATTGGGTCTCTGGATACTAGATCCGGGTCGTTTAGCAAATTTAGATTAAGTTGTTCTCCTGCTAGCCCGTAATTGTAGTTGCTGTTAAAAAGGGTCAACACATCCCATTAGCTCACTCATATGCTACAAACATGCATTATTACTAATATAGACCCTCATATATACTTGATATATATCCCTTAAGTGTAATCTAATATATTTATTGATTGATAAGCTCAATATCCCATTAGCCCTCTCATATCATATGCTACGCTACTTCATCCTTTGAGTGTATGTAAATATTAGGTTTAACATACATATCTTATTATTGTTTTAATGAAATGGGTTTCATCTAAATTAATTGCAGAAACTTAATTATAATAACCTGTTCTTATTTTTCTTGAAATGGTAGGATTAATGACTTACTGTGTGAGTTGGATTGGTCCTCGGCCATAATACTTTTTACCAGGAGCACAAGGCCATCGGGTGCCGCTAGTACAATAATCTGCCTGGTTGCGTTCGTTGATAAAACAATATCCCCACGCGTATGGACCATCTGGTGCACTTGCCCACCCTCCTACACACAAAACATACATATAATTGATATCGTTGTCAATCAGCCAATTCGTATATATAATAGTTTTGCTTCACAATACGTACTAATTTTAGCTACCATATATTCAATTAGTTATCAATGAACTAACCTGTGGTTTCATGAGAAGTTTGACCGAAGAAAGCAGCAATCTCCCTCCTGCGAGTGGTTATATCACCGGTTGTGCCAAAGCCATTGAAAGAGCGAGCAGCAGCAATGAAAGCATCATAGGTGTAGAAATTACGCCCGGGACACGCTGCATCGTTTCGGTGTTTAAGCATTTCTTCAAATTGAGAACGGCTAATGGTGTTGCTTATATCTCCTCCACTAGGTGTTGTTGGTGTTGGTGTGGAGCCAGGTGTACATTGGCTCTGGCAACCTCTTCCACAATGGGCTTCTGTGTTCCCACACCACCCATATTGACTGCAACATAAACCATTTGGGCATATCACGCCACCAACTTGGGTACCACAATTTTGTGCTGCGGCCCCAAGCAAGAATGCTAATAACAAGCATAGCATCAAAGGACACAATTTCATGTTACCCATTTTTGTAAAGTACAAGAAAAGGTGTATGATATGTTTCACTAGGACGATCAAGATATTTATAGATGAGTGGTGATGGGAGTAATTAATTTCTAATATACTTTTTTTCAAAATTGGCTCCTGCTTAATCTTGCTATGCTGAGCTATGACTTTGCATGTGCATGGTGTAATATTAATTAATTTCACGCCATAGAGTGGACGAAAGTATAATTACTTTGAAGATCAGCACACTCCCTTTCTATACCCAAATTATGTTGGGCGGGGCAATTGTCCCCATTCCCGTTAACAGCTTCAGCTCTTGATCATGTTGCTTATAGATCATAGTACTTAATTAATAAAAAAAATTTGTTGCTTATTTTCTAATAAAAGATAATTTTTTTAACAGATGTTTGCATCCATAAGATTTTCATTTTTGTGATATTTTATGATTATATTTTACAAAAGATATCTTTCAATGGGATTTTTATTTAATTGATAATTTTATTTTTAATCAACATTATTTATTTATTTATCATTTTTTTCATATTAATTAAAATGAAAGTAATAGGTATGGATATTGGCATTTAGGTACCCAACAGAAAACAACACAAGCATTAAAATTACCAGCCACACAAGTGTGGGTTCGTGTATAGGTTTTTTTTTTTTTTTAAAAAAAAGTATGGGAACAGGTTCTATAGCACCCTATAAACATCCTACCCATTTTCATCTCTACATATTTAATCTATATTAATTCAAATAAAGATGTGCAATTCCCATAAAGTCTCCTTTGGTAACAAGGTATAATAGGATATGATAGAATAAGAGAATAAGACAATAATAAAATAGGTAATAATAGGATAAACTATAATCCTATCAAATTTTGGGCGTACTTACTACATAACAAATCAGATAATAATATATAAGATAAATTAGGTTTATTTATTTTGTTGATCTCTATACTTTTATCACATTTTTAATTAGGTTTCAAAACCTTTTTATTTTCTTTTAATTGGGTCCATACAACTTTTTTTTTTCAACAGGGATTGTTTTATGAGTATATGGACAGGTTCTATAATACCTTACACATATCCCCATTACCATCTATGCATATATAGTCTATATTAATTCAAATAAAGATGTGCAATTCCCGTAAGATCTCCTTTGGTGACAGGGTATAATAGGATATGGTAGCTAGAATAAGAGAATAAGCCAAGAATATAATAGGATATGAGCAAGATAAAGTATAATCTTATCAAATGTTTGTAACTTATTAGGTAACAAATCAGATAATAATATATGATATAACATAAATTAGGTTTAATTATTTTAAGGATCTTTATATTTTTACCAAATTTACAATTTGGTTTCGACCTTTTTTTTGTTTTCTTTTAATTGTATCCCTAAACTTTTTCAGTTAGGTCTTTCTCTCTAATTGTTATTATGAAAAATTAACCATAAACACCTATTTCAAGGTGAAAACAATGAATTGGTTCTTCTAGAGTGTGTTATGAGCACAACCCACTCAATTATATATATGATATTTGTTTTTCAGAGTGTCAACCATCTAGAAAGCCAAACAATTTCTGAGGTTTGTGAAAAAGTATTTTACTATATCAGTACATGACAATTAAATTCAGTATATAATTATATATATAATAGTTATTATAATATAAGAAAACAGATTATATATTAATAATGTAAAATAAGTTTACTCAATCATCTATTCATAAATTATCATGGTAAGTTGGTTGATTGAATAATTATATAAAATATTTTATATTATCACTATCTAATCATTAAACTTTTTTAATATTCAACATATTGCATAATATATATAGAGAGAAAAAGAGAGTTTATCCTATCTTGTTGTTTCCTAGCCTAGCTCATCCCTCAGAATAACAATTATGCTAGCTAGCATGATAGATAAGAGATATAATAGTGTCATCATATCCAGTGGTGGAGCTTGACCAATAAGTTTATGGGAATTAAAATAATAACAGTTGTCCATTTACTTAAATTTATATATAAGTAATGATGAGAAACGAAAATTTTAAATACATTTTAATCTAATTCCTTTGTTGCAATTTGGATCTTCTTTTAATTTCTAATTCATGATTTTAGTCTTTCAATTTTTTCCTGTCATTCTCACCTTTTAAAAAATGTGCAATTTTGGTCAATTTTTCATAGGTTTGTTTTCTATTTTTATATTTAATTAATTAAATAGATACCTTAAATGAATATGATAGATTTAGGATTTAATTTAATCAAAATAAAAGAAATAAAATTATGCAAAATTAAAGATTGAACCAAAATTATGATTTCTTAAAATTAGGGTCTAAAGTTGTGTAAAATAGAAGACAAAAATCACAAATCAGGATTTAAAATGAACCAAAACTACAATTTAGGCTAAATTAATTTAATAAATTCATAATTCAATCCAATTAATTTTGAACAGATAGATTTAGGTCGATTTTAACACTCAAATTATTAACAAGATTGTGACAAGTTGTCAATCCACAATTTGTAGAATAATATACTAGAAGCACAAACATAATTTTAAAAAACATAAGAAAATACATTATTCTTTTTCTAGAATCATATAATCCTAATTTATGGGACAATGATAAAATTAATAAAAACTATATACCATCATTTAGTATAGTGTCATACCAAGATTTTAGCAAATTCTTTCAAAGAGATTTAATCATTAAAGAGAGCAAATTTTTCTTATGACTTCGAATAGCTTTAAAAACTTTGTTATTTTCTTTTAAAAAACACTTATCATCCATTAAAACTAATATATATTAATATATTTATATTTGGGGGGGGAGGGGTATCCATACTTATATATAGTTGATTTTTTTTTTGGGGGGATGGCCATGGCTTCCACTGCCTATAAGAAGCTACTGATCATACCTTATTGACAAAAAAAAAAAAAAATTAAAATAAAATATTTATCTTAACTATTATGACCACTAAACGAGCCGTAAAAATATTATACGAGAATGACATGCTATAATTTTTTTTTTTTTTGAGATTTATCTATCTAAAATGGGAGAATAAAAATATCTATTGTTTAAAAGTCAAATACTTTTCCAGTCTGATCAATCCCATAATAAAGGAAACAATTAATGTTAATCACTTTTAATTTACAAGTAGGTATTATTTACTACGATTACTACTTTATCTTCACGATACCAAATTGTTTAAAAACATTTATAAAAAGAAGGGCAACAACTTAATTTTAATAGCACTTATTATTTTCAATGATTTACCTTGAATGACAATTCTAAAGTAATTATGAAATAAGAAGAATAGTCCAGCATTCTTTGATAGGTTCCCTAAAAAACTATTATTAAAGGGTGTTTTAAAAATAAAAATCTCCTTTAATAGCGATTTGATTCTAAGTAAAAAAACCTTGTGATATTTGAGTTTGGTTTAGTGTTTTTAAAAATATTTTATAAAATAATTTTCAAAAACAGATTCTTAAATAGTAGAAGTGAGATAAAAAGATGACTTCTACATCGATTTTTGGAAGCTTTTAACATTGATATCCAAAATCTAGATGGATAGTGGCAGTTGTAAAAAGTGATCATTTACTACATTGGGTAAGACAATTATAATCAATGTAAAAAATAATCACTCTCCACATTGCATTTTTCCTTAACTAATATACAAACTATTTTGTTTTAAAATAGTGTTTGTTTCCCGTCAATCCCAACATGTAATCCTACATATGCTATGAAATGATCAAAATGTCATAAGAAAGAGATTCAATTGTGATTTGTCAACTGAAATTTTCTCATTTCTAAACTTTTATAAACTTTTATAAGATTATCTTGACGTTTAAAAAGTCTTGATACAAAGGTTCAAGTTCTTGGAGAGTTCAACTTTCTAAGTGGTTAATCACAATAATCATTATTAAATGCTTAATATTATTATAAGAACCTATAATGTCAATGTGCATTTGCTCATGTTCAGAATATTAATACATAGATAAATGTATCATAGATAAATGTATCTCTTAGTTGTTATGTAATGATCATGATTTGGCCCTCAGAAAATTGTTGTTCTAACTAAAGTACTCAAAATGTTGTTAATCATCAAAATGATATTGTTCAGAATGTTGTGTTCAAAATGTTGTTTTCCCTTATACACAAAGTCATTTTCATGTTTTATGAAATTTTTTTATACTTTAATGCATATAATTGAATTGGTCTAAGAAGAATCTTGTTATCACAAACATGATCTAGTTTATATATGTCATACATTATGATGAAAGTCATTTTAATGCTCAAAATGTTCTAATGCCACATAACATAATGTAAAGAGAAAGGAAAGAGAAGATTTAACCATATATGTTACTATTTTTGGAAAAGCTTGGATTCGTTGGTTATGTTTGTCGTTTAATTACCAACTCAAAATATCGGGTAATAAATTTTTAAATGCCGTGTTTCTCGGGTAGAAGCTAGCTTTGAAATTTCTCTTAGCTCCATAGTGGAGTTGAGTTGAACATCAAAAGAAAACTAGTTTTTTTCTTTTTTTAATGTCTTTAAAATAAATCATTTTTGCTAACCATTATATTTGGCATGTTAGTATATACGGAATCATCGTACGTAGTTTCTTAATTATGTAGATGAAAATATATTTTTATGATAAATTAAATATATGTATTCATCAAAAAATAAATTAAACATATAAAATATGTAATTAAAACCTTAAAATTATAAAACCAAAAAAATAAATTTAAATTTATACTAATGGGATTAAGCCTAGTAAAAGATAATAATCCTATGCAAAGTAGTAAAATAAATTATTTGAGTCTGTATTTAAAAAAGTTTCCATGTTTAATTAACGTTTAATCGTATATAGAGCAACATTATCTATTTTATTATATTAAATCTGAATTTATTAAAAAGATAAGACTAATATATGAATGGATACCCATATATATTATCTAAAGTATAATTATATCTCTATAAATGATCAAATAATTGAAAGTAATATTTTGTGTATTATAAATTATTTATCATAAACCTAAAATATATATTATAAATTCAAAAACATTTATTTGTCTATTTATTATGAATTTTATTAATAATATTATAATTTATATATAAGAATAGTTATTTATCATAAAGATAAGACTTTATATCTAGCTTTCTAACTTTTATATATTATATGATTTGTTCTGTTTAATTTTTCTATCCGAAGTGCATGGACGTTGAAATACTGTAAGTTGAAAATGGTTTTATTTTATTCAGTGGCATTAACCTAATGGTAATAATTTGTATAATTTTACGAGGTTCTAATTTTTTATAATCTTATTGTCACTATATTATACATACAGAAAAAATATTATTTTACTATATATGAATTATGCTTGAAAAATGGTTTTTTATTTTATATATACTGAATATGGTTAAAGAATTTAAAATAAAAAATTCAACTAAATAATGCAACATTTTATATTATTAATATTTTTTCACAAGAATTTTATTAAAAATACTTTTAGTTGTTAGTTTTTGATTGTTATTCTCAGCATATTAATTAACTAGACATTCCGAATTTAAAACAATTTGTGTTGAAAAGTAAATATTTTTTAATAACTTGACAAAATTCTTTGAATGCGGTATTAGTTTCATTGTCTTTGACAACTTATAAGGAAGTAAAGGTCAGAACGCGGCTGCTAATAAGATAATCCCTTTCGTGTAAGACATGGCACTCCCACTTCCAAGTTAAATTAAGGAGGACGTAAATGAGTTCATCTCTACAGTTTAATTACTCAATGACTCAGATCAATTTATATTTCAATTTTTAAAACTTACAAAAAAAATCTCTCTAATCTGGTTGACATAATTACGTACATTTCTCCAAAGATATTTAAATAAAGTGTTAAGTTTTATTTTTAAGTCCTCCAACTTTTCAACATTTATAACTTTTATCCTTAAACTTTGTGAAGACTTGTCAACTTTTCCGATTTACTTTTCGGTCCAATGTTTTAGTCTTTTCCATTTATTTGCGCCATTAAGCGATGACATATAATTGATTTTATTATTATTTTATCTCAATTCATTTTTTCAGCTAAAACCTCAAGAAATTGATTAGTTAATTTGTTTGAACGTTGTTAGAAATTGTTATATCCCAAGTTTCACACCAAGAAAAATGATTTATACTTACAGATAAAAATTATTACTAGAAGTTCAAATTCGAAACTAAATGTATAAATGACTTTATCTTATAGACGTTTTAGGTGTCAACTTTGAAGGAGTATACAATGACATCATCATAGGCTTTATCTATCAATATTTTTTACCTACAGTTAAATTTGACTATCATTATAAGTAACACCTAAAATTTTAAATTTTTAGGTAAAAGATATTAATTTATACATACAATCTCTAATGGTAGGTAAAAGTCAGTGGGTAAAAGTTAATTTACTTATACCTAGGGTCTTCTGTAGGTAAATGCCATCTCATAAAAAAAATAATTCTTAATTACACTCTTTGTTGATTATAATTTTTAATTAAGTATTTTATTTTTTCTTAAAAAAATAATATAATTGAAAGAAGGATTATTGAAACTTGAAATAGAAGGAACCACCAACAATTTATACACTTGAAAGTTGGAACTTAAAATATTATTTCCTATATCTTTTGTTTGAATTTTCTGTATATTTGAATTTCACAAGTCAATGGGTAATGACAATCATATGTACAATTTAGAATTTAATTAACAAGCATTGAAGAGATTTAGAATATCAATGTCTTTCCAATCAAAACATTCTCTCATCTTTATCACCATCTAAATCATGTTCCTGAAATAACAAAAATGTCAACATATTAATTATTAAATGTCAACTTACTACATACATAGATAGTACTGCTAACAAAAATGGTATTATTAACATATTAATTATTAAATTTCAACTCACCTCTAGTTGAGATCATTTGTAGTTTGATGATTTTTACTAGTAGAACCTTTTGTAGGTACCTAAATTGAAAGAATGTTTTTTCTTTGTAAAGTATCATATTATAGTTAAATCTTTGAATAAGTTCAATTATAAATTCATACCTCTTGATCTATAGCTTCTAAGACTTGATTAATTTGTGGATCTTCTACAAATCGCATTTTAAGGACAACAACAAGATTTCCAAGCGAATTCTCCTAACTTTTGAATTCTATTGTTTGCATAAGAGCTTTGAGATGAACTTGCTTGATGTGAAAGCTTGCCAAGAAACCGCACACGTCCTCTCTTTTTAGGTCCTTTGACTTTTGAATATATATCATTTGTCCAATTAGTAGAATCTTGGGTGCTTTGTAAATTTTGTGAACTCTCTGCTTCAACCATTTTCCTTTTTAGTTCATCCTACATAAATATACTTTATAAATTATTACCATGCATCAATATCCTCAATACTTCAATGTCACTAAACAAAACTCATCTCCTCAATAGTTACTCCTCCTTACACTATAACCTTTTAGTAGAAAATCGAGCAAAACAAAGAGAAAGTATTGAAATAAAAATTAAAATTCTTACAATTACAGTAGCAGCCTTTTCAATAATAATACTTCCATCTTTTCGAGTTTGAGTGTCAATATAAATTTTTGTCTGAGAAGGTTGCACTCCTTTAGCCTTTGTTGTCTAACATTAGTTAAAAAAATTAATCATACTATTTGCATTAAGCAATTTAATATTAAAATAAATATAAAAAAGATAAACCATCTCATGAATTCGTCTTGGAAGATTCTTGGTTCCCATGCAATGCAAGTCCTTATATTTTGAGCAGTTCCTTTTGTTAATGTTGCTTATTTTCTATAACCAACAAATATAAAAATTCAATAATAAAAATAAGCATACAATATATAATTGTTATGTTAGCCAAAGGTTGGTGACATTGTCATGTATACCTGTCCTTTCTCAGAACACCAATAATGTACTAAATCAAGATATTGAGAAGGATCAACCCTTGGATCTGGGATGTGAGCAACCATTTCCTCCTTAGTTTTGCTCTCATCATATCCTTTTGATTTCAGTTCATATTTAAATTGCCTCCATTTCAGACTCATGTCATCAATCAATATTTCCTTTGTTTGTTCAGTTAATTCAGGAACAAATCGAAACTTACTCTATTATGAGTATCATTAACAAACAAAAAAGATCATTTTGTTAGACATTACAAAACATAAAATGATTAAAAAGTATTCATACCTTTCAATAGGATACATCCATCGGTAATGTACAAGACCTCCAACTCTTGCTTCATGTGCCAAATGAATTACCAAATGTACCATTACGGTGAAAAAAGATGGAGGAAAAATCCGTTCTAATTGGCATAATGTTAGAGCTACTTGATGCTCTAAGTGCTCTAAATTACACTCATTAAGCACCTCGCCACACAACTCCTTGAAGAAACAACAAAGATCGGATATAGCTAAACTCACTTTGTCTGGCAAACAACCTTCCACAGCTATAGGAAGAAACTCTTGCATTAAAAGATGACAATCATAACTTTTGAGACCGAATATTTTGTGTTCCTTCACTTTCACACATCTTGATATATCAGACAAATATTCATCAGGAGCTTTTATTGTTTTCAGAAATTTCAAAAATATTTCTTTCTCCTTTGAAGTTATTTGGTAGCAAGCTCTAGGAAAATATTTTTTGCCTTTATTTGGATGCATTTTTGGATGTACTTGGCTCCTAATATTCATATCAACAAGATCATAGCGTGCCTTATCATCGTCTTTTGACTTACCTTCTAATTGTAACAACATCCTAATAATGTTATCACACTCATTTTTTTCTATATGCATATCACCAAGATTATGACGGAGCACACTATGTTGCCAATAAGGCAATATGAACAAAATACTTCTCTTTTTCCATGGTGACCAATCCCAAACTACATGATATTCCAACTGTCTCAAAGCAAAAACTCCACTAGGTAGATCAGGTGGAGCTTTAAACTCCTGGGTTCCATCAAAATCTCTTTTATTGTATCTCCCCTTATGATCGGGCTCTAACCAATGATGATGACACATATAGAAAATCTTTCTACCATAACGCAACCACTTTGAGCTAATCTCAAAACCACAACATGGATAAGCATATTGGCCTCTAGTGCTCTAACCAGACAAATTTGCATAAGCAGGAAAATCATTAATAGTCCATATAATTGCAGCACACATTTGGAATGACTCTTTTCTACATGCATCAAATGTTTTTACCCCAATTTCCTATAATTCCTTTAATTCTTCCACAAGAGGCTGCATATAAACATCAAGGTTCATACTTGGACCTTTTGGACTAGGAATAAGCAATGAGAGTATAAAATTAGGTTGCTTCATACACATCCATGGAGAAAGATTGTATGGAATAAAGATAACAGGCCAAGTGCCATGTGAAATTGTCATAGTTTTGAAAGGATTAAAGCCATTAGAAGCCAAACCTAGTCGAACATTATGAGCGCCACAAGCAAAATTAGGATACTGACAATCAAAATTCTTCTAGGCAAATGAATCAGCTGGATGCCTCAAGAGTCCATCTTTAGTTCGACCAACCATATGCCATATCATAGAACAAGCTGTTTTTGGTGATACAAAGAGTCTTTGCAGTCTAGGTATAAGAGGGAACCAATGAAGAATCTTTGTTGGTATCTTTTTTCTACATTCAACATCATCAGAGTTGCATTTCCTTCTTGACAAATTGCATTTAGGGAAAATTTAAGCATCATCCAAATCCTTCCTATACAATATGCATTCGTTGGGAGAAACATGATTTTTTTCATAAGATAGACCCAACCTTTAAATAATCTTCTTTGTATCATAAAATGATATGGGCAAAGTATTTTCTTCTAGTAATGCATCACTTAACAACTCTAACAACATCGAAAAACTTTTATCAGTCCACCCATTTAGACAATTTAAGTGATACAAATGTACAATGAATGACAATTTTGTAAACTTCTTACAACCTATATAAATACTTTGCTTTGCCTCCCTTAACAACTGATAGAACTTATCTGAATTATTGTTGTCTCCAAATTGTTGAACACTAGGCCCATTCATGAATGCTCTAGTATCTCCAACCAATGTGTCCATATCATGATCAAACTGTCCTTCTACTTGAGATGTACCCAAAGAACTAGATGAGCCAACTTGTTCACCATGAAAGGTCCAAGTAACCTATCCTTTTAGAAATCCATTACTAATGATGTGCTCATAAACATCCATCCGAGAGTGCCACTTGCAATTGACACATTAGGTACAAGGGCATAAAAATTTTCAATCCTTTGATGATTTTGCAAATACAAAATCAACAAAATTTAAAGCCCCTCTAATATGCTTCTCTTTATTAAGAGAGTTGTAGTCTATCCAACTCTTATCCATTTGATAAAATAAACTGAAAAAGTAGAATGAAATAGACATACTAAATTAGTGCTTAGTATAACTAAAATATCCATATATAAATCAATCATAACCCTATCAGCAACTATAATAATAATAATGTTAGTAGTGAAAATGACAAATTGTTTTAATTGACCAATTGGCAACAAAAGATGAAAAATAAAACATATAAATACAACCATAACATATATTTTAACAAGAGTGGGCATTGAAATAAAAACTAAAATATTAACAGCTAATTCAATAATGATGCTCAAATTAGTATTTAATAAAACACTTTGAAACGAATTAACCGTGCATGAAATAGAGGTCTGCCATACTAAGCAATTATAATATATAGACAAAATTTCAGATATTGGACTGAAAAGGGTATTTGTTGGGCAAGAAATTCAAATGTTCAAGACATTGATGACACAACAATGGGTTTCAGATTACTAAGATTACATGGCTACCAAGTTTCAGCCAGTAAGTATTTTACTTGGTTGACCAGATATCAACATTTATCAAATTAAATCCAAAGTATAATAGTTATGAACTAGCACTATAAAATTTAGATTGTTAATTATTTCAAAATCAGCACCAATACTATAGTAAGACTTCTACCCCTCACATATATATACTAATAAAGAAATAAAAATTCAAATATTAATTAAAAGTATTTTTAAAACATTTTAAAATACAAGTCTTTCAAAGGGGTAAAAGGCTCACATTCCCTTCCTTCTACATCATATTCAAACTTGTCCAAATAAATAATAAAGTCATCTTGGCTCAAACATGGCCGTCTAAGCTTCATACAATTAATATAGAACCTATATCCTAATGTCACATCCTATCAGAGTGTTGTGTTCCCGTGTCCTCTAGCATGAGGTTCTTCATAGTCATCCACCTATTCATCTGCTCCCCCGAACACAAAGTTCAAGATCATCACAGGATCCAAACACAAACAACACACAGGGAGTGAGTTATCACATTCTTAAATAATGGAGAGAAACAAGATAACATGTAGGTATAAATATCATATAAACAAAATACAACTTACTTAAGCATCACTCACGTTATTTCACCACTTTGTCGCATAACATTACCTCACAACACCACACATTTCATTTATTTTCACAGCATTCACGTACTCAAGGATCAAAACACAATATCATCAAGTCAATCAATATCGATAAATACACAAGCGTTATGCAACATATACACTAAGACTCAATCATATATGCAATGTGGTACCATGTAAGTGAAAAACCTCGTCGGGCGCCTAGGAGTACATGACAAGACAAACCACACACTAGTAAGTCAGGTCACTCTCACTAGGTAAGATCATAGGGAGACCAGTCAGGGTCACAATGTTTTGCGAGAATGCTCCAACCATATGGGATCAACATAGGCTTAAAGGAACACTCAAACTGGGTGACCCCCAAGGCCTATACTCCGAAGAGTTTGTCAGGGCCTCTCCCTCCTGATTCAGGTCCAACCCAGAAAACATTTTAGCACACAAACTCTATCTATGAATTGTACAAAACACACGACTCCTCAATTGTTCTCAAAATAGTTTTAACTCGTCGCCCTAAAAAGGACTTAACATTAACTCGTCGCCCTTAAAGGGACTTAACATTAACTCGTCGCCCTTAAAGGGACTTAGCATTAACTCATCGCCCTTAAAGGGACTTATAGTCGTGTGATTGTACAATTCATAGTTCATACTCAATGCACACAACATCTCAATCACATACATACACAATTTATCACATACACTCGATCTCAATCACAATGGTATAATCTCACAATAGCATGTTATCACACCTCATGAATCATATTCACTTTACCTATGAACTATGCAATACACACAACTACTCAATTGTTTTCAAAATCATTTTAACTCATCGGGTTCCCACAATAGATTCCATCACAATACTCGTCGCCCTTAAAGGGTCTTACAATTGTGTGATTGCACAGTTCATAGTTCACAACTCAATACACGCATCTCATCTCAATACACATGTATTTCATCATCCGTCACATGTTCAATTTATCACATACTCACAGTTTGAATCATCATTTCATAACCTCAACATAACAATTTATACAAAAGATTTTATCACAACATGGGGTGTAAAACCCCTAAAATAGTTTCTCACAATTATATCAAAATCAATTAATCAAAATCACGGGTTAAACACAAAGATATCAAGAGCACTCAAGTTTATCAATCAATTCTCATCAGGACATCAATTGGTACATAGAACACAATAATATTGTATTTATAATCATAAAGAGAATATTATAATTCAATAAACATCCAAAAATAAACCCAAATTTAGTTCTCTAAGGATCTCTACACATGTTCATTCTAACCCCCAATTGCGATAAACTCATCCCTTACCTCTAAGCGGACTCACGTGTCTTCCGACAGCGATAGTGGCATCTCTAGCGGTTCCCTAAGATTCCTCCAGTTTTTCCTCCGACTACTCTGATAGAGTCCCCAAACGTCAGAGAGGCAGAAAAAGGATTGAAGCTTCTACTTGTACTGTCTTCATGCGATTCCTTTTACTCCCTCCAAGAATATTATGTCGTAAATCACAACGGTTAAAGTGTGCGCAATTGAATTTCGAACAACATATCCAAATTTCATGAAAATCCAACGGTTAACGAAACCGGGATCGTAGTTTTACTGAGACCATTTTGGGTTTCTGCGGGAAAAGAGAAAGCTACGGTACAAAGGGTATTAGCGCTGACATGTTTTTACAATTCCCAACGGTGAAAATGTTAGGAATTGGGTTGCGAACATGGTGCTCAAATTTCATGACGATCCAACGGTGAATAAATCCGAGATCATTGTTTTTCTGAGATAGGTTTGGTTGGCTGCGGGAAAAAGAAAAGGTTTTGGGAGGAGAAGGAGAAAAACGAAAATGAGGGAAATAAGAGGTACCGTCAGTGTAAAAACTGACCTAGCGCTATTTATAGCTAGGTTTAATCTATTTATTTATTTATTATTTTATAAAAAAACTCTATTTTTTTTTCTACCAAACAAATAAATGAAATACCCTTTTTATTTTCTCTCAAATTATTACTTTAATTAATAATTATATCTTCTTATTTATTTATTTATAAAATCTCATCATTTTTCTAAAAATCTATTCATTTATAAATAATAAATATTTTTTAAATTAGCTTACGAAAAATGAGATGTTACACAGACATCCATGGGGGACGAAGGATCCCTGTGTTGCCTGCTCCTCAAAGGAATCTTGCACAGAAAAGACCCAGTTGTACATGGCATTCACAAAATATTGAAATATAATTCTAATGGTTAGTTGAAAATGACTTACGATCTTCTCAACGATTTCCTTTGTGGCCTCAGTCGTCATCTCCCCTATTTTCTTGGTACGGGCCATCTTCCACTTCACGTGGCGTTTGACGGGGGATGGAGGATCGATGACGCCATCAATGCTTCCTGACTGTGCAGCTTCCTCTAGCTTCTTCTTGGTCTTCTCAACCAGGAGCTTTTGCTTCAAATATTCATAACCCTCACGAGACAAAACGTGGGGGGCAGTGTTCTGTTTCTGGATGGCCTGTGCCTTTTTCCGCACATCCTGCAAAAATAAAACAATAATCTTTCAAATTGGTAGAATGAATTATAACAAGTTAATGTTTTTTGAAAAACAACTTAAATGGCAAGGTACATACCTCCCAAGAAGGGTCTCTGCGAGTCTGGCAAAACTGGGCCCATTTTTCCTTGCTTATGCTGTATTTCTCACAGATAGTCGTCCACACCGTCCTGATTGGCTGCAAGGGCCTATTTCCTCGTGAGGTCTGATTTAAACTGCCTCCATCTCTCGCCGACAGTCTAAAGTAACTTCCTTTTCGTCCTACTGTCAGAAGCCTCTAGGATTTCAAATTCCGCCTGACAATAACAAATAAGGTTTATTTGTTACAATAATGTATTTTTTGGCTATTAATTAAAGAACATCAAATAAGAAAAGAAAAATACTTGAATATCCTCCCAAATCAAGTCCTTCTAAGCAGTAGGGACCTCCTTCCAATTCTCGTACGTCACATCCACCTTATCACGCGCCACAATCCCCAAATATATTCTTAATTTCTTCCTGTGGGGACCGTCGGCCTTGCCGATAGCAAAATCAACATGGACCACTGGTCTCTCAGCACCAGGTGGTCTAGTAGACAAGGATCGTAGACGTGAGGCTTTCCGTGTCCGCTTCATGGCAGACGGCAAAACCGATGCGTTAGAAGGAGGAGGAGGAGGATGAGAAGGAGGAAGAGGAGGAGGGGAGGAAGGTGGAGAAGCCATGATCCTTTATACAAGAACATACAAATTATAAATTTCGATTACAATCAAATATCGACATCAACAGTTCTTTATGTAACTAATCTGGAATTGTGGGGTTCGGGGTGCTTATGCTTTATTATTGTAGGTGTGTGTGTGTGTGTGTGTGTGTGTGTGTGTGTGTGTCTCTCTCTCTCTCTCTCTCTCCGTGTTTGTGTGTGTGTGTGTGTGTGTGTGTGTGTGTTTGGCATGGACTTGAGCTGTGGCTTGTGGTGTGTGCAACCTTGGGAAGACCAAAAGGAGTTGTTTTATGACCAAATTCCTGAGGCACGTAGGAGTTTGGGGGCTGCAACATATATAAGAGTTTTTAGGATATGAGAAGTAGCCTTATGGGTGGGATTTCGCTGATTCTTTTTCAGTTTGGTAGGTGTTGTTGTAGTTATTGATGGTTTATATGTTGTGCTTTGGGGTAAGGCCAAAGAGTTTGCTGAGAATAAACAAACTTGGCTTAGTTCCTTTCATCACTATTTAATAAGCTTAAACAAATTTTGGAAGACATGACTTAAGTGTACCTTCATTATCTGGTTGGAGAAACACTACTTATGATTCTTGCTACAGGGGTGCCATTCTCTTCCAGAATTTAATTAAGTAGATGCATGATGTTAATTATTAATGGTTTAAGGTATATAAATGTTATGTTATTAGGCTACAGTTCTTGATATAGGACCCATCGAGGGATATGAATTGTTTCTTAGAATTTTGGTTGTTGGACAACTATAAAAATCGGGATAGGACATAACAGGTGTTGAACCTGGAATAACAAACCATAATAAGCTTGAACCAGCAGCAAAGAATGAATCTCAACCCAAATTTTGCTCAATTGTCTGCTGACAACAATCTCAATTGCTAAGTCAAAAGAGGATAAGAGGATAAGTCATAAGTGATTTAATTGTGGTTTTTAATTGTGATTCAAAAGAGGATAAGATGTAATAGTAGTGAAAATGACTAAGGAGACTTGGATTCAGAAGATGATGATTGGTGTTTCCTATCTATGAAACTTGTATTTGACTTTTGTTGGTATTTAACACACCTATGACTTTCTATTCTTAATTATGATAATGAATTTAGAATAATTTTTTTTATCATTTTTGAGAATTTGTATGCATACACTATATTTTTTTGTTTGGTAGAGTAAAATTTAATGGAAAGGAATGTCATTCTAGTCCAAGGCGGTAAAAGTATCCATAACAAGGATCAAACAGTTTGATTTGAATGGGGATGGTGTCCTAAGCTTTGAAGAATTAAGAATTATGATGCAGTGAGGCATGTATATATAAATGTTGATTTTGTATAGTGTGTATTTAAAATTTGATTGATTTGTTTGCACATCCTATGTATAACACTATAAAATGGGATAAATACATTGGTCTTTAGATTTCACGTCAATAAACAAAGCTGATGCTTCACGTGGATACTAAATTTTGAACCACCTCTACAGCTACTTCTTGCAAGAAACAACACAGATTAATAAACATTACAAAAAACAATCGTATGACTTATGTAAATGAATCTATCAAAATCAAATATATAAATACAAAATTACATTAGACGATGTTAATTAATTCTCCTTCATCATGATCATTACGATTAGCATGAACGTCGTCAGCTTCTTCTTCTCTGACAACGTTAGGAGTGATTTGTGTGGACAAAGGACTAACATAGGTGTCCATGTATGAATCATCATCTTCTACATTAACACCAATTGTTTTGCCCTGGAGAACCACGCACCACCTTTCATCACAAGGGTCTTGCACGTAAAATACTTGTCTAGCTTGTTCTGCCATCATGAAAGGGTCATTGTGGTAACCAAGTTTCTTTAGGTCTACCAACATAAATCCTATATCATCGGTGCGCACACCGGTGTTGCTATCAACCCATTTACATTTGAAAACACAAACAGTAAATTTCACATAGTTAAGCTCCCAAATTTCATCAATGAACCCAAAGTAAGGGATGGAAGCTACACAGGGATTGGCGTCATGCACACTTGCGAAGTGTTGAGATTCAGCCCTTAGGGTGATCCTGTTGTTTTGCATTGTACTTTTGTCATCTTGTGCTTTTGTGTAAAATGAATACTTGTTTATGTCGTATCGTTGCCAAGTTATAACATTTCTTTTAGGCCCATTTGTTAGCTTTCTTAAAGTTTCTAAAGCATTTTCATCTGCAAAGATTGTATCTTTAAACCAATCATAGAAAGTCTTGTTATGCTTTTTCAACACCCAATTCTTTGACATTTTTGGATTATTCTATTTGACATAAGCTTTATGCCTAAGTAAGTATGGCAAAACTTCATTACTGTTGTTCAAGACATACAAGTGAGCTTGTAACAAATCTTCTAGACTTGGAGTGTTCACATGCAGTCCTCTTGAACCCTTACCACCCACTTTGTCATCATGCTGAGACTCAGGAAGGCCAATAGTTTTAGCCTTCTCAATGTATTCTGAAAAAAATTCAATGGCTTCATCTGCAATTTACCTCTCAACAATAGATGCTTTTGGACGATATAGATTCTTTGTATACCCTTTTAAGATCTTCATGTATCACTCAAACGGGTACATCCACCGCAAATAAACAGGACCACGACATTTGATTTCTCTGACTAGATGCACAATCAAGTGAATCATGATGTCAAAGAAAGCAAGGGGAAAATACATCTCCAACTGGCACAGTATAATTGCGGCCTCATTTTGTAGCTCATCAAACTTGACAGGATCAATGACTTTGCTATATATGGCATGGTAAAAAAAGCACAGGTGAGTTATGGCTAACCTGACTTTGTTTGGCAAGATGTCTCGTATAGTCACGCCTAACAATTATTGCATCAGCATGTGACAATCGTGAGACTTTAACCCTACAAGCTTAAGCTCCTTCAACTGTACAAGGCTCTTAATATTTGAAGAGTATCCTTGTGGAACCTTCACCCGACAAAGACACTGACAAAAACTTATCTTCTCCTTTTTGGACAAAGTATGACAAGCTGGGGGCAAATAAATTTTCTTCCCATCAGACCTTGGAGGCAACTGTGATCATATCCCCATCTCAGCTAGATCATGACGGGTATTCAAGCCATCCTTCGTCTTGCCTTGAATATTAAGGAGCGTCCCAATAACACTGTCACATACATTTTTCTCCACATGCATAACATCAATACAATGTCTAACGTCTAGATTAGACCAGTACGGAAGATCAAAGAAAATGGACTTCTTCTTCCATATGCAAGTCTTACTTTTATCCTTCTTTTGGGCCTTTCCAAATACAGTATTCAGGTGTTGAACCCGCTGGTATACCTGCTCATCAGTCAACGGTATCGGCGCAATATCGTGCTCTTGACTTCCATTGAAAGCTTTTTTCAGTCGTCTGTAAGGATGATTGGGTGTTAGAAAATGGCGATGCCTACTGTAGACTGTTTTTCTTCCATGTTTTAGTTGTATGTAGCTTGTGCTTTCTTCATAGATGGGGCATGCATGATGACCCTTAACACTGTAACCGCTGAGATTCCCATATGCTGGAAAGTCATTAATGGTACAAAAAAACATTGCACGCATTTCAAACGTCTCCTTGCGAAACTCATCAAACACTAAAACCCCTTTGTCCCACAGCTTTCTCAGGTCTTCAACCAACCAACTTAGATAAACATCAATGTCATTTCCTGACTGTCTTGGGTCTGATATCATCATAGACAACATCATGTATTTTCGCTTCATGCATAACCAAGGAGGAAAATTGTAAATTACTAGCAGAACTGGCCATGAACTGTGTTGAGTGCTTAAGGTGCCATATGGATTCATTCCATCACTGGCTAGTCCAAGTCTAAGATTTCTTGGCTCTTTCCCGAAATCCGGATACAAACCATCAATCTTCTTCCACTATGAGCAATTAGCTGGATGACGGACCATTCCATTAGAAATCCTTCCATTTGCATGCCATGTAAGGTCTTTTGCATCGTCCTCGTTAGCAAAAAGACGCTTAAACCTTGGAATGATTGGAAGATACCACAAAACCTTCGCTGGAGGGCCCTTGTTTGAGTTTTCATCAGAACTGCTTTCTCCTCCATCCTTCACTTTGTACCGTGAAGTCCCACAGATAGGGCATTTGGACATTTCTTGGAATTCATGCTCGTACAATACACAATCATTGGGGCAAGCATGAATCTTCTAATACTCTATACCCATTGGACACAATATCTTTTTCGC
Source organism: Glycine soja (assembly GCF_004193775.1). NCBI lineage: Eukaryota > Viridiplantae > Streptophyta > Magnoliopsida > Fabales > Fabaceae > Glycine > Glycine soja. The sequence continues at coordinate 26,643,768 of NC_041017.1, read as the reverse complement.
CTTATAGTAAGTTTTAGGCAGCGTGTTGTCCTCTGGAAGCAGATTGTGCACTACCTCAAGCAGTGAGGTGAAACTTGTCACTCCACCCATACCTGGCCTTCACATTAACCAGACTTAACATCACAGACAACAGGGTTAAGGAATTCTTGCACCCCGTATACAAAGGCTTCTTTGAATCACTTTGCAATCCTCCATACACAGGGGCGTGTGCTTGCTGAAAAGACTCTTGTCCAAGGTCACGAATCATGTCCTCCAAGTGATCTCCCATTTCTACATCAAACGGTTCAGATTGGGACCCACTCTGCATGTCTATCACTTCACCATGCCATATCCACGTCGTGTAATTCTTCTTAATCCCATCACACAATAGATGCTCCCGTATGTTGTCCAGTAGTTGTCGTCTTCTGTTCAAATAGTTGATGCAAGGACAATAATATTTTCCTTCTTCATTCGGTCAACCTCTTTCTGAAGGACGCCATCCTTATATTCTGGGCTCATGCGACTTTGATTCATCCAACTTCGATCCATCTAAGCAATTTCATGCATGAAAATCTCACTTTTTTATTTATAGGTGTGGCCCTATCCCATTTAGGAAGATTGTCTTTTATGTTAGCTTCAAACGTCAGGGTTAGCATTATTTTGAAAATTTTGACTAAATTTCGGCAGCATTTCACATTGGTCTCCAAGTACACGACATGACATCGGTGAAATGAATTTCCCGATAATCAAGTATGCACTCAGAGAACAACTTGAAATGCATTGTACCGAATTTTCATCAAATTAATCAAAATAATAATAACCTCAATGAATGAATCTAACATAAAAATACTAGTCTCTCCAAACTGTCCAAATGGACAATTCAAGACTAAATACAATGACTAATGCAAACTATCCGCAAGAATCATTGCATTCAGTCTCAAACAGGAATCTAAGGTTCACTCAGCATGAACAATAGTTGTTTATATAGAAAATTACATTGATGATGTACAAGAACATACAAAATCTAAATTTCAATTACAGAAAAATATCGACATCAACAGTTCTTTATGTAACTAATTTCAAATTCTGGGTTTGGAGGGTGCTTATGCTTTATTATTGTAGTTGGGTATGTGTCTTCTTTTGTGAATATGTTAGAGGTATGACAGAGGTGGATGGAATATGTGACAACCAAGAAGGATTAGGTTGTGAGTACACCAGCCAACCCACTGCTTCCGAAACCAGTAGACCTGACCTCTTGAGTGGACCTCATGGGCCAGCAAAGGTGACTAAACTCTGGCTCTCAATTGTTAGATGACTGTTAGAGTTAGTTTGTCAGTGACAAAGGTAGTTAGTTAATTAGGTTAGTTAGGCTGGGACAATTTAGACTCTGAAGAAATAAGGCATGTTTGCATTTATATATATAGAAGAGAGATTGGGAGAGAGGAACATTTTGTTATTTATGACAAAATTAGTGTGTCATGAGGGTGTGTGTATCATGAGGGTGTGTGTGTGTGTGTGTATCAGGAGGGTGTGTGTGTGTGATGAGGGTGTGTGTGTGTGTGTGTGTCATTAGGGTGTGTGTGTGTGTGTATCATGAGGGTGTGCGTGTGTGTGTGTATCATCGTTGTGTGTGAGTGTGTGTGTATGTGTCATGAGGGTGTGTGTATCATGAGGGTGTGTGTGTGTTTGTCATGAAGGTGTGTGTGTGTGTGTGTATGTATCATGAGGGTGTGTGTGTGTGTCTTTGTGTGTGATGAAGGTGTGTGTGTGTGTGTGTCATGAAGGTGTGTGTGTGTGTGTCAACTTAACCAGAGATTAATTAAATATAAAATAAGGGATAAATTTTATAGAGGCGGGCAATATGGTTTATAAATATGATTGCCTTTATCGAGAACAGAGAAGTAATCAATCACACTCATATTCATAGCCGTATTTGGTTATTCTTCCTTTGAGTCAGTCAATGTTCACTACTATTCACTACTATAGCTTTTTAAATTTTCATATGATATGTGACACTAAGGGATTTTAATTGCCATGACTATATGTAGTTGGGCAATTATTGCCACCATACAACTTTACTTGTGGCCAAGAGATTTTAATCGTTGAATTTTGACTCCTGCACCATACAACTTTATTGTGGTTGTTATATTCATGAAGTAATCTCTCTATTCCTTACCTAGTTTTTGACTGGGTTTTTTGGTTTTCATATAAAATCACCGAATCAATTTCACCATATAACAATTGCAATTCTCACCAACAAAATCATCAGCAGAGCAAAGCATACAAAGCATAGATATGAATCACAGGCCAAAAAAGGTAGCAAACAAACCTCAGTATTTGCAAGATTACGTCAAGGAAGTCCAGCCAAGACAATGATGACGTGGCAAGAGGATATTGGCTCTAGAAGATTATCCTATCTACTATTTTGTAATTCTGTTATAATCTAATCCAAGGGCAATCAATTAATTTATTAACTACCTATAGATTAACTTCATTTTGGATTCATGTTACAGATTTAATTTATCAATTAATATGAAGAAGGGAGGACCGCGAACCACATTATATGAAGTATGTAAGAAATTACAGTGGTCAGTGCCTACATTTGATTCAATAGAATATAAAGATAGGTGAGTCCATCAACTAATTTGTACTTTCAATTGCTTGAGCAACTTGAGTCTGAAAAGAACTTTTGTTATGTAGTACTACATGAAGGATTTGTGTGTGTAATATGTAGAGAACAGAATTGATCCCTAAACTTTAGGGATTGAAATCAGCTAACATAGGAAACAATCAACTAGCTAGAGAAACTGAATGGAAGAGTATTACAAAATCAAACAATATAGATCATACTCAAAACCGTCATTTCTCATACTTATTCTTACAATCCAATGTATTTGAAGCATGGGGTTTCTTTTTTTAGGGAATCGCTTGCACCACCTTACATCATGCATTTCAAAAATTGGTTTGATATGGCAAAAAACAGATTTTAAATGATATTATTGTTTATATATGATGTGCAGATAAGAATATTTTGGTCTAGAATTTGTAGTGATGTGACATGTGAATCCGACAAGTTTTTATTTTGTCACAGATCTCTATTTGAATCCTGTGAGGGGCTGCAAGGGACAAAACTGCTTTGTGTCGAAAACTACCTTGTGCATACCCAATTATGGTAATATAGAAAGCAAAGGAGAAGCTAGAAGTGATAAGAAGACCTCCTTTGACTCTGCTGCAGTTCAAATGCTTCTTGAGGTGCAAAGATTGGGAAAAGTTGAAATTGATCCTCTCCCTTCTAGTTAGGGGAAGAGAAAGGAAAGAAAAGGGAAGGAAAGGAAAAGATAAGGGAGAGAATATAAGAGAAGGGATAGTACCCCAATTTTGTGCCCCCAAAAAACATGAATTGTTGTTGTGCCATTGATCTGGTAAATTCTCTCAGATTAATGGCAGAGGACCATTAGTTTACAATATTTTTGGGGTTGCAAATTTTTGGTACTAGTGTTGTGACCAAGAAGAGAAAATGATTGAAAAAAAAAAGGATTGAAAAAAATGAGGTGGTGTTTGAGAAGATTCAAGTGAGAATAAACAGAAGTCCTTTTCCTTTCCTTTCCTTTCCCCAGGGAAGGAAAAGAAAACTCAAACAACAAAGGTTGATCAATTTTATTCATAAAACATAAAATTGCAGAACATGACTTTGATGCAATAATATTGCATGTACATGAATGTAGTAGCTGTTCTTAGGGCACTTGTGCATGTACATAGATCTAGCAATTTCATTGTACAAAAGAACCATGAGGACCAAAGATTTGTATCCGTCGGACATGGATGTTATTCTGAAGGAGAAACTCAGCTTAGGAACATGGGTATGCTACTACAAAGAAGAGGGATGACTCAACTTGCGGAGCAAAGTAAATAATGAAGAGCTTATTAATAACAATGAAACCTCAAGATCATGGGGGGGGGGGGGGTCATATTTAGCATATGGAACATTTTTATAAGCTTCAAGTTAGAAACTGTCAACTACTAAGGTTTCTTCTTACAACCTTAAATCATGCAAGAGAGAAAGTTTTCCCTTGTCTCAAAATTTGGGTGAGTAGTAGTGACTCACTTTGTACACCTTTTGGGTTTCTCTTCATTTATGGAATCTATGGAGAGGGAGTGAACCTTGGACAGCTCATGGAATCCATGTGGAGATTCACATGTGACTTTACTGTAATGGCCTTCTTTCTTTATTTTGTTTAACAAAATAATATTAAAATCTAGCTACAAATCAAATACACCTCAAATTGTTGTGTTTCTTAAATATATATTATGTATTGTAAACAAAAATATTACAAGGGTATGTGTGTGTGTGTGTGAAGAGCACAAGGTGGATTTCAAGGATAATCAGAGACAAAAATCTCATTGTTTCCCACTCTATTATGAGTTGAAAGCTCTAACCTCTACTACAAATCACAAATCAAGCAAACCTTAGATCAACACATTGAAAGTGGTTCACTTTCATCAGAAATCAATAGCAGTGCTTCTCAAGTGGATTCACTCCAAGCTATTATTACTAGTCCTGGTAATGCTAATGCAGTAGCTGCTGCTGCTCTAGAAAATAAGGATCTACCATTCCTAGTCCCTGAACTTGGTTCAGATTCACACCAAAGCAACATCAACAACAATAGTGATGGTGATGATAAGCAATTTTATCCTCTCCTACCTTTCAATCACTCCACCCTAAAAGAAAAAAGTTGGACAATAAAGAAAATGAATAGAGAAATGGGTGCAGCTGTGTGAGCAACGCGTATCTGAGACAATAGTCAGATTTCATTCAGGAAAGTAGCAGAAAATATGCCGCAGCCTTCATGTGCTTATATTGCAAGCATGCTAGGAAAAAATGCTTAGTGAACTGGAATATACAATATGGAAAGGAAAAAAAAAAGTTGCCTAACGTTCTCTAATGAAAAGGGGCTTATAAACAGTGCTTGCTTGCTTGCTAGCTAGCTTACACCATTCTTTCTTGGGGAAGGATAAGACTATAGATGTAATGTAATTTAGTTCTCAAGATAGTAATAAAAGGCCACATTTGTTTATATTTTAATCTTGATGATTTATGCTAGATCATATATTTGTTTCTCTAACAATATAACACGATTTACTTGATATGCTCCATACATTTGGTTAGTGGTTAGTGGTGTTTGCAAGACCACACAAAACACCAAAGATACCAGTATCCACAAAAGCAAGACTAGTATGCCAGGACAAAGTTCTAAAATATATTTGCAAGTTGAAAGGGAAATATACATATATTTAAGCTCACCAGGATCGTCAAAATTTACTCTTTCTCCAGTAGCGAATAGGCAATAGAAAATAGCAGCAAGAAAATAAAGGAGCGATTGTTGGACCAAGTGGCCTCGGAATAATTAAGAAGGGGGGGTTGAATTAATTATTAATGTGTCTTGACTAATTAAAAATTATCCTTCTTAATATTACTAGATTCAATTAGGCTTTACTACTAAGTTATGAGGAAGTAAAGAACAAAAGCAATAACTTAGACAAAAGTAAAGCGGAAATAAAAGTACACAACGAAAAAGTAAAAAGTGTAGGGAAGAAGAAGACAAACACAAGATTTATACTGGTTCGGCCACAACCTGTGCCTACATCCAGTCCCCAAGCAACCACCGGTTCTTGAGATTTCCAATAACCTTGTAAAATCCTTTACAAGCAAAGATCCACAAGGGATGTACCATCCCTTGTTCTCTTTGAACAACCAAGTGGATATACACTCCACTTGAACTGATCCATAAGAGATGTACCTTCTCTTGTTCTCAGTATAACAACCCAAGTAAATGTACGCTCTACTTGTACTACAAAGGATGTACGCTCCAATGTGTTAAGACAAAGAATTCTTAGGCGGTTAGTCCCTTGAATCTTTGTAAGGGGAAACAAAAGATATCTCAGGCGGTTAGTCCTTTGAAATATTTTGTCAAGAGGGATAAGGGAAGAAACAAAAGAATTCTCAGGCGGTTAGTCCTTTGAATCTTTTGACAAGAGAGAAGGAATGAAGAAAAAGAATAGCACGAGTTTTTGGCCAATGAACTTTTCATGAAAGAGAAAGTATTGAACAAAAACATTTAGAAAAATGAAGAGAAATGAATGAAAGAAATCCATTATGCATGAAAGGAATCAGTCTTTTTAAATTCATGCCATGGTCACATATTTATAATCATTTGATGACTCAAGTTAAAGTTTGTGACTCTTGACAATTTCTTTAAAACTAGTCACCGTTTAAAAATTGTGACTCTTTTGAAAACTAGTCACTTTAAAAGTTGTGACTCTTTTGAAAACTAGTCATTTAAAGGTTGTGACTTTTGAAAAACTCTTCAGAAACAAGTCTCTTTAAGAATTGTGACTTTTGGTAATTTATTTTTCAAAATCAGTCATTGGTAATCGATTACCATCATAGTGTAATCGATTACACATCAACAGATGTGACTCTTCATGTTTAAATTTGAAAATCAAGACGTTTAGAAACACTGGTAATCGATTACAAGTATTGTGTAATCGATTACACAAGTTTGAAATGATTTGAAAAAGTTTTATCACAAGTTGTGACTCTTGAAATTTGAAATATAACGTTTTAAAACATTGGTAATCGATTACAACTTTGTAAATTAGTTTTGAAAAGAATGTTGGCTACTGATAACCAATTACTGCATTCTAATAATCGATTACCAGAGAGTAAAACTCTTTGGTAAAAGATTTTTCTTTTGGAAAATTCTTGTGATATTCAATATTTTGAAAAACTCTTTTAATATTTATCTTGATTGAGTCTTCTCTTGATTATTTACTTGAATCTTGAATCTTGAATCTTGATCTTGATTCTTGAAACCTGTTTGACTCTTGATTCTTTGGCATCATCAAAATAATCTTTGAAGGCATTGCTTCCACAGCGATCATTGCAACAGAAATCCTAGGAAGGAACCAACTAGCTCAACAAAAAACCCAGCTCCTACTGTTCCAATTATAGCAGCCAATGTTCCAACCGTATTTGATATTCCTAGAACAAGAAATCAAGAGGTCTTCATTATAAGAGATGTTATTGTAAAGTACATATCAATTGAAATAATATTGCAAGAATAGCATTAGTTGCTTCTAGGAGGCTTCATCCAATAGCTGCTTCTATAATACAAGAGCACAAATACCGTTCTTTTTTTCTTCTATTTATTCATATTGTATAAGATACTATTATCTTCATTCTTTTATCTAAAGCATGAAATCGTATAGGACAACACTCCTCAACAATGAGATTACCATATGAATAGCATTACATATCCAACATGTTAATTATAAACGTAAAACCGACATTTACCCAACATGATAAAGCTACTTTCAAAAAAAAATTAACTCAATAACACATACCAATAAATCATCTCAAGCTCAATGTTATTGAATTGGTTATTTCATGTAAACTATGGATTCCTGATTAAGAAAATAGCCAGAGCCAGGGGTGTTGAACAAATATTTTAGTATAAAAGGTAAACTAGGTATAATGGTCACGTCACTTTTACTTTCCTTAAAATATTGAAAGAATGATTCACTGTTATTTGAACAAATACGCAATCTCAAGAGCCCCATCCTTTTCACTTTCTTGCTGAAAAATGAGAAGTGGGAAAAAAAAGAAGAACAAAAACACAGAACAAGAAACAGATTGCAGAGAGAAGAAAATGAAGGCACTCATATTCTCACAGAAGTTAGATTCCAATACGGAAAATACATAGTTATATATGAGTTTAGCAGATACGTAATGTCAGAGTGAAAATCAATCAGAAATCATTCTTGGCATTGCTTTTTCATCAATACATACATTCAATCAGAAATTTCCTTATCAGAATATTAAGAATTAACATTTGATGTATGAGCTATATTAGACTAAAGAACATGTTTATAGTGTACATCAACGTTTGATCATGGCTATGCTTTTTCATCAATACATACATTTGATCATGGCCATGGTTCTTGCTGCTAAATAGGATATTTAACTCTAATTCAGCTATATGAGATAAGGTAAGGGGTATGTGAGATAATTCGCAACAACATGTGTATATTTAGTGCATGTAGGGAGCCCCACGCTCCTGACAACCTATGGCTCCGAATAATCAAATATTGAAATTGTAATATTTTACATGTTTTGAAATTGTCTAGGCTGTGTCAGAATTGCAAGATAATTGTTTGTGATTTTTAGGTGCGCCTACAGAATCTAAAATCCATTCCCATATTGCTACGGTGTTGTAGGGTAAAATAGCTAATAGAGCTAATTAACCTACAAGCCACATTAAAGTCAAGAAACACACGGTGTGCCAAGTGCTTAGGGGTGTGATTATTAGTATATATGTTTGCTGGTGCTATGTGAATAATGCAGATTTTGTGCAGGAAGGGAGCTATTCTCCTAATCTTTGGTTTGTTAGAATTAGATGCATTGAGTAATTTTTGAATCCTGGATAAGTTGTGTTTAGAATTAATTGATGTGTGAGTGTGGTAGTAAATATGATGACTTAATTTTTTTACATGTGTAAGTGTGTTTTTGCTATGTGAATGATGGATGAATGGCTATTAACTCTTGGTTATTAATTGCTGGTAGCTGAATTTGTGAATGTGTGAATGAAGATTGATTGAATTGAAAGGGTTTGTTAGGTACCAGCCAAGAGATGGCAAGAGTTGAGTGTTAAGAACTTAAAAGTGCAAGTGAATGGCAAATTTGTGTACAAGTGAATGGACAAGGGGAATATACACCATTGAAATCCTTAATTAACTCTTGTTCCAAAGGTTTATGAAACATATTAAGACATGTTTCTGAAGTTAACCAATTGGTAGATCAACTAATGGTGAGAAATAAAGTAAACTAGTATGATACTTACTGCCAAATTTTTACAGCAAAATGCACAGTTTTGTACAAACTTGTGTATGCAGGTTTTATGGAACTAGGAGTTTCTTTTTTACGGTATTTTTTTAGCCCTGGAGCTCCTCTTTCAAACTTAACCAACTTCATTAGTTTCCATGTTTTACAGAATATTTTCTCAATATTTTCGTTAGTCATGTTGAGTGAGGTAACAACATCCATGTTGGACAAAGAATGGGGAAGACAAAGTAACAGCATGAAAAGAAGGCAATCGAGGATGAAAAGAAGACATACCTCAAGGGCTATACTCCACGGGCTGCCATTTCCATCCTACCCGATGAAAAATGGCATAAATACTGCTATAAGTTTGCTTTTAGCTGGAATTTGGAGCAAATAAATTTTTCTGGAAAAAACTATATTAATTTTCTTAAGATGAAGTACCAAAATTATATATTAAAAGTGATAAATGTCTAAATTAAGTAGTAACCTTACAATTTGAAAACACTTATGTGAATTGAACCCATTAATTAGAAAAGTTCACAATTTAAATTCGTAGAAATTAGATTTTAGCATCCAAATGAAAAACGAGCACAAAAATTGTTGGACGTAGAAAAGATCTTGCAGTTGCAGGGAACCATAGAGAACTTAGTATCTGGAAGAGAAAGATAAGATACTAACTATGTATACAACTACTACTTATTATGAAAACCCATTGATGCCAGCAGCCTAACCAAAATGAGTGACAAACATATAATCTGTATTAAAAAACTTGTAAACCACCAAAAGTTCTAACAGCTGGAAAGAGAATATGAAAATAGCAGTCCAAAAAATGATATTAGCAGGTTGGTTTTTCTCTAATGGGGGTTCTTGATTCTTGTTTCTTTGATACTTTGATTGATGGAGAATAATTACTTTCAACAAAGTTTTTTTTCTCTTTCTTTTCTTTCAATGAAAGTGAAAAATGAATTCCCTTTAAGATTTTTATTTTTTGCTTAACTTACTTGGATTGTTACCTTGGTGGTTCAAGTATATTTAATGGGGTTTTAGCCATCTAACAGATTAACTTTTCCATTCTGCTATCAATGTCTTTACAATTTATGGATTTCTTATTGGATTCCATTTGGCTATTGCATTGACTTTTCCTTTATTTTCATAGATTTCGAAGTGTTTTATTTAGTGGCAGCATTTCTGTTAATTCCTAAACTGGTTTTGCAAGGCCAAATTCATTTCAGAATTCCTTATATTTTTGCATCTCTACCCGTTCTATTTGGATTTTGATCTTGTTCCTTTCATTACACATGTCATTTGTGTAGAAGCAAAGCTTCATGGTGAATCAAAGGTGATTCAAAGGTGTTTTGATGATAACAATGATGATAACAAAAGATGATGACAAAGGTGATGACAAAAAGCTCAAAGATCAATCAAAGAACAACTCAAGTGAATCAAAGATCAATCAAAGAACAACTCAAGTGAATCAAGAAGAATTCAAGAGTTCAAGATAAGAATCAAGAAGAATTCAAGACTCAAGAAGAAAGTTAAGAGTCAAGAATCAAGATTCAAGGTTCAAGATCTCAAAAATCAAGATCAAGATTCAAGACTCAAGATTCAAGAATCAAGAGAAGACTTAATCAAGATAAGTATAAAAAGTTTTTCTCAAAAATTGAGTAGCACATGATTTTTCTCAAAACATGTTTACCAAAGAGTTTTTACTCTCTGGTAATCAATTACCAGATTGTTGTAATCATTACCAATAGCAAAATTGTTTTGAAAAAATTTTCAAATTGAATTTACAACGTTCCAATTAATTTCAAAAAGTTGTAATCGATTACAATGTTTTGGTAATCGATTACCAGTCCCTTTGAACGTTGAAATTCAAATTTAAATGTGAAGAGTCACATCCTTTCACAAAAAAGCCTTGTTTAATCGATTACACTGATTTGGTAATCGATTACTAGTGTCTGTTTCTGAATAAATCAAAAGATGTAACTCTTCAAAAAGGTTTTGACTTTTTCAAATTGGTTTTAAGTTTTTCTAAAAGTTATAACTCTTCCAAATGGTCCTTTTGGCCAGACATGAAGAGTCTATAAATGCAAGTCTTTGATTTGCTTTTAAAAGAACTTTTACACTTATTCAATCAATCCTTTACAAGCCTTGAATCTATTTGAACTTATTCTTCTTCTTCTTCTTCTTCTTTGTACCAAAAGCTTTCTGAAGTTTTCTGGTTTTCTAAACCTTGAAAACTTGTGTTATTCATCTTTTCATTCTCTTCTCCATTTGCCAAAAAGAATTCGCCAAGGACTAACCGCCTGAATTCTTTTTGTGTCTCTCTTCTCCCTTTTCTAAAAGAACAAAGGACTAACCACCTGAATTCTTTTGTGTCTCCCTTCTCCCTTGTCAAAGAATTCAAAACGACACAGTCTGAGAATTCTTTTGATTCTTCCCTTTCCCTAATACAAAAGTGTTCAAAGGACTAATCGCCCGAGAATTCTTTTGTATCCCCATTCACAAAGTATTAAAGGTTTAACAGCCTAAGATCTTTCTCTTAACACATTGGAGGGTACATCCTTTGTGGTACAAGTAGAGGGTACATCTACTTGGGTTTGACTGAGAACAAGAGAGGGTACATCTCTTGTGGATCAGTTCTAGTGGAGGGTACATCCACTAGGGTTTCAAAGAGAACAAGGAAGGGTACATCCCTTGTGGATCTTTGCTTGTAAAAGGATTTATACAAGGTTGAAAGAAATCTCAAGGACCGCAGGTCACTTGGGGACTGGATGTAGGCACGGGTTGTTGCTGAACCAGTATAAAAACTCTTGTGTGTTTGTTTCCTTCTTCCCTACTCTTTTACTTTCCGCTGTGCATTTAATTTCCGCTTTTACTTTCTGTTAAGTCTCTCTTCTACTCCATATTCTCTTAACAATATAAGTAAAAGCCTTTGAAGAGTAATTTTTTAATTAGTAAAGGTTTAGGAATAATTAATTCAACCCCCCCCCCTTCTTAATTATTCTGAGGCCACTTGATCCAACAATTTGGTTTTGGATTGGATAACTTTGTTAGTCTGAATTCATTTTGATGGCTTTTTTCTCTTGGTATGTTTAGAGAGACAAAAGTTGGAGTATACAACTCTTAGTTGTAGCATGTTTGTCAATTGCTGCCAAAATGGTGGAGATTAAAGTTCCTCCTTGTGTAGATTTACAGGTATTGTAGAATCTTACTACCCACAAGGGAATTTATGTCTCACATTTTATTTCGTACTACAAAATTGGCTTCAGATAATCTAATAATCTCACAAATTGGAAGAGTATAGATTCTAAATGAGAGCAAAAGGAATAAACTAGTTAATTAAACCAACTCAACAATGAGGCAAACTTTATAAAAAGATCAACAGCTTGTAATTAAACTTAAAGGAACAATATCAGTAACGTATTAGCCTAAATCAAGCTGAATATGAAATGAGCACATGCCGAACCCAACTAGTTAACACATTGAAGATGAAGAAAAGGTACATGCCACAATGAACAAAACACTCAAAAAAGCAATTGAATCACATATAAAGCAAAACAGAAAGGCAATTGCTGGAGATAGCCCCATTGTACTGCCAAAGGTGCCTTACATTATGAATTTCTGAAAGCAAAAGCATGTCATGCATCAAACCACAAATAGGATAAGGAAAAACTCACTAGTTCACAATTGGAGTAATTTAGCCAACAAATAAGTTTGCAAAACCAAAGTGCATCTGGCAACAAACAATTGAACAACAAGAAAGAAAATAATGTCAGAGATTTTTTAACAAGGTCAGAAGGAAGCAATGTGGTGAGAGAGGCAACAACAGCAAGCAAAGACAACTAACAAAGCAACATTAATTAATATAATAATTATCAGGACCAGAAACTCAATCAGCAGCAACAGCTAGCATACTAGTTGCACAAAGTGAAGTTGAATTTGCTGTGTATGACTGTTGTGGACTCTAATAACATCAGATTGTCCATTAAATGTCAACATGGATTGCCAAGGTTAAACTCTAATTCTAATTGAAAAAACAGCACTAAAAACATAAATAGGAGCACATTCAAGATTCATCTGATTGAAAAATAGAACAAACCACACAACCCCATACATGAACCCTATAAACCCTTACATAAACCCCACAACACCAAAAGCAAACCCTACAAACCCATAGTTGTCTTCTTTCATTTACCTATTTCAGAAGTGAAAAATCCAACAACAATAAAACACAATGACTCCTCAAAGCTCAGAACACACAACAATAAAAGCAAAAATAGAACATTGTTACATTGGCCATGGTGCTATACACATTACAACACACACCTACATACCTACCCATTAAGCATTCAAAGGACACAAATCAGTTACCTCACTCAAAATGACACCTTTCGAGCACGAGTGAGATCCCGAACGGACTGCAAAGTCACCACCCCAAACAGCCCTAGCAATGACCACAAGTTCCACAAACCAACTCCTTGCAACACACACAAACAAACAGCCTTGCAGTGAACACGAGTTCCCCAAACAAACAAACAATACAACAACTTAAAGACAACTGAGTCGCGAAACCTATACCTAGGTAAGGTGGCAAGGTGTCACAGTCGCGAAGAAGAAGAAGAAGAAGACTAAGATCCTTGCGATTACAAAGAAGAAGAAGAAGCGAAATTACACAGAAGAAGAACAAGAACAGGGCGCGAGGAAAGTAGGACTCGCAGTCTCATATTTTAAAATATAATAAGTCCAACATCAATTTTTTTATTAAAAACCGATGTTACCCCAATGATATTAATGTTAACATCGGGTTTTTGAGAGAAATCGATGTTAACATATCATACGTTAACATCGGTTTTATAAAAAACCGATGTTAACTAAAAGACCTTAACATTAGGTTCTTCAAAAACCAATGTTAACTAATGAATGTTAACATCGTTTTTTCAACAACCAATGTTAATGTCAGTAGATTAACATCAGTTTTTAGGAAAAAGGATGTAAAGGAACATACATTATTTACAATTATTCCACCGCGTTTAATTTAACATCGGTTTTGTCAAAAACCAATGTTAATCTGCCGATGTTAAATGTGCTTTTTGTAGTAGTGAAAATTGAACAACGAAGAACAAGAGTGGAAAACAAATTGCGAGTAGAAGAACACAAAACTGTGTACCACACCAAATCGAAAAGCAAATTTTGAGAGTGGAAAGCAAATCATGAGTAAAAGAACACTAGAGTTCAAATCGAGAAGCAAATCACAATGGAGTACATAAAAATGAAATCGTGAGTAGAAGAACATGAAATTTCAAATCAAAAAACACATCACGATAAAAGTAAAGAGTTATGGAAAAAACCTTGAGTAGAAAAGTCTTAATGCCATGATTCACGTTGAAGGAGCACTTGGCGAGCTATTCATTCTATCTTTTTCTTGGTGCGTGTTTCGGGCAATGCCACTAGCCAGCTAAGTTAACAATAATACAATACCATGTCTGATGAAATCAAAGTTAAAGATTATTATATTTGTAGGTAGGTTTGGGTCCTTGTTGATTCTTCCCTTTTGTTTTGTTGCCCTTACCATACCTTGCTTTTTGTGTGCTGAGAGATGAGACCCTTCCCAATTAATACTAGAACCCAACAAAATTCGTTGTGAACTTGGACGGGCAAGGGTAGGGGCAAGACTACTACCACTACCAGCTACACCTCCTACCTTTTAAATCATGTCTCTTTGCTCAACATTTTCTCTATGACCTATGCTAAAAAGTGCATTCCACACATCTCATATGATCTTACCCTATTCTTTTTTCTTTTTTATTTTTTGTTGATTGATTGATACAATAGAATTAGTTACCCTTATTGTTCTTATGTAGGTAGTAATCCTTTTGAGTTTTACCAACCCTAATCAATCATAGGCACATATTTTTTGGAGTTTTACTTACACAAAGTAGTTGTAGGTAAAATTCTTTTTTAGTTTTAATGCATTTACCTACACCAAATATTGGTAGGTACAAGTTGCCGAGTTTTACCTACATTAGTCAGTTGTAAATAGAGGTCTTTTAGAATTTTACCTACACTAATTCATGTCTATAGGCAACAAACGTCCGTAGGCATAGGTCATTTTTCTTGTAGTGTTCACATTCTAGAACACAAACACTTATCCCAAATGAAAATTTAACAATAGAAAATTGTAAATCGAGATTAATAATTATTCCTAAACCCAAATTCACCATGTAACAATTTCATATTTAAATACAAAAATGATTCTTGTATGAGAAATTTAAATGAGTATAACACAAAAAGGAGACAAATAATATAAATGATTAATATAAATAACAAGAATAAAAATTAGAAACTCAATTCTCATTCAATATAATAACCCACCACCATTACATGAAATTAGGAACTAACTTAAGCAAATTCATTTAAAACTCTTTAATTAATTTATTTATGAAAATATTTGTATTTTTTGTGTTTCAAAGACCAAAAGTTAAAATGCAAGATATCAAAATAAAACATCACGTGATATATACATATAAATATACAACTGAAGATATCATGAGTCTGATGGTACTTTAACTTTACAAGAACTTATGCAACATCAGAGCAACTTAATCTCCTTACTCAAGACACACATATAGACATGGTGTATAATTAATAGTCTTGATTTGCATATAACTTAATTGTATATGTATAAGATGATTAAGAATGTGATGATTGACATCTATGTGTATATGCACTTACATTGTTGTGATTGCTAGCTTGTGAGTGTATGTATGCATATGAGGTGGATCAAGTGATATCATGGTAATGTGTTGAGATTTATATGCGGCCAAAGTTCATGTGCAGCAAGAATCACCATGCTATGATAAGTGTGTAAATCCATGATTATCTTGTATGCCTCATGCATCATATCATGTTATATTTTTTTAGGGATGTTTTTAAGCTAACCCTGATGTGCCATCGGCAGTCTTATCTGAATGAGAATGTGTTGTTGGATTTCCCAAGGTGTGGAAATTTGCCAATTACATGTCCTCTTGGGCTTCTTTCACAA